>NC_082726.1:43657013-43968159 GCF_030144855.1 Hypanus sabinus | reverse complement strand
ATCCTCATCACATGTCACACTGCCACCCAGCTTAGTATCATCAGCAAATTTGCTGATGTTATTCTCAATGCCTTCATCTAAATCGTTGACGTAAATCATAAACAGCTGTGGTCCCAATACCGAGCCCTGCAGCACCCCACTAGTCACCACCTGCCATTCCAAGAAACACCCATTCACCGCTACCCTTTGCTTTCTATCTGCCAACCAGTTTTCTATCCATGTCAATGTCTTCCCCCCCAATGCCATGAGCTTTGATTTTACCCACCAATCTCCTATGTGGGACCTTATCAAATGCCTTCTGAAAATCGAGGTACACTACATCCACTTGATCTCCCCCGTCTAACTTCCTGGTTACATCCTCGAAAAACTCCAACAGATTAGTCAAGCACGATTTACCCTTGGTAAATCCATGCTGGCTCGGCCAGTTACAGCAATTTAAGTCTGAATGAGATAAAGAAAAAATGTGATTTTAAAAACTGATTGCTATGCTTGAGGAAAAAAATTCAATCAATCCAGAGGCATTCTGAGATATCTTTAGCATTCAACATCTTTAATGGTTACTGTAACGTTCTCCTGCGCGTGTAACTGATAACATCAAATTCAACGTTGAGATAAACCACAGTCAATGAGAACCAGATCGCAGTAAGAAAAACCATTTACTGTTCACTCTTCACATTAACATATGGTGAAAACTGTTGATAAAACAATACAAGATTGATACAGTATTTGTTCCTTCCTTAATATCACATTTCAATTGTAAATACTTGCAAAGGTGACTATAACTACATTACACTAAGGTGCAGTATACAGGGAGAGTTTACCTGCTCCATTGACTACTTTAAATACACTCCATGCAAACTATCCGCAACTCTTTAACTAACGAAAGCATAAACATTATCGACCGTCGTTACTTCTAACAGGATCGGCATTAACATCTTAGTTCAATATATCGATTATCTATTAACTTACAGTGTTGCTCTCACTGTGATTTCTCATGCCTGCAAAACAACTTCTGCTCAGGTGTGCCTCATGCTGAGCCCCCACCCTCGCGCTAATTTCAAACCGGTACTTTCCCACAAGACGCGGCGAAACCGGATGTGACGTCATCGCATGCCGATATATTTTACATGCAATGAATATACTTTAAACACTTCTAATTCTAACTAGAAAATACTATCGAATGAATTACTAAGCAAAAATATTATAAACTAAATAACTGTTGTAAAGACAGCACAGTTACAATATACTGACCTGCTGCCAGAAAGGGAGCACCAGCACTTGCACACAACACAACATTACAGCTCACCAAACCAAGTGCGACCTTGGGAGGACATACACTAGTCCTCACTAGGAGCCAGTGGTGGAAACTGCAAGCAGCTTCAAGTTCCTGAGTGGCAACATGTCAGAGGATCTATCCTTGGCTGGAAGAAGGCAAGACAGTGGCTCCACTATGTGAGGGGTTTGTGGAAACTTGGTAGTCACCAAAGTCTCTTGCTAATTTCTATAGATGTGCGGTGGAGAGCATTCTGACTGACTACATCACAGCCTGATACGGAGCATCCGATGCACAGGATTGCAAGAGACTGCAGAGGGTTATAGATTCAGGCAGCTCCATCATAGGCAGAATGCTCCCCAACATTGATGAGATCTTTCAGAGGCAGTGTCTCAAGAAGGTATCATCTATCACTAAGGACCTTCACGATATGGAACATACAATCTTGTGATTACTACCATCAAGGAGGAGGTACAAGAGCCTGAAGATACACACTCAATAACTCAGGAACAGCTTCTTCCCTTCCTCTTTCTCCTGAACAGTTCAGAAACCCATGAATATGACCCAATTCCTTTTTATTTGCTCTAGTTATGTTTTAATTTATAGGTTTTTATATCCTTGTACTGTAGCAACAACTTCATGTCATACTTCAGTGATGATAGATCTGAAATTGTTTCTGACCCATTGCTATATTCTTAGAATAGAGATAACTTAGGATCAAACTCAGATAAAAATCTGCTATAATTTACAATAATAAGCAGTTAGCTGAATTTAAAGCAACTCCACTGCCCTATGCTGTAAGTGCACTTAACATTAAGTTAACTCCCAGACCAGTATGGTCATCTAATTGTTTTAGGAGAGAAATTGAACATGAGTGAAAAAGTTGGAAACAGACATTTAATTGTAATATTTACAATTGTTTTTGAAAAATTTTTTACAGGAAAAGCATTTGGAAAAATCAACAATAAATATATATTTAATAATATTAAGCACCCTAGGGGTTAGATTAGACAGAAAAACAAATGAAAACAATACTTTTCCCACATGCATAACAAGGCTAAAACTGTACTTTGTTTATGAAAATACTTCAATAAGCTGAAGAAAATTAAACGACCAGATCCCAAACTCTTGTACTTCAGTCCAAACAGTAGACAGGAAAGGCCGCAGCCACTACTGAACTTTTCATTAACAACAATGAGCCACATTCATTGAGATTCTATTCACAGAAATTCTCACTGTCTTCCAATGGAAGCAAATATCACCATGGAGCTGGACCCTTTTAGAACAAAGGAATACCTGCAAGTCTTTAAATTGGATCTGAACAAACTTGTTTTACCACAGCACAGAAAAAAGACAAAGATGCCACACCGCAAGGAAGTTGTAAGATCATCTGGTGATTATTAAGCACTAATACTCCAGACATATATTTATTTTTAAACAGTTCATTAAGGTTTGCCTTATTTGCTTCAATAACAATTTTTAAGTTTTTATACATTTTTCACAGCTCTCAAGTAAACAAAATTAAACTGGAAAAGTGTGGCCAGCTAATCAACTGGAAGTGGATCTGCATGAGGAACCACTGAATTGGATGTCCCCAGGCCAAAAATAAAATTATTTTGATCACTGACCTGAGCGGATCTTCCTAACCAACCATAAAGGACAGCAACCAAAAATCAAGCAGCAGTTTTTAAGCAATTATACAGACACTGTTGTGTTATTTTTTATTCAACATACCCACCAGAACCAGAAACATCACAGCACTTGAAAAATATTTTGTAAGGTAGCAGTTTGTGGAATAGGTGCACAATTACAGAGATAGAGTTAAACTGTTCAACAAATGGACCCTTAAAATGCCAACATCTAAGTGCCACAATTCCTTTGAGGTTAAACCAGAACAATCACTGAGAAACAATTTGAAATGACACATACTGGACAGTTCCGAAGATCACCCATTGTGCTTGCATTCTGCAGAAGCTCCCCAAACATGCCAGGCGTAGGTTTCTCACGTCTTTCCATCATGCGAATTGCTTGATTACTAAACAAAGAGACAAAGAGACAGGAATTGGTTCCCATGAAAGCTGACAAAGGCACGGCAGGATATCCACTGCAGACACACTGACAAGTATATAAATATATTTCCTCAATAAAGAGTTTGGGGATTCATCACGTATTAGACAATGCAATTCTATTCCAATCAGAACCCAGGTAGTTAAGGAGGGCAAACAACACACTTTATGATCAATGCTTACACTTGTGAAACAATTGAGTTTAAACTAGGTGTCACCCTGACCATCAGACAGAATAATGGGCTGAAGGGTAGGTGCATGAAGGAGAGAAGGGGGAGTTGTTGGGGGGGAGGAGAAAGGGGAAGGAGGTGGTGGGGGTTAAAAGGGGAAGGCGGTGGTGGGGGAGAAAGGGGAAGGAGGTGGTGGGGAGGGGGACGTGGGAGTGAGAGCAGTGGAGGAGGGAGGGAGAAGGTGTCGGAGTGAGATGAGGGGGAGATTGGGGAGAAGTGAGGGGTGGGGGAAGGAGGGGTGGGGAGGGTGACGTTTCTTGCAGCCATTGAAAAATATAAAATTGACAACATCATCACACCCCACTCAGTCTGAGATCTGTTTTTGAGGAATGCTGAACTTGGGCAGTTTTGTAGCAGGCTCATTAATTACAATTACCAGAAGATTATGGGAGAAGCACGGGTTCAATGGGCCAAACTTACTAGGCCAGCTATGCATATGGATTAAGCTACTCAAAAGAAAGAGGAAAAAAAAAGTCTCTAACAGTACTGGTCAAATTCTGATGAAATATCCTCAAATTGTAATATTAACTCTGTTCCTCTCTCCATGGATGCCGCATGGATTGCTGATTATTTCCAGAATTCCAAGCAGCAATGTAACTTTTGATAATTTCAGAATTCTGGCATTTGTTTTTGTTCTCATTTGAGAGAACATAATTATAAATGTTAGGATGAATATGTGTCAGTAGTTACACACAGTGTTCATTACTGATGAACCCCATTCATAACCACGACATTGCTTTGTTTCCTTGTACCTTAGCTAAGCTAATAGGTTATATGATTTATTACCTCATTTTAATGTTAAATTAATATGACTGATTCTGTTCTATATTCATTTAATGGCCGCTACCATCTACTTAGCCCACACCAACTACTCTCTCCTCCCAAGATATCCAACTCAAATTTAATTTCATCATACAATACAGTTCTTCCAGTACTTAATCCTTTTCCATTCTTGCTGCTTACTGTGGTAACACCTACTTTCTATTAATTTACTCACCCTTCATTTGTATTGCTTTTGATAACATTTATTTGTCCATTACTGAAGCCTATGACTGACCTCAGTATATTTATAAGTTTTTCTCTATTCTCCAACTTTTCATTCTTTTTCCATTACCTGAGCATTAGTGGACAATCCTTTGTGCCAATTTCTCATCTCACCTCATTCTGTTCTACACCAATCTGGAGTCTCGGTAGTAAGATTCTACCTTTTTTTAAATGACGGTAAACTCGAAAATGATTACAACAGTTGACCTACTCATCCACATAGCAAGCATTTATCTAACTGTTAGTCGTAAATCGATTAACTAACCATCCTTGGCATGCTGGCAAAAGGGGAATGCGCTTGTGCATGGAGTCTTGTCTCTAAAAATTTCCAACGCCTTTTGCCTATTTACTCCTTTGGCGAATTCCACTAATTTTAGAGCACAGCATTGTGCAAGCTGTATCAAGGACTAACTCCACAATATTTAGTAAACAGAGCACAGTCAGCATTTCAAAGACACTCCCCGTTTGAAGGTTTTGAGACAGACTGCCAGTACATACCACAAATATTGCAACACTTATTATAAGGTAAGTTTCTTCTTCATCAGCATGAAAACCTGCTTACAACTACAGCAATTTAAAATGTTTATGATCAAAATTTGATGAGTAGGGTCCTATTTAATGAACACAGACTAGACACTATCTGACTTTTATTCTCATTTATAAATTTGTTTAAGTTGGAGGTTTCTGATTTCAAAATGTGAAATTGTACACTGACTCCTTCACTAGTATGTAAACAGAAACAATGGATACTTTTCGATAAGCTTTCTTATCTTTCATTTATCTGCAGCACTTTAAAGTCATCTTGTGTAAGAATGTTGTAAGGTACAAATTTAATACAATTGATCTTTGTAAAGGCTTACCACAAGGCAGTTGTAGAAATGTAGTTCACCATCTGGATAAAAGGCAGCGGATCAGAAGTTGCTCCACAGCTGGTGCAAACGCACTGCAAGAAAAAATCCATCAAAGAAGGTAAAGTCATTACTAGGTTTCAAACTGATCTAATAATATTCCACAAACTCATGAAGTTAAACATATTTGGAGCATTTGAGTTGCACAAACAAGATTTTAAAAAGCTGTTAACAACTTATGAAGACATCCAATTCCACAATTGAGTAAAAGCAAAAGCTTCCAACTTCATTTGATTTAGAAAAATTTCCAAACCATTTACAAACAAGTAATACATACCTGTATTAAATGTACAAATTAGAAGACCAGTCAGCCCTTCAAATCTATCTCTCCATTTCATAACATGTAGTTCTGACAAGAAATTAAGCAAGCTTCGAACCCCTTAGGATCTTAAAAGACCCTTCTTATTGTTCCAAAAATCTGTAAAGCCAGTAAACTTAGCCATCAATGGGAACTAACCTCCCCACCTTTGAGGGCATCTTCAAAAGATGCCTCTAAAAGGTGTATCTCATATTTCTTATAATTTACAGTATATTTTATATATTGCATTGTACTGCTGCCAGAAAGCAGCAAATTTCATTACATATGTCAGTGATAACAAGCTTGATTCTGAGTCTGTAATCCGTTCCTATTAAGGCACCTTTTTTTTCCTCATCATTAGTCTGATAAGCTTTCCCTGAAACACTTCCAATTCAGTAGCATTCTTCTTTAAATAAGGAGACATACATAGTATTCTCACATATGTGACTGAATAAACTGCTTTCGCATACAAAAGCAATATTTTGCTGGCCCAACATTTTAATTCTGATTCTCATTCCAACATATTGGTTTATGGACTCCTCTTGTGATGAGGCCACCATCAGGGTGCAGGATCAACACCTTATATGCTGTCTGGTTAGCCTCCAACCTGATGGCATGAATATTGCTTTCCATACCCCTCCCCTATTCTTCTTTCCCCCACTCTGACCTCTTCCCTCTTCTCAACTGCCTATTACCTTCCCCGGTGCCCCTCCTCCTTTCCTTTCTCTTATGTTCCACTTATTTCTCCAGTCAGATTCTTTCATCTCTAACTTTCCCATACACCTGGCTTCACCTTCGAGCTATCCTTCTTTCCCTCCCAACCCCCCAACTTTTTATTCTGGCATCTTCTCCCTTTCTTTCCAGTCCTAAAGAAGGATCTCAGCCTGAAAAGTCAACAGTTTATTCATTTCCACAGATGCTGCCTGGCCTGCTGAATTCTTCCAGCATTTTGTGTATCCATACAGTTCTAGGTATACACAGCAGGATGCTGTTAGCTTTCTTTAATTCCTTGTCAGAACTACATGTTAATCGTTTGCAAATCAAACAAGGACATCTAGTGTCTCTGCACCTCAGTGCTCTGCTATCTACTGTCACTTAGATAATTTGTTTTCTTATTCTTTTTCTACCACAACAGCCAATTTCCCATTTTCCCACTTTCTACTTCCATTTGCCAGATTTTTCCCATTTACTCAACATGCCTATACTTACAGTAGCCTCCATATATCCCATTCACAGCTTAATTTCCTATCTATCTCTGTGTTAACAAATTCAGCAACCATAACTTAGCTCAGTTCTTCCAAACTATATGCAAATTGTAAAAGGTCGAGCCATAGGAGACAACAAATACAGTTGGCCCTCTGTATTCGCGGGTGTTTGGTTCTGGACCCCTCGCAGATACCAAGTTCCGCGGATGCTCGTCCCATATATAAAATGGCGTAGTATTTGCATATAACCTACACACATCCTCCCGTATACTTTAAATCATCTCCAGATTACTTATAATACAGATGCAACCATCATAGCTCTTCTTGGGAACGCTGATGCTGGCTCAGCATCAACCGATGCCGATTCTCCCATGATCTTTAAGTTCTTGAGGCTGTAGTGCTCTAACATAGCTAATCAGCCATCCCTTACTAGCCTTAAACTCCATCCTCTTGCTCACAACACAAGTAGCGAACAAACAAGACTCAAGGTGAACAATGCTCGAACAACAAGTAGTACTTTTAACCATCTCTAGATTACAACACTTTACGCTCCCTCTTAGCCTTTGAGGAATTGCTTTGACCATTTAATTGCTTTTTAGGAGCCATTTTTTAACAGAAACAAAGGGTACACACAACACAAGTAGCAACCGAACGAGACGCAAGCTGAACAATGCTCAAACAACAAATACTGGAGAGAGAACTTCCAGGTTTTTTTCAATCCCGATCCGCGGTTGGTTGAATCCGCAGATACGGAGGGCCGACTGTATGTAGCATTTCTTTCTCACAAGATGATGAATCACTGAAATTCTCTGTCCTGGCAAATGACAGAATCATTATGTCATTAAGTACTTAAAGTGGAGATTAATAAATACTTCACAGATCATGGAATAGAAGAGAATAAAGAATTACCACAGTAGAGGAACTTACGCCAGCAGAGAACAGCCATGATCATATTAAATGACAAGGAAGGCATGAATGGGCTTACATCCAATTCTTTTTTGTGTTGAGGCCTCCTGCAATGATTTCCAATTATGTCTTGCCAACCAGCAAAAGAGCGGTTTACACCTACTCTGTTTCCTGTTAACCTTCACCCATGCCAATATGTTACAGTATGTGCTTTTTTTTTGCACAATAATCTCTGTTCCCCTCATATTCCCCTTAAATAGTTCAGCTTTCACCCTTAACCCATGATCCACCCAACCTCAGTGGAAAAAGCCTGCTTGCACTTATCCAATTTACACCCCTATTAATTTTGTATACCTCTATCAAATCTCCCCTTAAGCTTCTACGTTCCAAGGAATGAAGTCATAACCTATTCAACCATTCCCTGTAACTCAAGACCCAGCAACATCATTGTAAACTTTCTGTACATAACACTCCAAAGCAGGCCTCACCAATGTCTTATACAGCTTCAACATGACATCCCATACCTTGATATTCAATACTTTAATTTATGAAGGCCAATGTATAATATGTCTAACACCTTTGACAATAAAAAAGTCAGTTTTATTAGTGTATTTGTATTCTAAATCACATGCATTCATTCTTAGTATTTATTATCTGTCGTGTTTATATTGTGTTTAACTTAATGTAGTGTGGTATCTTGGCTCTGTGATGTTGTCCTTACCACTGCACAAATTAAGCTCCCCATGGAAAATAAAGTGAATTCAACTGAATTGAAAAACTACAATGGACCAAGCACAGATACCTGCAGTAAACCACTAGTCACAGGCCTCCAGTCAGAGAGGTAACTATATAACCATATAACTATTACAGCATGGAAACAGGCCATCTCGGCCCTTCTAGTCTGTGCTGAACGCTTACTCTCACCTAGTCCTACTGACCCGCACTCAGCCCATAACCCTCCATTCTTTTCCTGTCCATATATCTATCCAATTTTACTTTAAATGACAATACCGAACCTGCCTCTCCCACTTCTGCTAGAAGCTCGTTCCACACAGCTACCACTCTCTGAGTAAAGAAATTCCCCCGCGTGTTAAACTTTTGCCCCCTAACTCTCAACTCATGTCCTCGTTTGATTCTCCCCTACTCTCAATGGAAAAAGCCTATCCACGTCAACTCTAACTATCCCCCTCATAATTTTAAATACCACTATCCAATCCCCCTTCAACCTTCTATGCTCCAAAGAATAAAGACCTAACTTGTTCAATCTTCCCCTGTAACTTAGGTGCTGAAACCCAGGAAACCTTCTAGTAAATCTTCTCTGTACTCTCCTCTATTTTGTTGACATCTTTCCTATAATTCGGTGACCAGAACTGCACACAATACTCCAAATTCGGCCTTACCAATGCCTTGTACAATTTTAACATTACATCCCAACTCCTATACTCAATGCTCTGATTTATAAAGGCCAACATACCAAAAGCTTTCTTCACTCCCTATCCACATGAGATTCCACCTTCAGGGAACTATGCAGCATTATTCCTAGATCACTCTGTTCTACTGCATTCTTCAATGCCCTACTATTTACCATGTATGTCCTATTTGGATTATTCCTACCAAAATGTAGCACCTCACAATAATCAGCATTAAACTCCATCTGCCATTGTTCAGCCCACTCTTCTAACTGGCCTAAATCTCTCTGCAAACTTTGAAAACCTACTTCATTATCCACAACGCCACCTACCTTAGTATCATCTGCATACTTACTAATCCAATTTACCACCCCATCATTCAGATCATTAATGTATATGACAAACAACGTTGAACCCATTACGGTCCCTGAGGCACACCACTAGTCACCGGCCTCCAACATGACAAACAGTTATCCACCACTACTCTTTGGCATCTCCCATCCAGCCACTGTTGAATCCATTTTACTACTTCAATATTAATACCTAACCATTGAACCTTTCTAACTAACCTTCCATGCGGAACCCTGTCAAAGGCCTTACTGAAGTCCATATCGACAACATCCACTGCTTTACCCTCGTCAACTTTCCTCGTAACCTCTTCATAAAATTCAATAAGATTTGTCAAACATGACCTTCCACACACAAATCCATGTTGACTGTTTCTAATCAGACCCTGTCTATCCAGATAATTATATATACCATTTACCACCACTCCTTGGCTTCTCCTGCGAAGCCAATGTCGAAACCAATTTACTAGCTCATCTTGAATGTGAAGTGACTGAACCTTCTTGACCAACCTCCAAGGCATTACTTTGATAAAGGCCTTACTAAAGTTCAAGTAGGCAACATCCATTGCTCTGCCTTAGACTATAATCAAGACCTTACCTTTGCTGCCATGTGGATCACTACCGGCCAGAGGCAAATTTTGTTGGCTTTTCTTCCAGTTGGATAGAAATAAAGGGTATCAGTGCAAGGACCTCAACATTTTACAAATTATATAAATTACCTCAAAGAAGCCACAAAAATTATGGTTCCTAAATTCTAACATACTGCATTCACTATTTGAGGAAAGAGGTTGAAGGGCCAATCAAATTGGCTGGTGCACTTTAAAGATAATTGCCATGAAACATTCACCTAGCATTGATAGAAATTAGGTATTTTAAAAAATTTTTACGCTCCAGGACAGTATCTTTTTAAATAACTTAATCTAATGTATACTGCGTCCACCTTAAGGATGTACTGCAGTGAGGGAATTAGCAATAAAGGTTTTTGATTACCACAGAGTCAGCACACTGGGTTTGCATTTTGCTTTCTCTGTAATTCACAAAATGGTGCTTAATCTCAAGAATCACAATTTTAAATGAAAAAAAATGTTAAGAATCACACTCCCTGTGCCAAGTAGTGGAAGAACTTGATTTGATCACAGGTTTGGCAATGTCTGTTTGCATGAGTCACACAAACTTCAGTCACATTAACTGAACTTATGCCAAGCAGTAGCCAAATTTTCCATTGCAAGAAAGATCTCCCAATGCTGATTGAAGGAAGTTGGGTCACAGTCTTAAAAGCAATGTAAATTTGTGATTAATCATTCCTTCTTGGGACACAGTATTGCTAGTAATGCTAGTAGATGTCAATCATAGTAACTTTCCCTGAATTGGTGGTGAAAGGCTATTTTCCTGATTCATGTCAGTGACTTTCACGAGTCAACACTCAGTTGCAAATAGCTTCTTGCACTGGAAAGCCAACAAGCCTCAAGTGAACAAAAGTGCATCTTTTGCAGCCTTGTTTCAACGTGCAAGCATGACGAATGTACAAAGATAACCATCAATACATTTTCTGAAAGGAGCAGTGAACAGTCACTGCTGGAGATGGATGCTGCATTGAGGCCTGACAGTAGAAGATGAACCCAAACTCGGCTCCATTACTTCACACTAATTCAAGACTTGAGCAAGATTTAAATTGTAAAGGCCAAGAGCAGAAAATGAACAGGTGTTCAGCACCATCTACTTGCATTTAACCAGTCTCTTTTCTTGCCACTACTGTCAGAATGGAGTGGTCGGAGTCTTGGACCCATGTCTCCTGGACGAGCCTCACTCACTTCAGTGATGAACTGGCTCTGCAGCTGTGGACTCACTTTTGAGGACTCTGCAGTTCTTATTCCATGCGCTATTTTGTTTATTTTTTTATATACTACTTGCATGCTTTGTCCTCTTTTGCACATTGGATACCTGGCAGTCTTTGTTGTGTGTTTTTCTTTCATGAAATGTATTGTGTTTCTTTTTTTTTGTGAATGCCTGGAAGAAGATGAATCTCAAGGTTGTATAAGGTTATACATACTTTGATAAAAAATTCGAAGTTCGAACTTTGCGCTAGATAATGGTTTAATCTTCATCCTTAATGACTGTATGCAGTTGTATTAAGACAACAACTGTAATAATGGATTGAACAGAGAAGGCCTTTCTTGATAACACCCTAGCGAGGATTTGAGTCTGCTTGGAAATCTTGATGAAATATTCTGCCAACACTGACATTCTGCTCAGGAACTATCTGATAAGATCCACCATCACCTTTTCCTGTAGGGCTTTGAGAATATTCTACACAGACTTATACATGATTGGCTTGCAGCTGAAGCTGCTTCTCTACAAAAATTAATGAATGAGGGACAGATGCATCAATGTGGGCCACAGAGACAGAATGGGGAGGGTTGGAGGGTGGGGGGGGGGGGGGGGAGGGAGAGCTGGAGGCTGCCAAGGTGGGAGAAAAGTGAGGGAGAGAAACAAATCCAAGGAGGGAAAAGAGTAAGCAATTGGAAACAAAGACAAACATGCAAAACATAATGGAAAATAGTTTTAAAACCTGCCCTTAACTTTGGAAAATTGAATTATTCCTACCTGTTCAAACAAAGTCATAGCAAATTTCTGATGAGGAATACAGTGTTTTGCAGTGCAAATATCTTCCTTTGTTTCATCAGCAATGTGAAAGTGTATTCGCATGAGGATGTTTTCCTGTGAAAAATATAAATTATTATTTATTGTACTATGTTCTACATAACAGAAGATAGAATAATCAAATCTGAACTACAATATACCGTTAGTAATGTCTCACATGCTTTCCATCTATGCTGGATTGAGAGTCAAGCTAGCAACTCAGCCTCTTAAAAAAAGACAGGAAGTGCTAAAGGAATGGTATGGTTATCACCTGATGCACCACATGGCATGGAAAGGAACAACAACATCTCCTATAAGGCTACCATCTTAAAGCAGAAGTTTTCACAATTATTACAATGGGTTAGATGCATAAAGCTACATTATGCCAGTTGGGAACCTTGGGTGCATAACTGCAGATATTGATTTGCAATAAATAGGATGCAACTTATTATTCAACGGTGCACAACCGGTAGATATCTACTAATCTCCTTGCCTGATTGAACATTCTGAGTAAGACTGAATTAATGACACAATGCAGCTGTATTGTATTTGCATTGGCTGGTACTGAGTCATAAAGCTGAATAACCTCCTTCCATGTTGTAAACATTCTGTGATAAAAACGAAAACAGTGTTCACAGCAACTTGACAAAAACACCAAACACCAGCATTTACAGCAAATGATAAACTGATACCTGCAAGTAAAACATTCAGTTCATTACAACAGATTAAACAGACTTTCATCTCTTGCCTTCACAAAAACAAGATAGCACCTAATACTTCTATATTGTCATACATATCTTTAATGCAGAAATAGTTCAGCATGTATCTTTTCAATGCACCAACAGATTAATCAATAAAACATTATATTGTTTCAAACTAAAATCCAAAAGTACTCTGAATAGCAAAGTCAGCTAACCATCCAAGTTAGATACATTGATTTTACTTCAAGAAGTGCTTTGATCTAAAGTAAATGTGACAACCAAATTTATTTTAGTAATTAATGGAACAAGGGAAGGACAAAAGAAGCAATACTTTAAAATGGGTCTCAAAATTCCTGAGTGACAGCCCCACTTGATTACATTTGATAAAATATCTAGCCTCATTCCCCGTAAATCTCTGATAACGCATCAGGTGAACCTTTCAAATGATGTTTGGAGTTTGGCCTGGGGAATACTAGCAGCCTCAAAGTTAGGGCAGTGACTGAAACAAGAAAATACAGTTACAAAGAAAAAGTTTGTTAAACCTTTGCAATTACCTGGTTTTCTGCTTTAATTACTCATAAAATGTGGTCTGAGGTTCATCTACGTCACAGTAACAGACAAACACAATCTGCCTAAACTAATAACACACAAATACTTATACTTTTCGCATCTTTATTGGGCACATTGTTTAATTATTCACAGTGCTCGCTGGAAAATGTTTATGGACCCCTGTAGTTAATAACTTGTAGAACCTCTTTCAGCAACAATCACCTACACAAAATGTTTCCTGTAGCTGCTGATCAGACTTGCACAATGACATCGAGGAATTTTAGACCATTCCTCCATACATACAAGACTGTTTCAGTTCATCAATATTTCTGGAAAACCTTGCATGAACAGCCTCGCAGCATCTCAGTTGGGTTAAGGTCTGACTCTGACTTGGCCACTCCAAAGCATGAATTTTCTTCTTTTAAAACCATTCTGTTGTTGATTTACTCTTGTGTTGCAGATCATTGTCTTGTTGCATCATCCAACTTCTATTAAGCTTCAGATGTTGGACCGCTACTCTGACATTCTCCTGTAAAATGGCTTGATACAATTTGGAATTTATTGTTCTCTCAATGATTGCAAGCTGTCCAGACCCTGAGGCAGCAAAGCAACCCCAAACCATGATGCACTTTCCATTACAGTTGGGATGACATTTTGGTGTTAGTGTTCCCTTCAAACATAGTGGTGTGCACTTCTGGCCAAAAGGTTCAACTTTTGTCTCATCTATCGACAGAATATTGTCCCAGAAGCATTATGGAACATCCAGGTGGCATTTTGCAAACTTGAAGCAAGCAGCAATTTTTTTTTTTGGAGAGCAATGATTTCCTCTGTGATGTTATTCAGTGTTTTTCTTATAGCGGACACATGAACAAAGCTTTAGCAAGTTCTAGAGATTGCTGTTACCCTTGGATTCTTTTTCACCTCCTTCAACATTGCACGTTGTGCTCCTGGTGTGATCTTTGCAGGATGACCACTCTGAGGGAGAGTAGCAACAGGACTGAATTTCCTCCATTTGTAGTCAAATTGCCTTATTGTGGACTGATGAACACTCAGGTATTTAGAAATATTTTCATAACCTTTTCCAGCTTCATGCATCTCTAAAAATTCTTCTAAGGTCGTCTGAAAATTGCTTTGATCGAGGCATGGTGCACATTAACAGACCTTTCTTGAGAAGAGCAGACTCTGACAGTAACCTGACTTTGTGTGTCTTTTTTATAGGGCTGGGCTCCTCTACAACACACAACTCCAATCTCATCTCATTGATTGGAACACCTGACTCCAAAAAGCTTTTGTAGAAGGCATTACCCCAGAGGTTCACATACTTTCTTTGAACCTACACTGTGATTGTTTAAATGGCGTACTTAGTACTGGTGAGAAGCAGTACAATTTTTTGTGTGTTGTTAATTTAGGCAGTTTGTGTTTGCCTAATATTGTGACTTAGATGAAGGTCAGATCACATTTTGTCAGTAATTAATGCGGAAAACCAGGTAATTGCAAATGGTTCACAAACTTTTTCTTGCAAATGTATGTATTTAATATTATTTTTCTTAAAACATCTCAATGGTATTAAAGACACACAAATTCCAACAATGCTTGAAAGCCCCACAAGTAGATCACACACTGCAGGTTCAGAACCAGTTGTTTAGACTGAATTCAAACCTATTTTCCTGAACACAACTGTCAAAAACATTCACTGGACATATCCTGCAGATCAGGCTGTTGCTGTGGAGAAAGCAATGGAGTTAATGTTTAAAGTTAGGTGCATAACTTTTCTGAAGAAAGGAAGGTTTGAGCTGGAGTATTAACTCTCTTTTCCAGAAGCTTTCTGATCCATGAGGTATTTCCAGCATTTTCTGTTTGCATTTCCCAATATCTTTGCTTTTAGATAAAATACTGCTTTTTGAGTAACAAATCTACCACTGATGTAAGCACCTGGAGCAACAGGAGAAATTTCTTTCAACGGACTTTCTGCAAGTCAAAGACGCGCAAACACAAAGTTTGCAAATGACATTAAGGAAAGGGAATTCTGCAGATTAATTTAGTTACTTCCAATACTACTTTAATCAACACCTATGGAAAGCTGCAGTGACCATAGTTCGAGCTCATAGGACAAGTTGTTTCAATAATCCCTTTGATAAGCAGATTCTAATTTGGGTCACAGAATAGAGATCTTGAGGTGGGGATTGGTGGGTGGCAGATGTTTTGTCAATTTAAGCCCACTACATCTCCAGAGGGCTCAATGGTGAGACCCTGCAAAGCAGGTGTACCCCCTTTCACATCTGCCCACCCATGGGTCTTTTTAAGGCCCAGCTGCCGTCAGTCCTCTTCATCTATAACCAGTGGCTGCTTCACTCGGTTCTTTTGTTGCTTGCTGCTGTCCCTGGCCTTGGACTCCCAATCCCTTCAGCAATCTGACAATGGAAGTAGCCACAAATCTTCTGCAGCCAACCTCTGCTGGGAAAATCTGCACTTTCCATCCACGCTGCTTAGTATCTGTGGCCAGCTCAATGTATTTTACACATTACCACTCATGTGTCTTGCAAAATGCATCTTCGCAGGACACTGTCAGCTCTGAGAATACTACAGCCTTCAGACTGCTGCAGCACAAGACCAAATATGGTATGAGGGTGGTAGTGGCTATCTCTGGAGGAAATATTAGCTTTTTGTCAAGGTTGACAGCCATGTTCCAGCCACAGGCAGGCTCCAGTATGTCTGACACCAACCCTGTCACTGAGAATGGCACTTTCTGTCCTTGCCAGACAAAGCAGATGATGGTTCTTCCAGTCAGAAGGGGCTTCCAGTTATTATTCAGCCTTTGCTTCTCCACAATGGATGCCAAACATCTGAGGACCTGGTTTTGCCACCATGTGACCCTTCCTTGAGTGAGGTTTACTTTGCAAGATGAGAGGATGTGACTGAGGTTTGCTGTTCTTCCACAGCATGGACATGCTGGGTCTTCACTGAGCCACTGGTTCAGATTTTTAGGAGTTGGGAGAACATCATAAACAGCTCTTATAAGGAAGCTCATCTTTCTTCCTTCCTTTCCCACTAGTCTTTCTAGCTGAATTTTCTTTTCTCACTATTCTCCCACCTTGTCCACTGTCCCTGTTTTGCCTGAGTCACTGCTCTTGCATACCTCATCTGCTCCTCCTGTCACTAACTTCCTCTACCACCATAGTTCACCTTTGCTTTTGTGTTGTCGCCTTTCGTCAAATGGGCCTATTTGAGCCTGTGTCAAGGCCCCCTCTTTCAGATTGCACCTGGCCTACCATGTCTGCAAACCTGAGTGCTGCTTTTGCCTGTTTTACTGACTGTGCTGGACACCACTTCCTCCCTTGTTAAGGTCCTGGGTACAGTATCTTGGACAACACTATCATGAGATTCCGACAGAATCATCTCAAGCCTCACCTTGGCACACTTAAACTCTTCAGTCAGCCCCTTGACAGGCAACTCCAGAACTCCTTTGCCAAAAATTCTAGGACCAATAATTTCCTGACCAGACAGTTCAAATTTAATAATTATACTTCTGTGGGGCAAGGCAAGAAAGCAAAGTAATAAAAAACTGTTATGACAAAAATGTCAAAATGTCTTTTTTTTTGAAAAGCTGATCTGTCAGAGCATGACAAAGACGATTTCTGGAGTTCTTTACCACCCCAATGTAAAAGCGTGGATTTTCCATATTAGCTCCTTTACTGCAAAATGCATCAGCAATTTGTCAAAATAGTGAACCAGGTAGTCATTTAACTTACAAAACATTCTGCTGCGTCATCCATGATCCCCATCTGGAAGCGTTGCTCATCTTGAAAGGTTTTGGCAAGAGCACTCCGCAAAGCATCAGATGGCAGTACCTTTTCTTTGCTGTATTGAAACTGAGTGAAGATTCCCTAAAGGGGAAAATAACAGTCAGTGCATTACATCAGCCACCTTCAATAAATAATGGCACCTAGAAACATTAACTGGGCAGAAAATTTAGGAACACTGGTATACTTTGAAAGTAACCCTAATTTGGAAGAGAATGTAACAGATTGGTTCCAGTAATGACTGCTTTCATCTACAAGGTAAATCACAGAAGTTATGTGTTATCCTCTTTCAAACAAAAAAAAGGTGAGAAGAGATTTGATAGAGGTGTACAAGATTATGACTGGTTTAAACAAGAGGGAAACTATTTCCCATTAGATGCACTTCACCTCTTCCCCTCCAAACATCTCAGGAGTCTTTCCAGGTGAATTAGCAATTTACTTGAGCTTCTTCCAGTATAGTGTATCACATTCAGTGTACACAATGTAATCTCCACTATAGTACAGAAAGCAAATGTAAATTCTCTTCTACAGGGGACTGCTTCCAGCAACAACTATCATGAGTGTAGACCCGGCATGGGCAAACTACGGCCCGGGGGCCATAAGCTTTTTAATCCAGCCCGCAGAACTTGATGAAATTATATTAATAAACCTTGTTAACGTATTTTCCCTGCAATTCTGGCATTTTCCCAATAGATGACGCACTCTATATACATTTGTGGCGACCCATTTCCTGGCACATCCGAACCGGCTCACAATTAGCCAGCGTTCCGGCTAAGGAGATAGCCTGCGGGGATTTGCGAGCACAGAGCTTTGGAGCCTCTGCGCCACGGGGGGCAGGTTGAGGGAGACTTAAAAGTGAGGCTGGGGATTTCGAATAAAGTTTTTTTCTTTGACTGCAGTTACCGAATCCGTGTCGTAATTTTAGCGCTGCATGTAGCACACCGCTACACATTGACCTTTGTTGAGGTGCAGCGTATTACTCCACATTTGCGCTTTATTCTTTGTTCGGCTCGACCTATTTGTGTGAACAGGCGTTCAGCGTCATGAACATCAACAAAGCCAGCCACAGATCCAAGTTAACTGACCCAACACCTCAGATCCATCCTGAGAATCGCCACAACAAAACTAAATCCAGACTTTGATGCGCTGGCTAAAAAGGGAGACCAACAACACTGTTCCCACTGAAATTAAAAATAAGTTTCTTTGTTGTGTTATGTAAAAAATGCATTTGAAAATATTTTTTTCAATAAGCCTTATATGTTACATGTCATTTCTGTTAAGTGATGGACATGAGTAGTGCGCAGGTGCACGTACATTCTCAAAATAAAAAATGCGCTCCAGATCAAATAACGCGCTCCGCATACTGGCACGCTGTCACTGTTCTGTCCTTGTGCTGGTCGTTGTTGAGTTTTGGCACAGGGGACAATTGAATAAGAAGGAGCAGGACAAGTAGACCTACATCTCTTACCGTTTTTGAAATAAAGACAGGGCAGGAGGAGAGTGATGATGATAATATCTTGAAGGATAACAGAATTTTCAGTGCTTTAAAATAATAACTGTTACTATTTAAAAAAAAGCTGTATTTTATTCATTTAATTTTCAGTGTTTTAAAAGTCATTTCAATAAATAGCTAAATACCATAGGACTTCAAAGACAGATATTTTGTTGTAATGCATTTGTTCATTTTCAATTGAAATTAAAGCACATGTTTTCTACATATCCCATGATATTTTATTTTCTCTTATGAGGTGTATTACCAAAACACTCCGTCCATCTGCTCCTGGTCCAGCCTCCCTGTCAAATTTTAGAACCCTTTGTGGCCCACAAGTCAAAAAGTTTGCCCACCCCTGCTGTAGACAGAGAATACAGCAGTGGGCTAAGCATTCATCCTTGATGTACACTTACATTGTCAGTGAAAAGGAGATGTTATTACTGACCCACACTAACTACAGTCTCCTGATAACAAATTTGTTGTTCCAGATACAGAGGGAGATACAGGGGCTTATATTTTGAAGCTTGTTGATTAACACAGAGGGGATAAAGGTGTTAAAGGCCAAACTATAATTGATCAACAGCAGCTAATTGTATATTTTGTCGATGTCGAGGTACTCCAAAGCAGAATTAAGAGTCAACTTGATAGTGTCTGTTGTAGATCTGTTGTGGCAGAAGCCAAGTTGCAGTGGGTCCAGATCCTTGTTCAGTTTGGAGATAATTTTAGCCATTGTCAATGTCTGAAAGCACTCGTCACTGTAAATGTGAGTGCTACTGGGCGCTAGCAGTAGAGGCAACTCTTTCCATTAATAATGCTTAATACTTCATGAGTGTTTCTTACATTTTCACCATCTCCAGCTTTTTCTTTCTACTGACAAGTTTGTCTGAACTCTCCTCTCATTCAAAAGCATGAAAACTAGGAACAGGAGTGAGCCATGCAGTCACTCAAGTCCACTCAGAAAGATAATGTCTTATTGTAGCGGTGTGCTACATGCAGCGCTAAAATTACGACGCGGAGTCGGTAACTGCAGTCGAAGGAAAAACTTTATTCGAAATCTTCAGCCTCACTTTTAAGCCTCCCTCAACCTGCCCCCTGTGGCGCAGAGGCTCCAAAGCTCTGTGCTCGCAAACCCCCGTAGGCTATCTAATTGTGAGCCGGTTTGGATGTGCCAGGAAATGGGTCGCCACATTATCTTCTTTCTTGCATCAGAATATCAGGAGTGGATAATGCAAACCAGGAGCAAAATGAAGATTTATAACAATGGTCATAGTAGTCAAAGGGAGCCAAATCATTAAGTTCTTTGTTTCTCTTTTCACAGCTTTATCAGTGTAGGAAATGGATTTTAAACAGAGATTGTTTACAGTAGCAGGGAAGGAGGCATTACAGACAGTCAGACAAAGGGAATACCTGTTATGCACGCAAACAAAACAAAGTCAGAGAAAATCAAGCTAGATTATTTCAGAAAGCAGTAAAAAACAACCAAGTTTCTGTTGGACTTGAGTCACTTGAAGGGATTTATGCTTTCCATCTTTTGATTATCAGTTCAGAAGTATGATTTCTACTATTTCATAAGGAAATAGGAGCAAGATTTCACAACTATGTTAGGTCAACAATTCTAACCCTTGCCCCTTCAAGATTTCAGATTGAATCAAACTTCAAAGTAAATTTATTATGAAAGTACATATACAGTGGCATGCAAAAGTTTGGGCACCCCTGTCAAAATTTCTATTACTGTGAATAATTAAGTGAGTAGAAGATGAACTGATCTCCAAAAGTCATAAAGTTAAAGATGAAACATTCCTTTCAACATTTTAAGCAAGATTAGTGTATTATTTTTGTTTTGTACAATTTCAGAGTGAAAAGAAGGAAAGGAGCACCATGCAAAAGTTTGGGCACCACAAGAGTTTGAGCTCTCAGAGAACTTTTACCAAGGTCTCAGACTTTATTTAGCTTGTTAGGGCTATGGCTTGATCACAGTCATCAACAGGAAAGGCCAAGTGATGCAAATTTCAAAGCTCTTTCAATATCCTGACTCCTCAAACCTTGTCCCAATAATCAACAGCCATGGGGCTCCTCTAAGCAGCTGCCTAGCACTCTGAAAATTAAAATAAATGATGCCCACAAAGCAGGAGAAGGCTATAAGAAGATAGCAAAGCGTTTTCAGGTAGCCGTTTCCTCAGTTCATAATGTAATCAAGAAATGGCAGTTAACAGGAATGGTGGAGGTCAAGTTGAGGTCTAGAAGACCAAGAAAACGTTCCGAGAGAACTGATTGTAGGATTGCTAGAAAAGCAAATCAAAACCCCCATTTGATTGCAAAAGACCTTCAGGGAGATTTAGCAGACTCTGGAGTGGTGGTGCACTGTTCTTCTGTTCAGTGACACCTGCACAAATATGACCTTCATGGAAGAGTCATCAGAAGAAAACCTTTCCTGCATCTTCACCTCAAAATTCGGCGTCAGAAATTTGCAAAGGAACATCTAAACAAGTCTGATGCATTTTGGAAATAAATCCTGTGGGCTGATGAAGTTAAAATAGAACATTTTGGCCACAGTGAGCAAAGGTATGTTTGGAGAAAAAAGGGTGCAGAATTTCATGAAAATAACATCTCTCCAACTGTTAAGTGGGGGGGGGGGGGGTGGTGGATCGATCATGCTTTGGGCTTGTGCTACAGCCAGTGGCACAGGAAACATTTCACTGGTAGTGGGAAGAATGAATTCAATTAACTACCAGTAAATTCTGGAAGCAAACATCACACCATCTGTAAAAAGGCTGAAGATGAAAAGAGGATGGCTTCTACAACAGGATAATAATAGACAATAGGTGCAGGAGTAGGCCATTCGGCCCTTTGAGCCAGCACCACCATTCACTGTGATCATGGCTGATCATCCACAATCAGTACCCCCTTCCTGCCTTCTCCCCATATCCCTCGACTCCGCTATCTTTAAGATCCTAAACACACCTCAAAATCCACAACAGACTACCTCAAGAGGAACAAGCTGAAGGCTTTGCCCTGGCCGTCACAGGCCCCTGACTTAAACATCATCGAAAATCTGTAGATAGACTTCAAAAGAGCAGTTCATGCAAGATGACCCAAGAATCTCACAGAACTAGAAACCTTTTGCAAGGAAGAATGGGCGAAAATCTCCCAAACAAGAATTGAAGGACTCTTAGCTGGCTACAGATAGTGTTTACAGGCTGTGATACTTGCTAAAGGGAGTGTTACTAAGTACTGACCACGCAGGGTGCCCACACTTTTGCTTCAGGCCCTTTTCCTTTTTTGTTATTTTGAAACTGTAAAAAAGATGGAAATAAAGAAGTAATCTTGCTTAAGATATTAAAGAAATGTGTCATGTTTAACTTTATGCCTTTTGGAAATCAGGTCATCTTTTACTCGCTATTTTTACTTAGCTATTCACAGTAACAGAAATTTTGACCAGAGTGCCCAAACTTTTGCATGCCACTGTATGTCACTAATTTCTACCCTGAGATTCACTGGCATATTCAATAAATCCAATAACCATCATAGAATCAATGAAAGTGCACCAACAAGGCAACCTGTGTGCAAAAGACAACAAACTGTGCAAACACAAAAATAAATATAATAATAAATAAATAAGCAATAAGTATTGAGAATATGAGATGAAGAGCCCTTGAAAGTGAGTTCACAGGTTGTGGGAACAGTTCAGTGATGGGTTAAGTGAAGTTGAGTGACGTTTTCCTCTCTAGTTCCAAGAGCTGGATGGTTGAGGGGTATTAATTGTTCCTGATCTTGGAAGCTGTGTTTTAAAGAGGAAAAATATGAAATATCACATTTGAGTGTCTGACCCATCATCTCCTCCATTATTTCCACCGCCCACTTTCCAAGAAAATCCTCATTCACGCTTTGGCTCTCCTAAAACTAAAACATTCCAATTTTCTGCTAGCTTCCCGCTTATCCTTCATCCCATCCATTTTACATTCTATAAAATCTGTGATCTGCTTGCTGATTTTAATTTTATCTAAAATCTCAACTTCAAAATTTCAATCTCAGTGTTTATATCCCTTTGTGGCTTCATGCCTCCTTATTTATAAGTGCCTCCAGCCCAAAATGTACCAATAAATCCTACCCAGGCAGCAACAGGATTAGCAGCAGAGTAAAACCCAATGGACCTCAAGACTAATCCACATCACAGATGCATCTGCCCACTCGATCAAATCCTTTAATCATCTTACACTTCTCAATTAGATCAACCCTTAATCTACATTCAAGTGAACATAAAACTAGTCTGCTTGAAATTTAACATTTTTGGTCCCAGTATTATTCTGGTAATATTGCATGGAATATATTTGAGGTTATTAAATTTCTATTTTTTCATATTGCAGATCAGCTCATTATTATTCTGGAGATATACATGTTGCAATCATATCCTTCAAGAAAAAATATTAGCACCTAAATTTGCTATCAACAATTGTATTACTTCCATTGATTACAATGAATGAAACTTAAAAGGCCCTATCATTTTCAATTATGTTCTTTCATTGACATTGATTAAGTCAACAACTAGAGTGCCAGCTGTGGCTCTGTAGGTAGTACCCAACTGCAGTTTCAGAAGCTTGTGGCTTCAAATCCACTTCAAAGATTTCAACATAGACGCAGCTGCAATTCTGATGCAATGCGAAGCCAACACTTACTCAGACAGCATCCGAAACATTTATTTTCATTGCCATGTGAAGAAGCTTACTGTACACAAATTATCAGCTGAACAAAGCTAGCACCAGCAGTTCAAGTAATATCAATTACTGTCAAAGAACCAGAACGTGCAGCATACTAATTCAAAGATGAAAACATAATAATTTTTACCAAGAAAAACCAGAATAGAACAAGGTTTAGTTTCAGCACCATGTTACATAAGTACACAGCAAAGGAACAGGCCATTTAAATTCAATTGGTCAATGCCAGTGTTTTTGCTATACACCAATGCTCCGAAGCTACCAGTAGATCATTGCATTTGTCTTGTTTCATCATAAATATATTATCCTCTTCAATTACTCCTACCAGAAGCATTTCATGATCTTGGCACTCTTCACCTGAATTCCGTATTTTTCTCTGGGAAACAAACAATCCTGTGCCTGGATTAAATAGCTCATCCTGACGCACTGAAATTCAATGGCAACAAGAAATCTGTAATAAGGTATCATGTGCTTACTGAAAACACACATCTCCAGTACCTTGAATAATTCAAAGACAATCTTTTCCTCTTCCTAGCATTTCAGTGACATATTAGCTGTGACAGAGATAAATATCAAAGACCAGGAATTCTGCTTAACACAAGTTCATTTAGAAGTAATGGCATCGAGGATAAAAAACATTCTGTTTCTACACTCAGTACATTATGCTCAATTTTACAGCGGAAGTGGATTAAGCAGCAAAATAAAATTCTCTTTGTTTTATTCAATACAACTCCATTAAATAGTAATTCTAGTCAACATTCCAAAAAGGTGATTTAAATTTAATATCATAAACCAAATGCAAGCACAAGTTGGTCAATTGATTAAAAATAGATTTCTGGACATAATCCTGCATGGTACACAATGCTATTACAGTGCCAGCAGTAAGACTGGTGTTCAATTCCATCTGCTGCAAGGAGTTTGTATGTTCTCCATGTGATTGTGTGGGTTACTTCTGGGTACACCAGTTTCATCCCACATTCCAAAGACATATCGTTAGGGTTAATGAGTTGTGGGCATACTATGTTGGCTTCGGAAGTGTAGCGACACTTGCAGGCTGCCCACCACTATCCTCACTGATTTGATTTGACACAAATGATTCACTTCACTGTGTCTTAACATACATGTGATAAATAAAACTAATCTTTAAATCTTATGCATGGGAAGACTAATGTTATACTGATCTTTACTGCAAGGGGGTTGGAGTTGAAACCATACCTGGAATACTGTGTACAGTACTGGTCCTCATATTTTAAAAAAAAGGATGTACTGGCATTGGGAGCAGTCTCAAACAGATAGATGATTGTCCTATCATAAGTGGCTAAAGAAATTAGGTCTGCATTGCACCACGAGTTCACTCCAGTGCAAGGCATAGCTGTAGAATGTTGTATATGTGAATTACCTGGTTTTACACTAATGTCAGAATAATCAAAAATATTAGTAAATCAAGCATGTGAACATTTTGCATTGATTCTAATACATGTTTTATCTCACTTTTGCAGTTTTGTGAAGTTTTCACGTTAAAAATCCCGAAGAAAGCTTCTGGGTCAGGTGACTTTTGAGAAGATGTCTAACTCCCTGCCTAGATTTGCACACAACACAGTGTGAGGACAGTCGAGTGATTTAGTTATCCTAAAAAGACATGACACAGGGTAGATGGCAAGATAATTTCAGTAGAGGGAGATTCTCAACTGAGGGGACATTGATACCAGATTAAAGGCAATGTTAATTACCATGCAATATGCCCATTATACACACATTTGTCATCAGAAACAAAAGTCCGCAGTTATAACATGTTAAGTTTTGGAAAACTGAACCAATATCCTCAAATACATTAAGGAATGCACTATTTCCAAGATGCATTCAAATCTTAACATAAATTTGCATCTATAAACTGATAATCAACACTCCTGGCAACAGAATAAAATACGAGCAGAAGTGAACGACTTGGCTTCTGAAACATTCAGTGCTATCATCTCCGATCTGCCCCATCCCCACTTCTGTGCCAGCTCCCCACAACTCTCAAGTTACCCAATTTCTCAAAAATGGAGTTACTACCTCTTTAAGTGCCCCCAATGTTCCAGCCTCCACAAGCCTCCAAGCTGAAAACTTCTAGAGATACACCAACGTCAATGAGAAGTTCTTACATGCCTTAGTATTAAATGACTACTTGAAGGGTTGAGTGGTTACAAAGAGATTTACATTTATTACAAAAAATAAGGCTTGAAAGTTAAGCATTTTTATAAAATTAAGTTCCTAAATTTAGAATATCAAGCCAGTTTTCTAAAACCTAATATGTCACAAATGCAGGCATTTGCTTCTAGTGACCAAAATAGGAAGAAAAAGGAGCAATTTTTAATTGTAGATTAATTGTAGAAATATGATTGTCCTAAATATATTGATACACAAATCATTCTAAACAGCTTATATAGTTTTCAGCTGTTCTGAAATTTCACCAAAATTAAGCTCATCTTCCTCAATTTGCCTCCTCCAATTTGTTCTGAAGACTGATATCTTGCTGCGCCATCCTCTGGTACCCCATGAAAGCACGTATTAATCTAGTTTTTGACAAAACTATTGGCATTTACTTGCATTACTCTTGTGAATTTAGTGGCAGCTTTGGGATTTTCACAAGTAAAATAACAAACTTCTTAAATTATCTAATGAGACTGCACTGTGTGCAACTCTCTTCAAAGAAACTGGGCAAAATCAGTGAACCAATGCCAAGTTAAATTTTTTAACTAACTAGTCTTACATGAAATGCTGCATTGTTTCAGGAGACTAAAGTGAGTTTGTAATGGCATAACTTACCATAGTTACTGCATAACAACCACCCTGCTTCTATGTACTCATCAGCATTCTTCTGCAGGAATATTTCAAAATGGAACTAAATAACATTAAGTTTACCTAAATGCTGCAATCCTGGTATGTTTTCAAAATGTTAAAAAGGTATTAAAAATGTGTTTTTCCCTCCCGATTTTGTATCTGACAATTATTTAATAAATTCAACCGCTCAGTCTGTTTAATGACTTCACAATTGCTGTATCAATGTGATCATATAAAATTAAGCCTAACAACAATAGGTAATAGGAAAAGGGATTATGAGGTTGCTGGCCACAAATTCTGGGCTATCATTAATACTTTGTTGTCAGGAACCCAACTCAAGCTCAGGGCATTGCACCTTTCCCCTTTTAACATTTCTAGCAGCAAGTACAGACCATCATGAGTGTAAAATCTGGATAGAGAAAATGATGTCATGGCCCTATTCAACCACAAGTAAGAAATTCTGCTAGTTCCTGTTGACGTCTTTGAACTGACAAATAGGTTACCTGCTTATTAATTTGTATGCTGTTTGAAACAATTTATGGTGAACAATTTACTTGCAAACTGTGAATATTCCTCAAAAATAATTTATTAAAATAATTTTTTCAGATGAGATTTTTGAATCACCAAGGCAAAGAAAGGTGGAGGCCAAGTATTGGTAAAAAGATGGGTAGTTAATGGTCAACATGAACAAGGTGGGCCAAAGGACATGCTTCTGCCCTCTATAACTCTAACTGATTTAAAGCCAAAGTAAATCAAAGTTCTATCTCTTAATATTTTTTTTAAGCAAGCCAATCCCCACATGGGTATCAAGGCACTACTGCCCTCCTGCTGGATAAAGTACTGGAATTGGTACTGATAATGGTTCATAACCACCAGTTACCAAAAAATAAATCTCAGTCATGAGCAACAAAGAAAATATAGCAATCAGTTCCAAGGAATAAATAAATGGTTAGAGGAGTAGGTAGTAACTTACTGTTCTTGTCACTATAAAATATTGATTCTTCATTGTGGAGATGGACTTATGTCTTTGAGCTATGGGTGGGGACAAGGCCACCAAGGAAATGCGCTACATTGTCATAGTCTTACAGCAATAGACTTATTGGCCCATTAAGTCTATGCTAACCATTAAGTGTCAATCAGTACCAATACCATTTACCAACACTTGGTTATAACTTGACAATTTCAAAGGACATCCCGATATCTATTAAATGTCATGAACACCTCATTGCACCACTCATTTAGGCAATGCATTCAAGACTACAGCCACACTCTGATCTTCTCTAAACTCTTTACTCTCAAATTAAACCTATCCTCGCTGGTCAGATACTGCTGAAATGAAGAGGAAGTTTCTTACCATTTACTCATGCTTCACACAATTTGATATACCTCTATCAAGTCGCAAACATGTTTCCTTTGCTTGGAAAACTAACCCAGCCTCTCCAGTCTTGACCTTTAAGTGAATTATTCTATGGCAAGGAATATCTCAGCGAACATATTCTTTCTTCCTTGATTGTGACTTCCCGTCTACCAATGTGTTCAGAGTGTGTGACCACATTCCCACACCTCTACTCTCACCCTGCACCCCCTGAACAGAACAAGAATTGGTTCCCTTACCTTACACCCAACAGCCTCCACATTCTTTATCATCCTTCACAATTTCTTACAGTACCAACAAGATTCCACCGCTAGACACATGCTCCCCTCATTTCCCCTTTCAGCATTCTGTAAAGATTGTTCCCTTCACAAAACCCTTATCATCTCTTCCATCCCCATCATAAGACATTTCCCATGCAACTGCAAAAGGTGCAACTGCAAAAGGTGCAACAGCTGACCTTTAACCCATTCTCTTCCCACAAATAGAGACCCCACAATTCTTCCAATTCCATGAACTGCATTTCATGTTCACAATGTGTCCCCCCTCTACAATGGAAAAACCAAATGCATGTTCAGTGATTGCTTTGTGGACCAAATGCAAGTTTGAGGAATTACATCTCCTCACCCATCTGAGAATGTTGCAAACATCAAACATTAATATTGAATTCTTTAAAGTGATAACCTGCTCCTTCTTCCTGCCTTGTAAAAGTATTCAGACCTCAACCCTTGTTCACATAAATGAATATTACAATTTAACTGAGAATTTTTATTTATAAACCTCATGCTCCTTGTTCATGGTAGAATCCAAAATACAGGGAAAATCATAAAGCATGAAAAACTAAAAATGCAAAAACTGAAAAGAGTCAGCAGTTCAAAAGTATTCATCCCTCTTTGTTCAAGACTTAGTTTAACCACTTCTCGCAGTTATTACAGATAGCAGTCTTTTTGGATAAGTCTCTAATAGCTTTGCACAATTTGATGGAGTAAGATTTTCCCATTCCTCCCTGCTGTACCAGATAAGTTGGGGAGCAGTGGTAGCCAACAATCTCCAGGTCTTGCTAGAAATGTCTGATCAGGTTAAGAGCAGGACTCTGACTGAGCCACTCAAAGACTTCAATTTTCTTCATTTGAAGCCACTCCATGGTTGCTCTGGCAGTTTGCTTTGGATTGCTGGCCTACCAAAAGATGAACTTCCTTTCCAGTTTTACAAACGCTAGCTGGTTTTTATCCAGGATCTCTCGGTATTTACCAACATTCACCTTTTCATCAATCCTGACCAGATTTCCAGTCCCTGCTGCTGAAAAGCGTCCCTATTGCATGATGCTAATTCTACCATACTTTACGGTCGGTAGGAATGGTGTTACTTGGCTGATGTAGAGTATTAGATTTACGCCACATCCACTGCTTAGTGTTGAGGCCACAAAGTTCCACTTTAGTCTCATCCATATACAAGACCTTCTTCCACACCTTCTTGAGAGCTTTACTTCAGCGCTAGGCAAGTTGTTGGACAAGATCCTGAGAGGCAGGATTTATGAGCATTTGGAGAGACATAATCTGATTAGGGATAGTCGGCATGGCTTTGTCAAGGCCAGGTCTTGCCTTACAAACGTGACTGAATTATTTGAGGATGTAACAAAACACACTGATGAAGGTAGGTAGAACAGTGGATGTAGCGTATATGGATTTCAGTAAGGCATTCAAGGCTCATTCAGAAAGTATTGAGGCATGGGATCCAGGGAGACCTTGCTTTGTGGATTCAGAATTGGCCTTTCCACAGAAGGCAAAGAGTAGTTGTAGATGCACAGAGGACGGTGACCAGCGGTGTTCCACAGGGATCTGTTCTGGGACCACTCCTCTTTGTCATTTTTATAAATGACCTGGATGAGGAAGTTGAAGGGTGGTTCAGTTGAAGGGAAGTTGAAAGTTGAAGAAAAAGCTGAGCTCCTTATGAGAATAGGTTGAGTGAACTCAGCTTTTTCTTATTGGAGCAATGGAGGATGAGAAGTTACCTGATAGAGGTGTAAAAGATGATGAGAGGCATCGATTGTGTGGACAGCCAGAGGCTTTTTCCCAAGGCTGAAATGGCTAACACAGGGAGCATAGTTTTAAGGTGCATGGAAGTAGGTAAAGAGGCGAATGTCAGGGGTAAGTTTTTCACACAGAGAATAGTGAATGCATGGAATTCACTGCCAGCAACAGTGGTAGAGGCGGATACAATATGGTCTGTTAAGAGACTCGTAGATAGGTACAGGAGCTTAGAAAAACAGAGGGCTATGTGGTAGGGAAATTCTCAGTAGTCTCTGGAGCAGACTACATGGTCAGCACAACATTGTGGGCCTAAGGGCCTGTAATTTGCTGATGATTTCTATGTTTCTGTGTTTCCATGTCTTTACAGTATGTTCAAAGTGACGCTTTACAAAGCTTTTACAGACAAGGATATGCTTTTTTTCAGCCAGTGCTTCCCCCTTGCCACTCTTCCATAAATGCCCTTTTTGTGCAAGGCCTTGGAGATTGTGTAGCCATGAACTTCATCTCCGATTGCAGCCACTGATTCTGAAGCTCATTCAATAGTGACTGTTACTGTTGGTGTTACAGTAGCTTCTCTTACATGTGCCATTGTTCTCCACTGACTATGTTTAGAGGGGGTCTGACCTAGGCAGTATGGTGTGTTTTTTTTCCCACTTTTTTATGATGGACTGCACTGAATTCAGTGCCTTTGAGATGGCCCTGTAACCTTCCCAAGATGTGTGCTTCTCTATTATAATTTCTCTGACTTGTCTTGAATGCTCTTTTGTCCTATGTAAAATCTACCATACTGTTGGACCTTAGAGAGAGACAGGTATTTATTCAAGTGATCCTCCAATTTTTTACATAAACAAATTGGTTGAATTGGCAAGGCATCTGAGGGAAGTTACAAAGGGGATGAATACTTCTTTCTCCTTGCAATCTTGGCTTTTAATTTTCAGTAAATTGTTGACAGGTTATGGAATTAATCTTTTGATTTGACACAATGCAAAATGCTTTGTAGATAAGCTCAAAAACTCCTATTTCAATACATTTTAAATACAGAAAATGAGACAGTAAAGTGTGAAAATAGTTGTTGGAGGCTGAATACTTTTTCAGGGCACTGTATCCATATTAGAGCACTTCCATCCTTTTCCTCCCTGTATTATAATCTGGCCTGATGAACATATTCCTGTGTACTAGAAGCACATCCGTAAGAAATTGTCACCATAGTACCTTAACATGGATAATACCTACAGACTCAATAAACTGATTAGAAAGGCTTGCTTTGTTATAGGAGTCAGATTGGACACACTGGAGGCTGTGGTAGAACAAAGGACTCTATGGAAAATCCTGGCAATTCTGAACAAAGTCACCTTGCATGCCACCTTGGCTGAACAGAGGAGCACTTTTAATAACAGACTAAAACTACTGCACTGCTCCAAACAGCACTATATGAGGTCACTTCTTACCCTCAGCCATTAGGCTCTATAATGAGTCAGCCTATAGCTGGGGAAGTAATGACACCTTCCTGTTAGACTGTTCGAGGTAACTTTTTTAAAATTCTTTCTTACTTCTCTTCTAATATTTGTATATCTGTGCACCTGTAATGCTATTGTGACACTGTAATTTCCTTTGGGATCAATAAGTACCTAGCTATCTATCCATTATCCCATCTACCACATGCATTCACTTTATCTGAGAAATCCCCTAGGTTTCACATACATCTTACAGTTACCCAGATTAACATTCCGCTCAGGTTTGATTAAATACCTCTCATCTTAAATAGTAATTTTCTTTTTCCATAGATGCCACCTGAACTGCTTAACTTTTTCCAGCATTTTCCATTTTCTGTTTTCATTTTTGCATAAATCTAACATGTTAGGCAGGTCCCATTTTTGCATTAATCACTCACAATACAAACCTAACCACTTGATGTGCCAATATGTGCCCTCACTAAGTGATTTTGACTCATCCATCACAGACACTCCCCTATCTACTTCCATAAAGAAAAATAACACATTTATTTCTTTCCTGGTTATTATGAAGGGTCACAAACCTGAAATGTTGACTATTTTACTTTCCACATATACTGTATGACCTGAGATTTTCCAGCATTTTGTTTTTTTTATCCTGATGAACCTTTTCTGCATCCCCTCAAATGTTAGTATCTTAACATCTCAACATCTTAGTACCTGCCTTCAGATACAATTTCAGATTCAGTTGCCTTCTTCCTGCCACTACGTTCAGGTAGGAGGGTAAGGAAGCCTTAGGTTCCACATCACCAGGTTCCGGAGCAGTTATTAACCAACAACCATCAAGTTCATGAACCAGCATAAATAAATTCATATGCACTACTCTGAATTGATTCTACAAACTACAGACTTACATTCAAGGACTCATTACAACTCCTACTCTCAATATTATTTTTATTTATACAATCGTCTTCTTTAGCACATTGAGTTTGTATGTCTTCATGTATCACTTTACATAAAATTCTATTGTGTCTCATATTTCCTTGTATGTATTCCCTGCAGGTATTTACCCGCAAGAAACTGAATCTCAAAGTGAAGGGCCTTAGCCTGAAATGTTGACTGTTTATTCTCCTCAATAGGTATTGCTTGATTGCTAAGTTCCTCCAACATTTTATGTATGATTGTAAGGTGGTATATTGTAACCTACACATATTTCAATAATAAATTTACTTTGAACTTTAATCTTTGAAATTTATTGCTGCATGTTTTTATTTACAACATATTGAACTCCAAAACAAAACTATATCTATAATTACTCCATTTTGATCAATGCTTAAATAGCAACCTTTCCTTCTTAACTTTGATTCAAGTGGTTAGCACCAACTTAAAACCTGAAACTCAGCTGGACAGATTACATGATGACTAACTTTCACATTTTATGAACAAAGCTTAAGATTCATATCAATAGGGAGAATTCCCAGCTAAAGATAACAGCACAGATAAGGGAAACAACAGCCAATATATTTGTATTGGTTGAAATGATGTAATGTGTTTGTGAAGATCAGGTGTCATAGATATAAAGGGTGTGGTTAGAAGTTCTGCATGACCTTGTAGCAAAGCTTTAATTGTTGTGGGTGTTGTGGGGGAGCATTTGTTGCCAAAATCAACAAAATCATGTGGCACAGAGAATAACAGGTTTTTCTATTCACGTAATATTTCTCCACACCTTAGTGAAAAATATTGGCCACACCTTGAAACGTTCATGACTCCTGTGAAAATTCCAGATCCTCCTCCTGCAAATTGGTATGCAGAACAATGAATTGGGAAAGACCAATAAAACCTAACCTGGTTCTCCAGAATTGCATTTCAAAAGGTTCTCTGAAATTCAATGACTACAAGGACAACTTTGAATCAATCTCCCACTTTATTTACATAATGTAAAACATACTTAATTTGCCTGTTAAGTATCTTCCAACAAAAAAATAGGAAATGAAAAAAAAAGATAGGACAGAGTCCAGAGCTCAGAAAAGACCTTTGGAATCATACATTCTCACACCACTAAAAAGATTTAGACCATAAATATTGAAAGCTGATGGTAAGTGTATATAACACTTAAAATATTTTCCCCTAGAACAAACATTTGTAGAGATAAGATTTAAAACAGCAGTTCACATTAACACAAAGAAATTTTGAAGCTTCTGAAAACAAGGATTCAACAAAACCCATTCACCAGGCCTGAAATTAAAAATCAAATCATCTATGTTAGATATTGATCAATCAAAATCAATCCATTGATGCCTGTAAGTTCAACCACATGGGTTTCCCCAGGGTGCTCTTGTTTCCTCCCACATTCCAAAGACACATAGGTTAACTGGTGACATGGATGTAACTGGGTGGCATGGGTTCTTTGAGTTAAAAGGGACTATTATCATTCTGTATCTCTAAATTAATCTGTATTTACATATACACACACACACAGAATACTTAACTAACCTGAATTGTCTAACTGCTTCCAAAAAAGCAGTCATTCAACAACACAAACATGTAATTTGAATGTAATATCTTCCATTACGTTTTTAAACCATCAAGATGAAAATAGCACAGAATGATAGACTACATGCTAAATAACTGCTGTCATTGTTTTAAACAACAAATTCTGAAGATAAAGACCTGTAGCAACATTTGAATTTAGTGAGATTAAATATTCTTTGCACGCAACACAACTCCAGCAATCCAGATTTCACCCTAATCGTGAGTGCTGTGTCTGTGGAATTTGTACCTTTTCTATCACTGAGTGAGCTTCCACAGGTATTATAATTTCCTCCCACATCTCACAAATAATCAATTAATTGATTACTGTAAATTATCCCTCATGTTGATGGGTGATAGGAGGGGCAGGTTGATGAGCTTATGAAATATATATGTATATAAATAGAGAAATGGGGCTGAGGGGAATGGTCATACCTCTAGTCTGCAGCCAATTTAGGATGGGTGGGGAAGAGGTATAACCTCAGCAATTGGACTGGGTCATTTAATTTGATGTTCCAAGTTGCTCTGGATGTTTATACATTTTCAGAAGCTCTATAAATGAAAGAGTGCAAATATTGGAACAAATTATAACACAATTATGTTCTTCAGGCAGCTTATGGGGTTGTAAGAAAATGTGGACAATTTCAGGTAAATAATCTTTTATTAAACTAGTGATGAGTTGATTCCAAATATGAAAAGGCTGACTGACAAGGAAAAGATGAGCAGACTTTGGCTACACTCAAGAGTTTAGAGGAATAAGAGGCGATCTAAATTAAACATTCTAGATTGACAAGGGTGAGAATGATGAGAAAATGTTTTGTTCAGGAAATCTACATACAGAGGGTATTTTTCAGAATCATAAGATAGAATGAAGGAAACTCTACTCCTGGAGGAACCTGAATCTTTGGAATTGCCTCTCAACAGAAGACAATTCCAAACATATTCAAGGGCAAGAAAGATATTCACTAACTAAAGGAGATTCAAAGATAACAGGAAACAGAGAGGAAGGTCGAGCTGAAGCCAACATCAAAGTGTTAGGGGATATTATGAAGTTCTCTGAATATAGCAGGTAATAATTCAGCTCTTAATATAGATTGTAAATTGCAAGCAGTAACCTGAATTTAAAAAAAACAGCTTTACAAAATGGTGACCATGAATCATGTTTGCATAAACCAAACATTAAGACAATGGGGTTTTGTTAATTGCCTTGCATCAAGGTTGGCTTAAGCCTTAAAATTCAAGGAATTTGCACCATTGTAACATTGTGAATATTGTGCAAGTTCAGGGAAGTATGCAATTAGTTTGTCGCAGCCAAGCTACTTGTACATTTAGAGGTGACACCCACTGCAGAGATGCAATTTCTAAGGAAGCATTATCCATCCAAAGTAAATGATGTAATTGTAACTACTGAAACTGTACTGAATCATTTATTGATTTTAAGAGCATGAGAATGTGATGTACTTTGGGTTTGGGAGACTCTCCCATGAGTATCTCCACAAGAATGTCTATTTTGCATGATAAATGAAGACTTTAATATCCAGAACTCCAGTGTCTCTCCAGTGACTTTGATCGCAGTAACAAGATCAGCCATAATCTAAATAAAGGTGCAGCAAAGTCAAGGGGCAAAATTGCCCACTCTTGCTTCTATCTCTAATGCTCTCATCTGACCTTGAGACAATTCAACATTACACACAAATGAACCAATCAGTTCTGTTATCATCAGATGCAATATATTCACAATATGAATTGAAGACCAGTTTTTCTCTAGTATTTTAACTTCCTGGTAAATAAAGGCTTGCTTCATAACTCCCTCACCTTTAATTATAATATAATACATTACAATTCTGATCAAAATTTACCAACATGATTATAACTGGACTAAAACTATTCCAAATTTAAAAAAAATTCTTTTGTGTATCTTTAAAATTGCATTAAAAATCCAGAGCTTTACAAAAAGCTTGAAAAACATTCTGAAATTTCTTTAGGTAATAAAAAAATGCTTGATCTTTGGACTAAAGAAGACATTTTAATTGTCTGAATTAAATGGATAAGCAGTGTACCATGGAAAAATAATTTTCATCTGAGTGTGCGAAGCTAGCTTAAGCATGAAATAGAAATCCATTTCTTTAAAAAGTTTATCCTTTCTGCAATTTTTAAAATGGCAGAATTGATCAACTCACAGAACAAATTCCCAATGAGACAATAATAAATATTTAAAGCATAACTAGTTTAACAACATTAATGTTTACTGAATTAATGTAACAACATTTTCTGCAATTTACTGTTTGACCTGCTGTTTATATTTCACCTCCCTTGGTGCACTAACAATTGGTCAACCACTCAACAATACTGGCTCCAGGTCCCTATTCATAAAAGTTTTGAGGTTAATTGTTGACTTGGATTTAAGAAGCCAGTGTTAACGCCCAATCAAGAACACACTTTTCTTTTGTTTAAACAACTTTACTTTCAACGGCTCCATTCAATGATTAAGGGCTGCCACCTTTTCATCCCCCAATCTCCTTCCCTCCTGCTTCATGCACGCATTTAACAGGGAGAGTACACATGCATACTAAATACTTACGTAGTCCAAATGAACAGAACCCAACAGTCTCCATCTGTTTTATGTATATGCTAAAAAAATTAAATTTGAAAAACTTTTAAAGACAATACAAATGTCCAAACAATTCAGATCTCTATTAGGATATGGGAATTAGTCTAACCCTTGAAGTTAATACAATCCTTAAGGTACCAAATGCCTTCACTAAGTGCCTTTAACAGCACAAGAGCTAGAGCACCCTTCGTTGTGAGACAGTCAGCTAGTTGTTCCTTTGTAATTGACCATAGCACGTGGTGAATTTTCTGTGCTTGGTCAAGTTCTTTGATCTTGCTTATCTCTAGATGAAGCCTCTTCTCTGTAACTGACTTGGTGGATATGATGCCATCAACCAAAGAATAATTGTCTGTGAAACAAGTTATTAATAGACTGTCCTTCTTTGGATCACCATGGAAAAGCTCAGAATAGAGTGTGGCCAGGAAAACAGCACTGTCAATACTTTCAAACATTGCAAGGATTTCTCTTACCAGCATACTCCACACAAATCTTTGGATACTTTTTGACTGCCGATAAAGAGGTAATAATCTTCCCTCCCCTCCCATCAGTACAATAAAATGTCATCCTTGAGGACCTTCATCAGGAAGATTTACAAGTGAAGACAACGAGCCTCAGCGAGCTATCTTTTCAAAGCTGTTGAAACTTCAAGACTACTTTTTCAGATTGAATTCTGCTCACTATCTTGTTTGACTCGTGGAAAGTTTGTACTGTAGCATGTTTTGTGTTGGATGCCAAGTTGCAGGCATCAAACATGATGTCAGGTCTGCTCTGCCTTGCCACCCATAGAATCTGACCTATCTTTGGCTCAAGTTGCTCCGCTTCAGCTTCACGGAGGCGAGCATCCCGGTGTGGCACATTGAGGATTCCATGCAGATTGTCTGAAGATTCCTGATGTAGCTTTCTTGGTGCAGTTGTATTCTTCAACAGCAAGAATGTCTATCCCTACCTAACAGAATTTATCATGTTCCTTCCAAACGACCTGAAAGGCTGACTTTAGCAAAGGACTAACTGTTGTGGCAAAGATTTGTGAGCCTCCCCATATGAAGTCATCAACATGACAGGCAGATATTCCGATCACAATATGCTGAATCTTGCCGGTAAAAAGAAAGCTGGATCCACTTGTGACATCTTTCCACCTGTTTTCAACATTATTTCCATGACCTTTTTATACCAGTTGAGTGATGCATCAGCTAGATCATACACACTTTTTGAGTTGCTCTTCGCTTCTGGCTTCAGGCAGGGGTTTAATGAAAATGTCATGTGACAGCTCCATTCCCTGTAAGAATGTGAATTTTATGTTCATGCAATGGGTTTGTCAATGCTTTTGACATATCACTGAGAGAAGTAGACGGAGAGACTCTGATGCGCATGTTGCCAAGTCTTTTTGGAGTTCTTCTATGTTCAGTTCCTCAAAACCTCTTGCCAACAGACATGCTGTTGGTATAATTCCTGTCGGGATTTCTTTCAGTGTACAGACCCATCTTGTAGAAATTGTCTTTCGGCCAACATCTCTAGCTTCCTGAAACACTCCATTATTTCGCCAACTTCTGATTTCATCCTGTTTTACAGATTCAAACGACACCTCTTTAGTTACTAGGACATCTTCATCTTGATATTTCTCAGGTGGTCTGGCCTGATCCATACTTGAACAATATGAAGTTTGTCGACATGTGACTTGTCAACTGACTCTGCAGTGCCAGCGACCGTGACTAGTTCTGAGTAATTCACATTTTACCAACCTTGTTTCTCCCAGTGGCTTTGCCTGCTCATCCTAAAACTTCAACTTTGAATGAGATGCCAGTGTCTTGGTCTACAAAGCTCACAGTTTGCTCTGTTTTAAGACTGAAGCTTCCATGTTGTTTTTGCACTCCTGAACATTTCTGTTCAGGCAAGTCTGTTGAGTTCCCAAATACACTCTCTTCAGCACAGTCAAGCATCTCTGTTGGGTCCTTAGCTGCAAGCTCTTCATCTCCATCTGTGCTATGTGATCATGAAACCAGTTAAATGCTTTTCACTTTTTCTGTCATTCTCCATGGAGTTTTGATGGGCTGTGCTTTACGTCGTCTGGAATGATGCACTCTCACATACGTACCCCCATGTCTCACGAATACCACAACTCCATCCTGACCAATGACAACTCCAGGACATTTCCATTCTATACAGTCTGCCCTTTGTCCCGTGTCATACTTGTCATTTGTAGGATGGACCTGTGCCCTCAGTACTCTTTGAATTCTTTCTGAAGACTCTGCTTCAGTGAAAACCTTGATGCATGCAGTGCTGAAGGGTTTCCTAACCCACTCACTCCTAGGAGTGCCCTCTACAGTAAGTGGTCTGTCAACCAGCAAGAGGGATGATTTGGATTCTGGCTGAACATCAATTGATATAGGCTATAGCCATTTACATTGCACATGATATTTTTCACCATAAGGCCCCAGTCCAGGGCTGTGTTCCAATCACAGCAGTTGCTTTTCTTTACTTTCAGCATTATTTCAGTAAACATTTGATTGTATCGCTCCAGCAGTTCATTACTCCAAGAAACAAAAGCTGCAGAAAAGTAGAGTCAAGTGTATTTATTAGTGTATTCATAGCGTCATCTTTGTTCAAGTCTTCCACCAAAATTCCCATTGCAGTCTTTCTTGCTCTTCCTGAAAGCAACATCGCAACAGCCAAGGGTTGCTTTGCCTTCTCCAGTTCCGTAACACAAGTCCCTATTTCAATTTCATTTCCCTAGCTTTTATAAGGCTTGCTTTCATCAAATTCTGGTGGGATCCTATAATTGGAAACCATCCTCTGCTACCACTGTTAACACCCAGGCAACAATGAAACCTTTTTCTTTTGTTTAAACAACTTTACTTTCAACGTCTCCATTCAATACTTGAGGGCTGCCACCTTTTCATCCCCCAATCCCACTCCCTCCTCCCGCACACACGTACATAACAGGGAGAGTGTGCACGTGTTCCAAATACTTACATAGTCCAAATGAACAGATCTCAACAGCCAGAGCAGAGGCAAGTCATTGGCAGGTATTATGATTCAGAACTCCGCTGAAGAATATTAACAGATGTGCAAACACACAAACTGTCAGCACCTAAAGATTAATTGTGTCAATATTCAAGCTTATGGACATCAAAATATACAGTGAAATGTGTTAGTTGCATAAACAACTAACACACCCAAGGGTGTAGTGGGGGTAGCCTGCAAGCGTCACCATGTATTCTGGTGCCATCAAGCATGCCCATAATACTCAGCAGAACAACACAGAATACAACAAAACAAAAACAAGAAACAAAACAACAGCAGAACAAAACTCATTCCTCCCTCCCATCCATGTACATACTGCTACGGATTCAAGCAACAATAAATATATGAGTGAGGCAGGGGTTTTTATAACAAATAACATGTTTATTAAACACTGAAAACAAACCCCCCAAAAGTAAACAAATCACGAATGTAACCGGAAATCAGCTGCTGTGCAGCAGCTTAAAGGGTTCTTAAAGCAAGGAAGCTTAAACAGTTCTTAAAGCCATGTTGCAAAAACAGTTCTTCAAAGTAGTATCGTTGAAGTTCAAAATCCTCACAGTCCATTTAAGGGAGAGACTTTTTAAGATGATTTAAATTCTCTTTCACGTCGTTTGCTTCGGTTCCCAAATCAAACTTTTCCCATGAAGAATTTACGTAGATGGACAAATGGAACAGCTTAAAGGCACTGACCTTTCCTTTACAGAACTGTTCCCAATCCTTTCTGCTATTTCACAGGGATTAACACGAGAACAGTCAACGAATTCCTTCTGAATGAGGATCAAACAAGGTCGAACCTGTTTCACCATCAAAATCGATTCTCCTCGATCTTTTAACTCCCAAACTCCGATCTTCACTCTCCACTGATTCTCAACTAGCAGTGTTATAAAGAAACTGCTGGCAATGACCTTTTAAACTTTAGGTATTAAATAAAACTTCATCTTTCAACTAAACTGTGTCATAACATTAAATCACGCAGTGACATGAAGTCAACATGGCAAATCCAGCCACGAAATGCCTCTCCTCACAGGGAGGGGTCCTCCTTTTATACCCTGTAAAAAAAAACCTGTCACATGACCTCTACTGGTGGGAAAATGATGTCACTCCACCATCACAAGACCATTACCCCAAGTCCAATATAGCTTCAACACCTGTCACGTGACAAGTACACCACTGTCACGTCACGGGTACGTAACAATACTAAGTCCTCTAATCCCAAGATCGTCTGTTTTCTTCAGCCCACAGCCAAATTCAGACTCTGACATGCAATGTCTGACCTTTGACTACCCAAGCTCAAAAAGATTTGCAGAGCCAGGCTCCAGCCAATTAGTCTCAACTTCCAGAACTTCTGATCCTTGGGCCTCAATCACAGGATCCACCGATCACTAAACACCAGGCTTCAATCCATGGTCTTGCCAAAAGAGAGTCAAATTCAAAACTTTGCTCTTTCAAGCTCAAAGTTTATTATGAAAGTACATATATGTCATTATATTCAATGCTGATATTTGTTTTCTTGCAGGCATACTCAGTAAATCCAAGAACAATAAAGAATGCAACCAACAGGACAAACAATTAATGAATAAAAGACAACAAACTGTGCAAATACAAAAGAAACAAAACAAAAACAGGTAATGAATATCGCAAACATGAGATGAAGTGTTACTTAACATGAGTCCAGTTTGTGGAAACAGTTCAGTGATGGGGCAAGCAAAGTTGAATGAAGTTATCCCCAGTGGTTCAACTGATGGTAAAAGGATAATGATTTTTCCCGGAACCAGTAGTGACTGATTTAAACCACCCACAAAAACAACTCCAGAAGCCACTTCTTTTAGGGTACCCACAACCATTTCCTTTTTTGTCCTGCCCCTCAATAATAATCATTATCTTTCTTGCTCAAGTTCTTCCATTAAATTCTTCCATTTCAAGTTACTTGCATTCCTGCAGATTAGTACTTTCTCAAGCCTTCACCCACAAATCACTAGGCATATTCTTTCCTCCTACAAGATCCTTTGCACCAACTGCTGCTTGACCTTATTTTTTTTCACTCAACCCTCGGCTCCACATTCTAATGTTAAAATTCTCCAACTTGCCACTTTACCATTCTTCAACAAAAACTCGTTCTCACTTTTTACCATCACTTCTAAAGGTTCTCGTGCTATACAGCTTTTTGTTTCAGAATTCCATTACACTAGGTCACTTAGAGACAGAGCACAAAACAGGCCCTTCCAGTCCAAATTTTCAAAGACACACCAGCAAAATACTGAGATCACTGTTACAGGTTTAGAAAGATATATATCACAGCATCTGTCAAAAGAAAAACAAAATAACATTCAGGACATCCTAATATAGAGATCCTGACAGATCTACTGTGTATTTACTGAATTTGATATTCAGTAAAAACACAATAGATATTCAGTGGCATTATCAAGTTATCACCCATCATCATCCCAAAGGGTCACCATACACTAGAAACTCAAATTATGGCTACAAAAGTAGTTCAAGTCAGAATCAGGTTTTCTTACTGTCTGATATGCTATGAAATTGGTTGTTCTGCTTGTAATTATAAAATTACTCAAAATTACAAAATAAATAAATACTGCAAAAATAGGAACAAGCAAGTGGTTGTGGACCATTGAGTTAATGGACCATTCAGAAATCAAAACTCAAAACACAAGAATCTGACGCAATTAATATTCTATACTTGCTCATATCTGTGGCACAACTAGTGCTCTAGGTCTGCAGAACAGTGCAAAGAAGCTACCTGCTGAGACTATTCTGGAAGCACCAAGAAAAGCTACAGCTTCTGGCACCAAGGAGGACATGGACAGCAAGTACAAAGGGAACATCCCACCAAGCCAACCCTCTTCCTTAGAAATATGTCACCTTTCCTTATTCATAACTACCCCTAAATCCTGGTACTTCCAACAGAACAGAATTGCAGGTGTGTCTTTACTAAAGGATTGCAATGGTTCAAGAAGGTGGCCTATAATCATGTCCTCAAAGGCCTTTAAGAAGGATCAATAAATGATGCACATCCTGAAAAAGAAGTAAATACAAAAAATTTTTGAAAATGTTATTTTATTAAATTGTGCAAATTAATACAATCACAAAGAACTTCTGTATAATGAAAGTAAAGACAATTTTCATCTTAACTGTGATTATGTCTCACATCTAATTAAGACTTCACATGTAATTTGGTTACAGGTGCAAAATTCTGGAAGTAAACAAAATGGGACTGCAGATTGGAATGCCAGTCCTTACGAATTTTAGAGAGAGCTTATGAATACTAGCATAAACAAAAGTAATTGCTATTGTAGTCAAACTCGATGCATCAGTCTTACAGAACTGAGAAAAATCTAAAGATTAATGTTTGTATTCACCTAAATCAGTCAATTGGAAAGTTCCGTTAAAAATAGTTTTTTGCCAATCTCAATCATGCCAAATTTTTCAACTTCACTTTCAGATAGTTTAAAATTACACGTATTATTACATTTGCTTTAGATTACAATATTGATGATACCTTCTGATGATACCAATGAGGACATAAGCTCAACCTTAACATCTCTATTAACTTACAGGAAAAGGTTAATAACAACAAAAGATCAATTGAATCAATGGATCTCTTTGCCTTTACTGCCAAAGAACATTCTTGTGTCTGTTAAATATCTTGCACTGGAAACAGATTGCTGCTCAAAACAATCAGCAGAGAACCACAGAACATTTTCCACATAGAGAGAACGGAACAATCCAAATGAAAAGGTCACTAGCAAATACTTACACAAACAAAATAAAGGCAAATGAATACACAAGCTATTTCTGAAACTTCACCAAGATCCCGATAAAATTTAAATAACAACATTTTCTTGAACTGTAAGAGAATTTTAACTCACTAGTTAGTGCTAAGATTTTGTTGGTATAGATCTTGAATCTGAATAATACTAAACAGCAATTTATTGCCTCAATGTAGCAATGTGCTACACACAGCACTGAAATAATGACACACAGTCGGTAAGTCATTTCGAGACTAGTTTATTCAAACTTAGCAGTGCTGGCATTTAAATCCCTAGCGCCCGCCCTCTCCGGGCGGAAATAACGTCGAAGGTACATTACTAAAGTCTCCCCCCGCGCTGGCTATCTGTGAGCCGGTTTGCCTGCGCAGAAAGTTCCACATAATCCCCCCCAGAACCGGCGATACACCCCCTAATGTCCACAGTCTGGATCAGCCTCTGATTGGGAGGTCTGCCTCTGCACCACAGTGCCTGAACCTTGACCGGCTGCGCCAAATCCACATGGGCTGGTTTGAGTCGGTCCACCATGAAAACCTCCTTGTCCCCCCAATGTCCAGAACGTACGTGGACCCGTTGTTTTTGATCATCTTGAACGGCCCCTCGTACGGTCGCTGTAGCGGCACCCAGTGTCCGCCCCTTCGTACAAACACAAACTTACAGTTTTGCAGATCTTTGGGTACATGGGTGGGGGTCCGTCCGTGCTGTGAAGTTGGTACGGGGACCAGGTTGCCAAGCCTTTCGCGTAGCCTGTCCAGGACTGCTGCGGGTTCTTCCTCTTGTCCCCTTGGGGCTGGTATGAACTCTCCCAGGACGGCCAGGGGTGCGCCATACACCAACTTGGCCAACGAGGCATGCGGATCCTCCTTGGGCGCTGTACGAATTCCAAGCAGGACTCAGGGAAGCTCGTCCACCCAGTTAGGTCCTCTCAGGCAGGCCATGAGAGCCGACATCAAGTGACGGTGGAAGCGTTCCACCAGTCCGTTCGACTGTGGGTGGTAAGCAGTTGTGCGGTGCAGCTGTGTTCCTAACAGGCTGGCCACAGCCAACCACAGGCTGGAGGTGAACTGGGCACCTCTGTCGGAGGTAATGAAGGCCGGTACCCCGAAGCGTGCTACCCAGGTTGCAATCAGTGCTCGGGCGCAGGAATCGGCAGATGTGTCGGTGAGCGAGACCGCCTCTGGCCACCTTGTGAACCAGTCTACCATCGTTAGGAGGTACCGCGTTCCTCGGGACACTGGTAGGGGGCCCACGACATCCACATGAATGTGATCAAACCTCCTGTGGGTGGGTTTTAACTGCTGCGGCGGGGTTTTAGTGTGTTGCTGCACCTTGGCTGTTTGGCATTGCGCGCACGTTCTGGCCCATTCTGGCCCATTCACTGACCTGCTTGCAAAGTCCGTGCCAAGCAAACTTGCTGGAGACCAGCTGGACGGTTGTCCTGATAGATGGGTGCGCCAAACCGTGTATGGAGTCGAAAACCCGCCGCCTCCCGGCTGCCGGGACGATGGGGCGAGGTTGGCCGGTAGCCACGTCGCACAGGAGGGTCCTATCACCTGGGCCTATGAGAAAGTCTTGCAGCTCCAAACCCTAGACCGGGGGTCGGCAACCCGCGGCTCCGGAGCCACATGTGGCTCTTTTACTTCTGTGCTGCGGCTCCCTGTTGCTTTGGGAAATAATTGGTCAGTATATAATTAAAATGTATTTTATGTTAGTTTGTTAGTTTTTGAAATGTAATTCTAAATTTGAAGATTATGGTGATCTTGTACAATCTAAATAAGACGTTGTGGCGACCCATTTCCTGACACATCCGAACCGGCTCACAATTAGCCAGCGTTCAGGCTAAGGGAGATAGCCTACGGGGGTTTGTGAGTACGTGTCTTTTGCAGCATCCGCGCCCATGGGGGGGGCGGGTTGAGGGAGGCTTAAAAGCAAGGCTGTTTAGTTCGAATAAAGCTATCTTTGACTGCAGTTTACTGACTGCGTGTAGCACACCGCTACAACGTGTTTTTATCGCTGGCTGTCCAGAGGGGAGGTGCTGAAACGCTTTGTCGCGTGTCTGGAAGAAGTGAAAACTTTCCTGGGCAGCAAAGGGCTCAACTTTCCTGAGCTGGAACAGCCAGAGTGGCTGGAAAAGCTACACTTCATGGTAGACATGACAGCGCACCTGAACACGCTGAACACAGCTCTTCAGGGGTAAGGACGTACAGCCCTGCACATGTTGGAGGATGTTTTGGCATTCGAGCGCAAGTTGACAGTGCTTGCCAGAGATTTACAGAAAGGCACATTGTCTCACTTCCCCAATTTGAGAGAGTTCAAACAAGGTCACGACATGATAAATTCGGAGTATTTACATTCTGCAATCATCGCAATGCAAACATCGTTTGGGAAACGCTTCTGTGAGTTCAGAGAGGAAAAAAAACACATTATCCTTCCCGGTCACTCCCCTAAGCATCGATCCATCCCTACTGAATACTACTGCATTGTCAGGTGTGAGTCAACCTGACCAAGTATGATAAATATTTTAATTGCCTATTATTTTACATATATTCATATGTTTTCATTGTTCAGTGAAATACTTTTATTTTTCAGGTTGACAGCTGGCTGACGTTATTTTTGGTTTGCTGCTGGCGGCAAATTTAAGTTTGGCATTTTTCATAAATACAAGAAGGACTCAAATAGACGTTGAGTATTTTACTTAAAAGTAACCTTCAACCCAACGTCTTTTTTTCGGAGTTCAAAATGTTTTTGTTGCATGCAGAAATGTAATTTCGTTTTCTCTGCAGGAGTTCATCAATTTCATAAATGCAACACATTATAGTTTGTTTATACATTGCATAAAGGCAAAACAAAACGTTGTATGCAGTGTTATTTCATTTTAAATGTCAAACGGGTTTTGCGGCTCCCAGTGTTTTCTTTTCTGTGGGAAACGGGTCCAAGTGGCTCTTTCAGTGGTAAAGGTTGCTGACCCCTGCCCTAGACTGTGGGCCTGTAGCTGGGCATCGCGTCGTCTGCCTGCTGCGCCTCCGCCAATGCTGCATAGTCCACCCCCAGGAACAGGGCCTGGACAGCTGGTCTGGAGAGTGTATTAGCCACGACATTGTCCTTCCCTGAGACATGCTGGATGTCCGTCGTGTACTCGGAGATGTAGGACAGATGTCACCGCTGGCGAGCTGACCAGGGATCGGACACCTTCGTGAACGCGAAGGTCAACGGTTTGTGGTCCGTGAACGCGGCCTTCTAAGAAGTACCTGAAATGCCGGATCACCAGGTATAGCGCCAACAGCTCCTGGTCGAAAGCACTGTACTTGAGTTCCGGTGGTCGCAGGTGTTTGCTGAAGAACGCCAGGGGTTGCCAGCACCCCTCGATGAGCTGCTCCAGCACCCCACCGACTGCTGTGTTGGATGCGTCCACCGTGAGGGCGGTCGGAACGTCTGTTCTGGAGTGCACCAGCATCACAGCATCTGCCAAGGCTTCCTTGGCTTTAACGAAAGCGGCCCCGGCCTCCTCATCCCAAGTAATGTCCTTGACTTTACCCAACATCAGGGTGTACAAAGGGCGCATGATATGGGCTGCTGAGGGGAGGAAACGTTGGTAGTTCACCATACCAACGAACTCCTGCAGGCCTTTGACTGTGTTGGGCCGGGCAAAGTGGCAGATCGCGTCTACCTTGCCCCGTCTTTGGTAATCCTGTGGCCCAGGAAGTCAATGGTATCAAGACCGAACTGGAATTTGGCCGGATTGATCGTGAGGCTGTCTTCACTCAGTCGGGCAGAGAGTTGATGGAGGTGGGACAGATGCTCCTGACGACTGCTGCTAGCTATGAGGATGTCGTCCAAATAGATGAAAGTGAAGTCCAGGTCGTGTCCCACCGCGTCCATTAACCGCTGAAACGTCTGTGCAGCATTCTTTAGGCCGAACGGCATGCAGAGGAACTCGAAAAGGCCAAAGGAGGTGATGAGTGCCGTTTTGGGGACATCGTCCGGATGCATCGGGATTTGATGGTATCCCCAGACGAGGTCTACCTTGGAGAAGATCCGTGCGCCGTGCAGGTTTGCTGCAAAGTCCTCAATGTGCGGCACGGGGCAGCGGTCTGGAGTTGTAGCCTTGTTCAGCCTGCAGTAGTCGCCGCATGGTCTCCAGCCCCCTGTAGCTTTGGGCACCTTGTGCAGGGGGGAGGCCCATGGGCTGTCGGACCGCCGTATGATCCCCAATTCCTCCATCCGCTTGAATTCCTCCTTCGCCAGGCGGAGCTTTTCCGGGGGGAGCCTTAGTGCGCGGGCGTGGAGGGGTGGTCCCTGGGTCGGAATGTGGTGCTGTACCCCGTGTCTGGGCGTGGCTGCTGTGAACTGCGGTACCAGAATCGATGGGAAGTCCACCAGGATTCTGGTGAATTCGTTGTCCGACAGCATGATGGAATCCAGGTGTGGGGCCGGCAACTTGGCTTCACCCAGGGAGAACGTCTGGAAAGTCTCCGCATGTACCAGTCTTTTCCCTTGCAAGTCGACCAGCAGGCTGTGAGCTCGCAAGAAGTCCGCCCCCAGGAGTGGTTGGGCCACCGCGGCCAGTGTGAAGTCCCACATGAACCGGCTGGCGCTGAACTGCAGCTGCACTGTGCAGGTGCCATAGGTCCGTATTGTGCTGCCGTTTGCGGCCCTCAGGGTGGGTCCTGGCTTCCTGTTGCGGGTGTCGTACCCCGTTGGGGGCAAGACGCTGATCTCCACTCCGGTGTCGACCAAGAAGCGGCATCCCGACTGTTTGTCCCAGACCTACAAGAGGCTGTCCTGGTGGGCAACAACAGCAGGCTTTTGTGCCCCACCGCTGGTGGTAGAAACACTGCTGTTCACTGGCCTCCTCATTCCTGCCTCTGTGTTGTGTGCACCCCCCTGCCGGACCTGGTCTGGTAATCTGACCGACGGACGCCACACACTCCCTCTTGGCTTTCCACAGCACGTCTGCCCGGACCGTCACCTTCCAGGGGTTGCTGAAATCTGCGTCGGCCAGCAGCAGATATATGTCCTTGGGCAGTTGCTCCAGGAACGCTTGCTGGAACATGAGGCAGGGCTTGTGTCCGTCAGCCAGGGACAGTATCTCATTCATCAATGCTGACGGCAGTCTGTCTCCCAAACTGCCCAGGTGAAGCAGGCGGGCACCCCGCTCACGCCGTGAGAGGCCAAAGGTCCCAATGAGCAGCGCCTTGAATACTTCACATTTGCTTTCTTCCGGGGGCGACTGTATGAAATTCGCAACCTGGGCGGCCGTCTGCTGGTCAAGGGTGCTCACCACGTGGTAGTAAAGCGTGGAATCAGAGGATATCTGCCGAATCTGGAACTGGGCTTCTGCTTGGCTAAACCACACGCGTGGTCGCAGCATCCAGAAAGTCGGCAGCTTTAGCGAAACTGCGTGAACAGATGAAGAGTCGGTCATCTTTGGTCCAAATCCCGTTTGGACCGTCGGGGTCACCAATGTAGCGATGTGCTACACACCACGCTGAAATAATGACACTCAGTCGGTAAGTCGTTTCGAGACTAGTTTATTCAAACTTCGCGGTGTTGGCATTTAAATCCCTAGCGCCCGCCCTCTACGGGCGGAAATGACATCGGAGGTACATTACTAAAGTATCCCCCCGCATTGGCTATTTGTGAGCTGGTTCGCCTGCGCAGAAAGTGGGTCGCCACAGCAGCATCAAAATCAAGAATATAAGTATCTAGCTTCCTGATGTGCCAAGGGCATTCCAGGGAAAGGTTTGACAGCAAGCTAGCTTCATATAAATTAAGTGAACTTGTTTTACCCTTTTCATACTCCAATTCAAAATTGCACAAAAGTACCTTCCAGGTGTGAAAATAAAAGTGGTTCTTTATATATTTCAGAAAAACTGTTAGTGAGAAGATAATACCAATTCATACAATTTAAATTTTGAAATGAAATTTAACAATTAGTCATAGCCACGTTGCAGATTTGTTTTCAATTAATCCACATGTTCAAATGCAACATGTAAGTGTAACTGTATTAAAAATGTCTACAGAAATTATTCCTTATACAATTTGCATGTTTGTGCAAACTTTAAGAACAAACCAAATGTTTAATTAGGAAATACAAGTCAAGGAATTTTGCTGATTATTTTTGAAGTCTTCATTTACTTTTTCTTGTTTAAAAAAAATGAAAACAGAATTATACATTATGTATTCCTATGATCTACCCTGCACCGTGAGCACAAGCAAGGTAGGCCTACATTTTTGTTTTAAACTCACTTGAAGGTAATACAGATACAGGCAAGAAGAAAATACAAACATATTCTGCAACTTTAATCAACAGATTGAACTATGATACAAAATACAGTCCACCCTCCTTATCCGTGAATTCCGCATGCGCAAATTTAACCAACCGCGAATCATGAAAACCCGGAAGTGCTCTTCCAGCACTTGTTGTTCGAGCATGTACAGACATTTTTTCTTGTCTTTATTCCCTAAACAATGCAGTATAACAACTATTTTACAAAGCATTTACATTGTATTAGGTATTTATAAGTAATCTAGGGATTATTTAAAGTATACGGGAGGATATGCGTGGGTTATCGTGGATCAGGATCGAAAAAAAGATCCGAAGTTCTCTTAACTAAGTAAGTCAGAACAGGTACATCCGGTATTATTTAGTGTCAGTTAGTCAAACGTTTGTCTTCGTATATATTTTACCTTTCAATGCATATAAAACACTTAAGAACATATATTTCTGCACCGGGCTTCGGAACGTAAGCTCGCGAGTTCAATCTAGTGACAGAACGCAATGGAGTGCGCTCTCCACCGTGCTGGGTTGATGTGGAGGATCAAAAACCTAAAACCCCAAAACCCAGTAATTGAACTACTGCATTGCTTAGTAATAATTGTAGCTTTCATTGGGGCACAGCCTTTCTCACTTTATCCTTTAAAATTGTTCCGATCGTTGACCAACGTAGCCTAAAGCTTTTTCAATGACCAATGGCGTTTCACCTCTTTCCGATCGCATTATTATTTCCACTTTATTTTCAATCGTTATTGTGATTATTTTTGAGAACAGAAACTCTGCGGATTCAGATTTCTGCCGCTGGTCTTAATGTCTACCGCACCGAGACAGGTTGAATAAGGGCCTTGAGCATCCGCGAATTTTGATATCCGCGGGGGGCCCGGAACCAATCCTTCGCGGATAAGGAGGGCCGACTGTATAAAGGTTTTATTCAAAGGACAAATTTTTCTAGTAATTCAAAGCTTCTACTGAGCTGAATGGTGCACATTATCCAGCTTCCTATTTCTCTTCCAACAGAATCATCTCTTTCAGGATTACAGTTCAAGGGAATAGAACTCCACTGCATCACTTACATAGCTTTTCTTTCTGTTCACATCTGCCCATGCTAAATCATGATTACCTTCTGTTGTTTGAGGAGATCTGGTATATCACCAGACTAGCAAATTTCTAAAGATGCACGACAGAGAGCATTTTGTCTGCTTGCATCACTGCCTGGTATGGAGGCAGTATAGTGCAAGAAATAAGTATTACTTAATTTATACTGAATAAATAAATAGTGCAAAACTTTAAAGCTTTAAGCTCTTGTGCCTCCTCCCTGATGATAGGATTGAGAGGAAGGCATGCCTTGATGGTGAGAGTCCTTAATGATGGTATCACCTTCTTGAGGCACTGTGTTGTGAAGATATTCTCGAGGGTGGAAAGTGTTGTGCAAGTGAAGGAGCAGGCTGAGTCTATAACTGTCTGCAGTCTCTTTTAGTTCTGGCCCTACACTCAATGGTTTTAGAAACAATGCTTCCACTCCACCATCTGAGTTCTGAACAGTCCATGAATGCTACCTCACTATTCATTTTTTGCACTATTTATTTATTTAGTATAAATTACAGTAATACTTATTTCTTGCAGTATACTGCCGCCATAAAACAACAAGTTACTGGACATATACCAGTGACAATAAACCTGATTTTGTTTCTTTCCAAAATAGTTTTTGATTTGCAGAGAAACATCATGAAACCTCCACAGTACAAGTGTGATATAAATGCAAGTTCTTTTGCTCCATGATTAGTTTTTTGCATTTATAAGTTATAAGAGACAGTAAACAAAATGTCGAGAGCTCTTTTTGTGGATGTTTTGTTTTATTCTATGCCAGTGTCAAATGAGGAGAGACTTGGGTTCAGTTGCTAGTCCTGCTACTGTTGAATATATATGCTGTCATGTAGTCACTGGAAACCTTCCAGCTTAAGACAGACTAACACCATTAATGGATAATAAGTGCATATTCTGGCTGAGACAAGCTCATTAGAAGCTAGAGACTGCTGGTCTACTCTCCCATCTATTGCACTTGTGCCTAATTAAGAGTGCCCTTACAGGTACTTGGCCACAGATTCATGATTTGAGATTCAGGGAGTGGAAGGGATCCTACATCTGATCTTACAGAATTGATGCATTTTGCATTAATCTTCGATGATCAATAAAAAAAAAAGAGGCTCTTAAATACAGTTTATATGCAATAAAATTCATTTCTGCCGTACATAAACTGAACAAGAAAGCTAACATAATTGGCAATTTAAAATTAGTAGACGAAAGCCATGGCATCTTCATCAGTATCAGTCCAAGGTCACTACACCCATACATACCCTTCCAAATTAAAATTTACAAACTGGAATTCTTCCCATTGTACAACAATATTATTCCCCCTCTAATGGCTGCATTTTGGTAAAAGTTAACTGATGACCAATGGGCCATTATTTATTATTGGAAATCTTTTAAGTCACAGAAGATTTCAATCTAGCAGACAATAATTTTTAAAAGTTGAAAATATTAAGATGTAACCCACCTAAAATATTTATATTGTCTCACACCATCCTCAATCTCTGACCAAGACTTACTTCATACAAGGCATTAAGAAAGATTCCAGTGAAACACCACCAGCAAAACCACTCATAACATGACTATATAAAAGGGCACCACTTAAAATGCACAACAGATCACACAGCTTGTACATTCAATGCTTTTCATGTTTTGATCCACTGTCTTTGAAATCTTTAGCTAACAAAAAGATTGTGCAACCTGCTCTTGAAAATATTAACTGGCCTTTTATTTGAGTGAAACTGGTGGGAGTTTGTGTGTGGGTTTTAATTCTTGCTCCACTTTTACCGAGAAAGTTATTCTTCACTTCACTCTTGAATGACCTAGCTCAAGACAATGTCACTTACCATCATCTAAGTAATCATTTTATAGTTCTTAACAATTGCAGCACAGAAACAGGCCATCTCGGCCCTTCTTAGCTAGACTCTTGTTTAAATTCATGGAAAATACCTTTGTTCTAACTTATAATTTAAACCTTAAGCCCCAGTATCATCCTAATAAACCTGTACAACCTCCCATAGCAATTATTTTCTTCGTGAGTTATAGTGCCTTGAGTTAAAAGATTGAATATTGTGAAGTCACCTGAATTCCTTACAACAAATGCTTGCCCCTTTGAATAGGATTTTATTCTGTGTTAATGTTAACAACTATTGACATATAAAACCTTTCATTCTAACAGGTCTTTCTCATTAAAAATGTAAACATGCCTTAATGATGATCAATAGCAAACAACAAAGGTTTATTTATAACCATGAACTGCAAACATGAGAAAAGCTAAGTATACTTTTGGATAATGATTGAGTCATTAACAATCTCAAACTACTGCATATCACATATCAGGTGCTCTCAGGACATGCAAGAGGAAGGTGGAGCCCTTGGTATTGATATTTAAAAAGTGACCTGAAGGGTGGTTAAAGAAAAATGAATTGGGAATTTTCTTTAAACTGAGAAAGAGAAATAAATCCACATAAAATGTAAAAATGTTCAGGTAATCCTTGGATCCGTAAGTAAATAATATTTGTTTTGTATTTTTCATCTTTCCTTTTCACTTCTCTCAGCAGCAAGTTCTCTGCAATAACCCTCAGCGTTCACATGTAATTACACAATGCTCCATTGACTTTAGCCTTCATCACATAACTGAAGTGCAATTACTTCAGAACATCAGGATCTTGTAGTTTGATAAGCTGCAACAAAATTTAATCAGCAAATTTGTACCAATCTTCAATCTTACTTAATTACTTTCTTGAATCTCAAGGATTAATCCCGACGGGCAGTGAGGCTTGAATTGGTGTGCTTATTTCAAGTCCCTCCAAGTTCTGAGTTCATTGCATCACTTTGAAGCCTGGCTAATTTAATAGTGCAGATCTGAGTCATGCTGAGTAACTGACTTGTAACTTAACTACATTTAATAGGTCATTTAGCAAAGGCAATGACTTCATTCGTCTTGTCTCCAGCGCACTGTAAATATGGATTTAGTTAAGGCAGTCCAATATCTTGGATCTTTCAATGTCAACGTTTACTGTTGTAGCGATGTACTACATACAGAGCTAGAAACAACGACACACAGTCAGTAAGTCGTTTTGAGACTAGTTTATTCAAACTTCGTGACGCTGGCTTTTAATCCCTCGTTTCCACCCTCTCTGGGCGGAAGTGACGTCAGAGGAACATTACCAAAGTCCCTCCCCATGTGCAGGCTATTTGTGAGCTGGTTTGCCTGCGCAGAAAGTGAGTCGCCTCATAACCACCACCCCCCCCCCCCACCCCCAGAACCAGCGACACATCCCCCAATGTCCACAGTCTGGATCAGTCTCTGTTTGGCCGTCTGTCTCTGCGCTGCGGTGCCTGAACCTCGACTGGCTGCGCCAAGTCCACATGGGCTGGTTTGAGTCGGTCCACCTTGAAAACCTCCTCTTTCCCCCCAATGTCCAGAACGTACGTGGACCCGTTGTTCCTGATCACCTTGAACAGCCCCTTGTACGGCTGCTGTAGCAGTGCCCAGTGTGCGCCCCTTCATACAAAAACAAACTTACAGTTCTGCAGGTCTTTGGGTAGGTAGGTCGGGGTCTGTCCGTGCTGTGAAATCGGTACGGGGGCCAGGTTGCCGAGCCTTTCGCGTAGTCCGTCCAGGACTGCTGCAGGTTCTTCCTCTTGCCCCCCTTGGGGCTGGTATGAACTCTCCTGGGATGACCAAGGGTGCGCCATACACCAACTCAGCCAACGACGTGTGCAGATCCTCTTTGGGCGCTGTGCGAATTCCAAGCAGGACCCAGGGAAGCTCGTCCATCCAGTTAGGTCCTCTCAGGCGGGCCATGAGAGCCAACTTCAAGTGACAGTGGAAGCATTCCACTAGTCCGTTCGACTGTGGGTGGTAGGCAGTTAGTTGTGTGGTGTAGCTGCGTTCCCAACAGGCTGGCCACAGCCGACCACAGGCTGAAGGTGAACTGGGTGCCTCTGTTGAAGGTAATGAAGGCCAGTACCCCGAAGCGTGCTACCCAGGTTGCAATCAGCGCTCAGGCGCAGGAATCGGCAGATGTGTCGGTGAGCAAGACCGCCTCTGGCCATCTTGTGAACCAGTCTACCATAGTTAGGAGGTACCGGGCTCCTCGTGACACTGTTAGGGGCCGCACGATATCCACATGAATGTGGTCGAACCTCCGGTGGGTGGGTTCGAACTGCTGCGGCAGGGCTTTAGTGTGCCACTGCACCTTGGCTGTTAGGCACTGCGTGCACGTTCTGGCCCATTCGCTGACCTGTTTGCGAAGTCCGTGCCACACGAACTTGCTGGAGACCAGCCAAACAGTTGTCCTGATAGATGGGTGCGCCAAACTGTGTATGGAGTTGAAAACTCGCCGCTGCCAGGCTGCCGGGACAATGGGGCGAGGTTGGCTGGTAGCCACATTGCACAGGAGGGTCCTCTCACCTGGGCCTACGAGGAAGTCTTGCAGCTGCAAACCTGAGACTGCAGTCCTGTAGCTGGGCAAATCATTGTCTGCCAGCTGCACCTCCACCAGTGTCCACCCCCAGGGACAGGGCCTGGATAGCTGGTCTGAAGAGTGCATCTGCCATGACGTTGTCCTTTCCCGAGACATGCTGGATGTCCGTTATGTACTCGGAGATGTAGGACAGATGTCGCTGCTGGCAAGCCGACCAGGGATCGGACACCTTCGTGAACGCAAAGGTTAATGGTTTGTGGTCCATGAACGCGATGAACGGCCTGCTTTCTAAGAAGTACCTGAAATGCCAGATTGCCAGATACAGTGCCAATTCCCGGTCGAAGGCACTGAACTTGAGTTCAGGTGGTTGTAGGTGCTTGCTGAAGAATGCCAGGGGTTGCCAGTGCCCCTCGATGAGTTGCTCCAGCACCCCACCGACTGCTGTGTCCGATGCGTCCACTGTGAGGGCGGTCAGAACATCCGTTCTGGGGTGCACCAAAGTGGGGGATCGCGTCTACCTTGCTGGGTAGAGGTGTTGCCCTGTCTTTGGTAATCCTGTGGCCCAGGAAGTAGATGGTGTCGAGACCGAATTGGCATTTGGCCGGGTTGATCGTGAGGCCGAAATCACTCAGGCAAAGTAGAGTTGGCAGAGGTGGGACAGATGTTCCTGATGACTACTGCTGGCTATGACGATATCATCCAGATAGATGAACACAAAGTCCAGGTCGCGTCCCACCGCATTCATTAGCCGCTGGAACGTCTGTGCGGCATTCTTCAGGCCAAACGGGGTGATGAGTGCTGTTTTGGGGATGTCTTCAGCATGCACCGGAATTTGATGGTATCCCCGGAGAAGGTCTACTTTGGAAAAGATTCTTGCCTCATGCAGGTTTGCTGCAAAGTCCTGTATGTGCGGCACGGGGCAGCGGTCTGGAGTTGTAGCCTCGTTCAGTCTGCGGTAGTCACCGCATGGTCTCCAGCTCCCGGCTGCTTTGGGCACCATGTGCAGGGGGGAGGCCCATGGGCTGTTGGGCCTCCATACGATCCCCAATTCCTCCATCCTCTTGAACTCCTTCTCCAGGGGGAGCCTTCGTGCACCGGCGTGGAGGGGTGGTCCCTGGGTTGGGATGTGGTGCTGTACTCCGTGTCTGGGCATGGTTGCCGTGAACTGTGGTGCCAGAATCATTGGTAAGTCCGCCAGGATTCTGGAGAATTTGTTGTCCGACAGCGTGAGTCCAGGTGTGGGGCGGACAACTTGGCTTCACCCAGGGAGAACGTCTGGAAAGTCTCGGCATGTACCAGTCTTTTCCCTTGCAAGTCAATTAGCAGGCTGTGAGCTCGCAAGAAGTCCACCCCCAGGAGTGGTTGGGCCACCGCGGCCAGTGTTAAGTCCCACGTGAACCGGCTGGCGCCGAACTGCAGCTGCACTGTGCAGGTGCCGTAGGTCCGTATTGTGCTGCCGTTTGCGGCTCACAGGGTGGGTCCTGGCTTCCTGTTGTTGGTGTTGTACCCCGTCGGGGGTAAGACGCTGATTTCCGCTCCGGTGTCGACCAAGAAGTGGCATCCTGACTGTTTGTCCTAGACGTACAAGAGGCTGTCCTGGTGGCCAGCCGCCATAGTCATTAGCGGCAGCTGGCCCTGGCCCTTGCAGGGCGGGCGACAACAGCGGGCTTCTGTGCCCCACCGCTGGTGGTAGAAACACCACTGTTCACTGGCCTCCTCACTACTGCTTCTGTGTTGTGTGCGCCCCCCTGCCAGGCCTGGTCTGGTAATCTGACCGACGGACGCCACACTCTCCCTCTTGGCTTTCCACAGCACGTCTTCCGGGCCACCACCTTTGAATGCTTCATATTTGCGTTCTTCCAGGGGCGACTGTATGAAATCCGCAACCTGGGTGGCTGTCTCCTGGTCAAGGGAGCTCACCACGTAATAGTAACACGTGAAATCAGAAGATATCTGCTGAATCTGGAACTGGGCTTCTGCTTGGCTAAACCACACGTGTGGTTGCAGCATCCAGAAAGTCAGCAGGTTTAGCGAAACTGCGTGAACAGATGAAGAGTCAGTCATCTTTGGTCCAAATCCCGTTAGGACTGTCAGGGTCACCAATGCAGCGATGTACTACATACAGAGCTAGAAACAACGTCACGCAGTCGGTAAGTCGTTTCGAGACTAGTTTATTCAAACTTTGCGGCGCTGGCTTTTAATCCCTAGAAATTACGTCAGAGGTGCATTACCAAAGTCTCTCCCCACGCACGGGCTATTTGTGAGCCGGTTCACCTGTGCAGGAAGTGGGTCACCACACTGTAATAGAAGTATTATTCCTAATGGGTATTCAGCCAGAAGCTTAAAAATAGTAGAAGCTGTCTATAGGGTAATCCAATTTTTCTTGTTATAAACCTACTAGTCTATCACCAAACAACCAAGATGTACATTTACAAATATGAAAACAAAAAAAGGGCTGGAAGGTTCAAGCAGTATTACAAAAATGAGCAACAGGATCAATGTTATAAGCTATTGTGTGGGGCTGGTTGAACTAATTAAGTAGTTGACAAAATGAGTGGGAACTTTTAAGGCAGCAAATGCATAAGGTGCAATAAAAAATATTTTTTTCCTCCAAATTGAGTTATAAGGTAGCCAGGAAGCAGCTTAAGAAAAGACTTAGGTCAGCTCTGGGGACATGAGAAGGCCTTAGTGAGTAGGATAAATGAAAACCCTTAAGTGTTCTACATATACATGAAGAACAGGGTGACTAGAGTGACGGTAGAACCAATCAGGGATAAAAGAGGAAACATATGGCCAGAGTTGGAGGCAGGGAAAGGTCCTTAATGAATATCTGTCTTCATGAATACCTGTATTCACCAGTGAGGGAGACCTTGACAAATGAGGGGACAGCATAGAACAATCTAATATGTTGGAACATGGTGATGGGAGAAAGAGGATGTGTTGGAACTTTTGAAAAACATTAGAATAGTTAAGTTCCTGGGGCCAGGAGAAATATAACTACCACAGGAAGGAAGGGATTTTCACACACAACAATCACTAGAGTTTAGAGGATGGTGCGGCAAACAAGAAACATCTGTGTGTGAAAATGCCTTGTTAGTCAGAGATCAGAGGAGAATAGAGAGATTGGTTCAAGCTGGCAAAAAGATGACAGTAACTCAAATGACCGCATAGTATAACAGTGGTGTGCAAAAGAGCATCTCTGAATGCACAACACATCAAACCTTGAAGTGGATGGGCAAGAGCAGCAGAAAGTCACAAACAACACAGGAGGTACCTAATAAAGTGGCCATTGAGTGTATATAGAAAACTAAACAGAGAGTTAGTCAAGAGACAGAACTGTATTCATTTCCTTATCAAATATTTACAGATAAGCTCATAATTATTCTGAAGACTTGCAGATACCATTAATATGCAACATACAGGAAATACACTTCACACAGTTCTTCACACATAGAGGCAAGGACAACATTTAGTCTATTAATTTGTGTTTATTCATACTCCCCAAGAATACCACTTTACTGCACTGTATTAAATTTCATCTCCAACTTGTCTGTTAGGTGCAGTCTTGCATAGATTCTATTGCATTTCCTGTATTTACTGTGAATGCCCACAAGAAAATGAAAATGAGGACATATATTTACTTTGCTAATAATAAATTTACTTTGAACTTTAACATTGTCTTCTTGCAGTCTATTACTGTCTTCACAATTACAAGCATTGTACCATCCAAAAATATTGAAATTCAAGCTTAGTCAAAGTCAAAGTCTAATAAATATATAAATATTACTGATATATTTTAAATATAGAAAAAATAAAGGACAGAAATGGCCCCTAGGGAGACATATTTCAGTATCAAATCACAATTGTGCATGAAAATTTGGAGGTTTCTCAAGTGTGAAAAATTAGGGTATATGATGTAGTGGAGAACATAACTATCTGTGTTAAAATCACTACAATTGAACTATTACGCAACAAACTCAGGACCTAATGAAAAAAGTCAGACAGTACTTCATACTTCATAGCCACATTATTAACTAGTAGGGCAACATTTTTCCAAAAAAAGTGTTAAATTATGTGAAAATTTGAACTGCAACATCTTTCATTAAATGACATAAATTTTAAAAAATTGAATGTTTTAATTAATACTTGGAAGCAAGAGCAAATGTAGGACAAACTAGAACAAAACTTAGTACAAAAGACACTATTCTGCTTGCAGTCAAAGCATTTGTAGATAAATATAAATATTTAAGATCAAACAACAAAATAACACTGCATCCAGTCATATTCTAAAAATTGTCACCTTGCACAATAGATAAAACTGTGATAATACAGCAGTATATCATACATTTTAAACACAAATTTCAAACAAATCAGGTCTTAAAGAGTTTCAATGTAAACTTTTTTAGACTTTTTTATATTCATCAGCACCCTTAAAGTCCAAACCATAAATAGTGAAATTGCAATATTACAAACATGAATGAGTTAGTCCTCCAGGCATCATTCTAAAAAGTTTTCTTAACATGAAACACAGTACATTATAATCCAATCCTTTACACTAAGTACAGTGCATTCTGTTTAACTGGGACACATTGGGACTAGTACATTTTGGTGCAAGTACGCAGCTGCTCCAATTAGCCAAAATTTCATGAAAATGGTTAAAAAGGCATAAAAAAGATAAACTTCTGTTTAACTGAGTAACAAATTAACTACTTAAATGAAATACAGAACAAATTGGAATACAACCAAAGCTACTACAGTATTATAAACAGTGTATTAGTTCCTAATGTTTATCGACGGAGGAATTCATCTAGTGTAAGCTGTCCTGTTTTTAGGTTGGCAGTAACTGAACAATGGGGTGTCTGGGGTGTCCAGGGAGGAATAGCACTTCTGGTGAAAGGGCTTGTCATGACCTGTCTGCGGCAGCTCACTCACTTTTGGTCCCCACTGGACACTCGGCTCTCACCTGTAGCTGTCTGCATGCAACAGCACCCACACCCCAAGTACACTGCTTCGACAGGCAGGCATCATACCCCAGTGAGATAGGGATATGCCTATCTTAGCATGCAAAGTCAGCTCTGGCAAACTGGGCAGATGAGTTCTACAGTAAGATACAATGGCCAGGAAGGCAGTTCTACAATGCTCCGTAGAGAGCAAAGTGCATGTCAAGGCTCAGAACTCATGGTCATCCACTGCAACCAAGGAAGGCCCCAGTTGTGACTATTATTTGTACCACAGGACCTGGACTTTTGAGGTCAATAGAGTGGAACCACCCCAGGGCAATGGCTTTTCCTGCTTTAAAAACTCGCTCGCACAGGTTTCCTGACATCAGCAGATATGACAGACAACCACCAAAAGAACAAAATCAGTGTAGACACCCAGTGCACATAATGTATTGCCTTCATTCAATGCCTTCAACAATGGCATCCTCCAAATCTTCACTTTCATTGTGAAAAAAAACAAGATGATGGTTGACACCTTCAAATTCTTCATAGTTCCTAACTTGTTAAAAGTCAAAAAATAGCTTAATTTTCACTCCCAGTTATTTCTGGCATTTTCAAGCTTCAATGCTTGAAACCACAATGAGCAAAACAATTCTGAATTGCTTACTGCTTATTTTTTACCAATTATCAGTGACAAAAATCACTGCTTTTTGAATACAAACATATGCAACTGACCCCATTTAAAAAGTGTTTGATCTAAGTACAGTATAACGTATTATGGCCACACAGGTGTACATGACTGATACCAGTTAGAAACTGACAACAGTCTCCTATCCCAATTAAGTGCCATAATGTCCCAAATAAACAAAGTGAATTCCAACAATTTTCTTGATTAATTTTTGTTCTTTAAGAATTGTCCCAATTAAGCATCTGCCCCGATTAAATGATGGTCCAATTAACCAGAATTCACTGTAATGGCACACTTCCCAGCATTTTACAGAGAGCAAAGATGACAAGGTGATGGCCTTGATAATAGGTTATGTCCCACCAATTTAGCTAATCAGGCATCCCTTTTTTTTAAGCTGTTCAAAACACCCGTTAGACCAACAACTACAGAGGAGTAGTTTTCTAAATGTGCAACAGAACATAATAAACCATGGTTATAAAATAAAACAACAGTGGTTAAGAACATCAAAAAAAACAATACATTACAAAAAAAAACAATAAATTAGTACTTTGTAAAGCATTTACCTTGAGAGCACAGAAGATGCAGGAATCTCCCATACATTTATGAGTAGTCAACTGCCTGAAACTCCTTCGAAAAATATCAAGGTGCCAAAGAACCTATGGAGGAAGATATTTGAAAATTAGTGTTTTTCAATGTTTTTAAATATTCACAAGATCACAAGACAAAGGAGCAAAAGTAGGCCATTCGGCCCATCGAGTCTGCTCCGCCACTCCACCATGAGCTAAACTATTCTCCCATCTAGTTCCAATTTCCGGCTTTTTCCCCATATCCCTTGATACCCTGACTAATTAGATACCTATCAATCTCCTCCTTAAACACCCTTAATGATTGGGCCTCCACAGCTGTACGTGGCAACGAATTCCATAAATCCACGACCCTCTGGCTAAAAAAATTTCTCCTCATCTCTGTTTTAAATGGGTACCCTCTAATTCTAAGACTGTGACCTTTTATACTGGACTCACCCACCAAGGGTAACAGCCTTTCCACATTTATTCTATCCAACCCTTTCAACATTCAAAATGTTTCTATGAGATCCCCTCTCATTCTTCTATACTCTAATAAATGCAATCCAAGAGCCAACAAACGCTCCTCATATGTTAGTCCCTGAATTCCAGGAATCATCCTAATGAATCTTCTCTGAATTCTCTCCAACATCAGCACATCCTTTCTAAGATAGGGAGCCCAAAACTGCACACAGTATTCCAAATGGGGTCTCACCAGTGCCCCATAGAGCCTCATCAACACCTCCTTACTCTTATACACTATTCCTCTTGAAATGAATGCCAATATAGCATTCGCTTTCCTTACTGCCGATCCAACCTGGTGGTTAACCTTTAGGGTATCCTGCACTAGGACCCCCAAGTCCCTTTGCACTTCCGATTTTTGAATTTTCTCCCCATCTAAATAATAATCTGCCTGATTGTTTCTTCTTCCAAAATGTATAACCGTACATTTCTCAACATTGTATCTCATCTGCCATTTCTCTGCCCACTCTCCTAAACTGACCAAGTCTCTCTGCAACCTTTCCGTTTCCTCAACACTTCCTGCTCCTCCACCTATCTTGGTGTCATCCACAAATTTAGCCACAAAACCATTTAGTCCATAATCCAAATCATCGATATACAGTGTAAAAAGAAGAGGCCCCAACACCGACACCTGTGGAACACTACTAGTAACCGGCAACCAACCAGAATAGGATCCCTGTATTTCCATTCTTTGCTTTCTGCCTGTCAGCCAATGCTCCACCCATTCCAATATCCTTCTTGTAATTCCATGGGCCCTCATCTTATTAAGCAGCCTCTTATGCGGCACCTTATCAAAGACCTTTTGGAAATCCAAATACACAACATCCACAGCCTCTCCCTTGTCAATTTTATTTGAGATTACCTCAAAAAATTCCAATAGGTTGGTGAGGCAGGATCTACCCTTCATGAAATCATGTTGGCTTGGGCCTACTTTGTCATGCACCTCAAGGTAATTCATAATCTCATCCTTGAAGATCGACTCCAATAACTTTCCAACTACCAATGTCAAATTAATAGGTCTGTAATTTTCTTTTTGCTGCCTCCCCCCTTTCTTAAACAACGGAACTACATTTGCAACCTCCAAGTCCTCCGGAACCATGCCAGAGTCTACTGATTCTTGGAAGATTATTTCCAATGCCTCCACAATCTCCAAAGCCACCTCCTTCAGAATTCGTGGATGACTGTACCTAATTCTATTCCCTGAGACCTCTGGCTATCAGGTATGTTGCTAATGTCTTCCACTGTGAAGAATGATGCAAAATACTCAATTAGTTCCTCTGCCATCTCTTTGTTACCCATTATAATTTCTCCAGCATCCTTTTCAATATGTCACTCTTTTACTCTTCATATATTTGAAAAAACTTAGTCCTTTTTATGTTAATTGCCAATTTCTTTTCATAATTCATCTTTTCTTTCCTAACGACTTTCTTAGTTTCCTTCTGTAAATTTTTAAAATTCGTCCAGTCCTCAGTTTTCCCACTAATTTTTGCTGCCTTGTACGCTGCCTCTTTTGCTTTTATTTTAGCCTTAACTTGTCTCATTAGCCACATTTGTGTCATTTTTCCTTTTATGATTTTCTTTTTTCTTGGAATATATTTTTCCTGCACACTCCTTATTTCTTGTAGGAATTTCGTCCAATTCTGCTCTGCTGTCCCTCCATTTAGCTTACTTTTCCAATCAACTTGGGCCAGTTCCTCTCTCATATCATTGAAATTTCCTTTGTTCCACTGAAATATTGATACACCTGATACCATCTTCTCCTTTCCAAATTTGAAACTGAACTCGATCATATTATGATCAGTACTTACAAGGGGTTCCATTACCTCTAGCTCCCTAATCACCTCAGGCTCATTACACAGCACCCAATCCAAAACAGCTGATCCCCTGGTGGACTTATGGACAAGCTGCTCCAGAAAGCAATCCCGTAGGCATTCTACAAACTCTCTCTCCTGAGATCTAGTATCTTCCTGACTTTCCCAATCCACTTTCATATTAAAATCTCCCATAATTATCTTGACATTTTTCTTCTAACACGCCTTTTCTATTTCCAGCTGTAACTTGTAGTCCACATCCCAGCTGTTGTTTGGAGGCCTGTATATATTATTTTTTATTAATGAAACATTTTAATTAAATGCAGATATATAGCTTGAAGTAACTGTTTGCTTTCAACTGAACTACCTTCTTATGTTTGCAAAATAAAAAGCTACTTTGTAGGGCCTGTTAAATCTATGCTAATATTTGCCAAATAATCATATCTAGTCTTCAGAAATATGAATGATCTTATATAGCATTCTGGATGAGAAAGTGGTATTTCAGGAAAACACTGCTATGCCCTAAATTTTCTACTAACCATCAACATTTCTGAACTCATTCCTTTCCAAAATACATCTAACAACCCAATAAAATCACACAGACAAGCTAAATATGATATTTAATATATTGATTTCTGACCTTAACCAAAGACTTATATGGCATGCAGTCCACTTGAATCTTGACAATTCAAACTTATTAAATTATCTTAAAATTTTCTCTTGTCACTTGTAATAAGAAAAATAATTTAATTCATTTTTAATCCTGAAGACTATTTCAAGTTTGATTTTTTTCTTACATTTCAATCAGTGAGCTCAGCAATAAATTTAACTCTAATTATAAAACATTAACTGTTTAGATAAAACAGATTGCATTGCACCAGCATTCGCTTGCATTCACAGTTAAAAATCTAGTATATAATTGAATAGAGAAATGATAAGGAGAGGAAAGGTCCTTGGCACATTTAGTATTCATTTCATTTTGTCTGTCCTATTCAATATATTAACTGATTTTTTTTAGATTAAAACACTGAACGTACATCACCCTATTTTGCAGATCCACCAAGAATGAAATGCATTTATTTTATACACCGGCAATGGTATCTTTAAATCATATTCTTCAAAGGAAATTATGTGATAAAAATATGAATGTAGTAACATGTATTAAATTTCAGAAGTAATAGTGCTTCAGGAAAAGAGGTTACAGTTCTGGGTATTCTGCCAGTGGCTCCCCAGAACACTTCCAGAGTTGAAAAATGTTAAGACATAAATTTTATTAAATAGTCTCCAGGTCTGGATAGACAGAACTGCACCACCACTATAAAAGCTTACCATGATATTTTTTTTTATTTTCCACTCAATTTTGTCTCTTCTACTATAAAAATCTAGTTCTGCACAATTTTAGTGAGATTTCCTAGTGACTCCAGTAGCCCCTCCTTAAGGTGGATTTTCCATCATCAATTCAGTCAAGATCCTCCCCACAAGACATACAAATAGGGATTACATTAGATAAATATTAACCAGCAAAATGCACTTAAATGGCATCTTTAAAGCAAAACATATTCCAGGATGCTGAACAGGAAAGGATCAGCAGATGAATAAAATCAATAAAATCATACCTAGGATGGCTAATTCACAGGGAAATCCAAACACAAAACAATTCTTGCCAATACTGGACACTATTGTTGGCTTGATATGGATCTCTCATCCCACTTTTTTGCTGGGTTTGGTTGTTTTCAATTATTCCTGTTTCAACTGTTTATTATACACCCACTTAACACCACTGAGTGAAGCTATTTCAACAGTTACACATTGTACTCTAGGTCAGGAACTGATGAAAAAAATTCTACTGGCCACAGAACTAATGCTGGCACTTCAATCCTTTGTTAAAAACTCAACGTTATCTTATGGATTTCCACTACAGGTTCCTTTAAGCTATTTGAGTTTAATTGAGCAACACTGAGTGTTCCTATAGTTCTAACTGCACCACCTTCTCACTCCGATACCTTTTGTAGCTGCTCCTGTATACCCCCTTCTTTAGATCTGATTTTGATAGCACAACCATGAAGTGAGTTCCAAACCCCTTCCCACTCCAAAAGATGACTGTGGGGCGAGAACATCACATAACAGTGGTATCCCTACACTTGAAACACATAAGCTGCCGTCTCTGGGATAAGTAATGGTGTCAAAATTCAGGAGTCAGCAATTTAGGAGTGCAATGTGCAAAAATATCCTTTATTCAGAATGTTATGTATCACGAAGTAGTACATACAGCCCAGTACAGCACAGGTATAGCCCTCCCCACCAATGAACACATCTACATGGAGTGTTGTCACACGAAAAGCAAAAAAAAAGAATCCCCACCTTCCAGGCCACGTTCTCTTCTCACTGCTGCCATCAGGAAAAAGGTACAGGAATCTCAGGACCCAAACCACCTCAGATTCAGAATCAGTTATTACCTCTCAACTACTGGGCTTTTGAACCAGAGAGGATAACTTGTTCTATGTGGTCTTTCACTGATTTTATTGTGTTTCTTTGTATTTACTGCGAAAGCCCACAAGAAAATGAATCTCAGTTATATATGGTGACATGTATGGACTTTGATAATAAATTCACGTTGGATTTTGGCCATCTTTCATTGAAGATCACAAATACTTAGTCACTGAGGACATTCAAGGCTCAGATTGATGGCTGAGAATAATCAAAACCAAAATTTAAACCAAAGCTTAATCAAGAATACTTAACAAGTGAACACGAGTTTAAAATTGCAATTTGAATTTTAAGACAAGCATAGTATTTAGATCTGCCTTAAAATTGGGATTTTCTCAAAGTATCTGAGCAAATATTTGGATAATGAAGTATAAGAACATAGTACAATAATAACGAGGGTGTGACATGCATGAAGGAAAAAGTCACTATTTTTTATAGTCGAAGTGGTGATAACAAAAATAAGTTACCATGGTAAAGATTAAAACTAAAAAGGTAATCAATTGATTATCTTGCAGTGTTAGTTATGCACAGTAACAGCTACTTACTTGTAACGCACTATTGAGAAAGCAGCTGTTTTGCCCGGGTTCATTCATTAACCCCTTACTTGCCGCAATAGAAGTCGTGCTCCGTGGCATAAACATCCCCTGCAGATTATTGTTTGGTGTGAAATAATTCTTCTTCCAGGACATCTTGGCTGAAAACTTTCACACTCTGCTGCTAAGTGCTTTATTGTAAAATTGCCTTTTCTTTTCACATTTAACCAAAGGGCAAATCATCTCACATCAGATTATAAAGTACAAAGGTGACTTTGATCAGGAGGTCCCATTAATGGTCATTAAGCAGCAGGCCACAAGTACCCATTTCTCAAAATTCCATAGCTGGACTGCAGCCAAACACCAGTACAAAGCACTTTTTCCTTTTGCTCCAACATGTCTTAAAATAGTGTCTACAATAGCTTCAACTTGTTTCAGAGTAATGTATTACAAACTTTCTGAAAAATTCCACAAGCAATTGATCTGAGTCTTGAATTCAGCTCCAATGTTTAAGACTCACAGAAAAGCGACCAGCCTTTCACAACACAATCAGCAGAATTTAATTCACAATCTTAGAAGATTTCCATCACTTAGTAGTAACTGAAAGTCCATTAGAAGTCATAATTGTACTGAACTCAAGAGCTTAGTGCAGAATTCTTCAAATATTGTAAAGCAGCACGGAGATCTCTGAAAAATGCAAACACGTCAGCTTCTGCTAGAACAGTTCATTAACTGTTGCATCATGTTTTCCTAGTTGTTCAGCATTCTGCTTTTGATTAAGCTTCCTTGATAAGATGGCTATGAGCACATTGTTTTGAATCAGCAGCCAGAAACTCCAAAACGTTACTTAATCCTTTTCTCGACCATTAATCACGTATTTGAAGCTTACACTGGCTCTGGAAGCACATGCTGAGCAGTCTGCCTCTTACCCAGTGGTTCGTTCTTCTGCTATATTGTTCAGTTCAGCTGTCGTTCATCAAACAAAAACCTGGAAACAAACAAAGAAGAAAAATACAATTAGATTGTGCCCAAGCTTAATGATTAAATAAGATTAGCTTCAGTAGGTTCCACAAATGAATGCATACAGTTACACTTCTTACATTCTTCAGTGCTTACTGTGAAGTATCCCGTATCAATTAAGAATACACGAACAACTCAAACCCCATTGAAATTTTTACCAGACAATAGTGCTTCATTATCCAATGAAATGAAAAACAATGTATTACTCACACATCCTGCAAGGAGGTCAGCCTCCACAGAAAACAATTAAACCCTTAAACACAAATGACTCAGGCATTACAGCAGAGATAGCAATCACTCTATAGTGAGGTCATCATTTATAATAGTTGACTATTACCAGTTTCACCAAGAATAATACACCTATACATGCTTACATGCAATGCCAGATACTTTAGCAACACCAGATGGATCTTGCAAAAACAAAAGGGGACACAAACATCAAAGCATCATGAACACAAAAACCACAAAGTGACAGGTGAAGAGAATTCAACAAACATTTATGTTCATAATGCACCAATTGTATTATTTTTACAACGATTCAACTTCCTTACATTGTTAGCTCAGTAACATCTCCCACACTTTCCCAATGTTTCACTTGGTTTTAAAAAACAGGCACAGCCAAATACCATGAAGGTTGCTTTAACAGTCAATCATTATTTTTGGTAATTATCCAATAAATTGAATTAGTCAAAGCAAGTAACATTGTAAAGATGCAATTTTATTATCTTTTCATGTTTTACCCATCTTTGCAGTTCTCGTGGGTGAGAAAATTGCAGCCCTTTCTGTTTTCTAAATTAAGGAGTTAGTCGTATTATACATGTAACCATCCGCGAATATCACATTGTTTGGTCTCTTTGCTCCAGTTTCACACGAATTCCCGGTCAGTATAGATCTAACTTTTGATCTAAAATGATTCTGCGCAAAACTAAAAACAATTACCAGAAGCAATTAATGGGACAGCTCCCAAGCAAGCAAAAATCTGCAGATGCTGGAAATCTGAGCAACACACACAAAATGCTGGCGGAACTCAGCAGGACAAGAAGCACCTATGGAAAAGAGTACAGTTGACGTTTCAGGCTGAGACCCTTCAGTAGGACTGGAGAAAAAAAGCAGAGAGTAGATTTTAAAGGTGGGGCGAGCGGAGAGAGAAACACAAGGTGATAGGTGAAAGGGAAGGGATGAAGTAAAGTGCTAGGAAGTTGATTGGTGAAGGAGATACAGGGCTGGAGAAGGTGGGGGGTCTTGACAGAAAAGGATAGAGGGTCATGGAAAAAAGTGAAGGGGGGTAAGCACCTGAAAGAGGTGATGGTGGGCAAGGAGATAAGGTGATAGAGGGGGAAAAGGGATGGGGAATGGGCAAAGGTGAGGGGATGGGGGAAGGGGGCATTACCATAAGTTAGAGAAATCGATGTTCATGCCATCAGGTTGGAGGCTATCCAGACAGAACATAAGGTGTTGTTCCTCCAGTCTCAGTGTGGCCTCACCACAACAGTAGAGGAGAGCATGGATTCACATATCGGAATGGGAATGGGAAGTAGAATTAAAATGGGTGGCTACTGGGAGATCCCGCTGTCTCCCAATCTATGTCAGACCTCACCAACATACCAGAGGCCACACCAGGAGCACTGGACACAGAAAATGACCATAACAGACTCACAGGTGAAGTATTGCCTTATCTGGAAGGACGGTTTAGAGCCCTGAATAGCAATGAGGGAGGTGGTGTAGGGTCAAGTATAGAACTTGTTCTGTTTGCAAAGGTAAGTGCCAGGAGGGAGATCAGTGGGGAGGAATGAATGGACAAGGGAGGGAGTCATGCAGCGAGTGATCCCTGTGGAAAGCAAAACGTGTGCTTGGGGTTAGGATCCTGTTTACAATGCAACTCCAAGACCAATATGCTGCACAGTAGTAATGAAATTGCACAGATCAACAAACTCAAGCTTTTTGACTGCCGAGCAGCAAATTGTATATGTGCTCTACAGAGTTGTAACTACCATATTTAAAAAAAAATAAAGATCATTAAAAATTAAGTAAATCAAAATTTGCATTCTCCAGTCTGCCAAGTGAAATGCTAATATTTTCCCCCCAAACAACCACTACCTTCTACAGTGTGACTCGGGAAGCAGTAGAAATGAAATATAGAACTGGAGTTCTACAGGTCATGGAGTGAAAAGGCGAGATGAAAATTAATACTGTGTCTAGACACAAGATACCAAAAGGAGAATGCAGTTAGTAAATAGCTTTACTCATAATTTGTTGCTTAAACAACGTGCAGCTCCTCTGTTTTCATCCCATGCAATCACATGAACACTGACTGAAATTTTAGTGCTAGTTAAACAATCCTCTTTTCTTTTCGTTTCGCTAACAGGAAAATTCCAAAGTTGGAAATAAACACTCAAAGAAATCTAAACCACATTCCACTATAAGATGAAAACACTTAGTTATTTTTAATAAAGTAATTTACCTTTAAATTTCAGAAACTGATCTTTAATTACCAACTTTGTTTTGAAGTACTGTTGCGATAATAAACAGTAAAATTTAAAATTCACCCAACTACCGAAAATCTGCTTTGCCAGCTTTCAGACAAGTCGCAACAGCACCTTAGTCCTAACTTTCTTCAAGAAAAAAATAATACTTTAAAACAAAGTCAGACCTAGTAATCCTAGGATTAAAAATATGTTTCTATCCCTCTGAAACAAGTTTCTCAACAGTCAACTGATAATTACAGGTTCTCTGTTTTATGCAGTTATTTACGTTGAAACAAAAATTATCCTTCCTATAAGGCAAAGCACAGAAGATCCCTAGAGACAGTATGAATGAAATTGTGTTTTTTTTTCACTCACTCTATGGTTATTTAATACGCTTCACCTGTGTTATTTCTAAAGAATGGTGATTATAATTTTTGTGAAAAGGACTGAGTTTGAATACAAACATGTAAGTGCAAACCAATCTGTTTTTATTCTCCAGTACCTGGCCTCTTTACCATCTGGCATCTGTTACAGCCATTTTTGGTCTTCACAGTACCTCCCAACTCAACCTTTACTATTGCTGACATTCCGCTGCAGAGTGCAGTAACCTGGACTTCAACTCATACCCAGACATTTATTGCTCTTGACCTCTGACTCCCCCTCATTACCTGCCCTTAAACCCTAGCCTGACCACCAACTCCCAGTGCTGCCCCAACAACTAATTCTTGGCCTCAATATTGACAGACATCACAGCTACACACAGAAATAGCTTCAGGCTCTGAAAAATACCACCTTTAGTGACCCCACAAAGTCCTCCAGATCTACTGAAGGAGAGGCTAATCAACCTCAGGGGCCTTTCTCAGGTAAACCTTCTCAGTATTGAGACCCTAGTTTATTTCAGTCAGCTACACTAGGCTGGCAATGATATTTGCATACATAAGACTCCTAAAACTAACTGATTCTATTCATGGGAAATTACAAGGCAGAAAGAAATAAGATTCAAGGATATTCTCAAATTTTCTGTGAAGACATGTGACATCTCTGATTCCTGGGGACCTCTGAATCATGACCACTCAAAGTAAAGAAGGAGCATTCAAGATGGGTTTAAAAGTTTCAATATCATGCATTAGCAGCACAGAAGCCCTGTTCATGCCTGGAGACCATGCACTGCCTCAGAAATTAGCCATCTGCCAACCCCTTCAGCACAAAGAGTCCATCATTCCTACATTAGTCTCAGTCAAGATCTCAAAACCAGAGTGGAAGCAAGTCACCCTTGATCCTCCAGGACTGTCCAAGAAGAAACACAACACCATAACACCAGAATACACAGGAACAGAATTAGACCATTTGGCCCATCAATTTGGCTCTGCCATTCCACCATGGCTCATTTATTATCCCAGTCAACCCGTTCTCCTGCCTTCTCATTGTAACCTTTGATGCCCTTACTAATCAAGAAACTATCAACCTCAACTTCTAGTGTACCCAATAAATATCCCAGAGCAATATCGAAGAACAACAAATGGCTTACTGTTCTGCTCTATGTTTCTCCAACAACTAGCAAAATAAATTACCGATCAATAATTTCAATGACCTTTATGCTGCTTTGTTGGTTACAGTTCTCACCTGCAAACTATTAAACAGACATCTAAATGCTGTTTTTAAAAAAGGTCTTCTATGCATAATATTGTTCCAATGTTAGCTGAGTGCTTATTGCAACACTGTATACTTGCATTTTGCTTAACAACTATGGTCCAAGGAAGTAAATTTCCACAAACGTTGTGCTTTTAAATTATGCACAAGCCAAAGTGGCAGGGAAAATTTTCATATACAGAACAGAACCCATAGATGTGGCTTGTTATAAGACAAATGCAGTGGAGTCAGAAAATAAGTGCAGAAACAGCTCAAATTGATCCACCTTCATGACCCAACTTGAAGTCTAATTACAGTAAACTAAAATCTTAATTTACTAAATTCAGATTCAGATTCAGCTTATTTTCATTTAGAAACCACAAATGTATTGCAGTTAAAAAATGAGACAACGTTCCTCTAGAATGGAATCACAAACGAATATGACAAAACAGACTACACCAGAAAATGTACATAACGTTTGGCAATCCCCAATCCAGAGTCCGGAGAGGCTGATCCGTATTAATATAGCGCTACCATCTTAGCGCGTTCCCCGGAAAGGAGCTCCAAATCCACCATACGAAACAAGACCAAAAACTAAAGCTACAAAACCACATAGTTACAATAGCGCAAACAATAGCATAACTGATAAAAAAACAGACCATGGGCACAGTAAAAATAGTCCAAAGATGTTAAAGGACTATAAGTTCAAAAGGAATCACCACACAGTTTCCACAAGTCCCCAGGGTCCTCACAGACTCACCATCCCATGCCAGCAGCAAAAGGGAATACCCCCGCTATGGACTTCCATGGCGCCGCCCAACTCAGCCTCGCAGACGCAGCACACAATGAAAGCTCCGTCGAACCTAGCCTCACAGACGCAGCACACACCGAAAGCAACCTGACCATAGCGGACTCCGAGTCTGTCAAACCTCCGAGCCGATGACCATCCCCTCCGGCACAGCTTCTCCAAGCACCATCCTCTGCCGAGCGTATTAAGATGCCCCCACCAATGGCCATCGGCAACACGACCCCAAGGACTGGGGGGCCTGTTCTTCCCAGCAGAGTCCTGGACCTCACAGCAGCAGCAGCAACGAAGGTCTTCCTGGAGATTTCCCGATGTTCCTCCATGCTCCCACGTCCGTTTTCAATCAATTATGATTGCGCACGGCACCCCACTTCACAAATAACCAATAATCAGCTCTGGAGTGGCCGCTGCAAGCTGTGTCGCGCCGCCATCTTGGAAATCAAGACACAATGTAGGCACAACAGAGTACTTATAGAAATGCAAGTTCATTAGTTTCTTATAACTGAGGTAACTGGAAAGGATTAGCTGCACAACATTAATTGTGACTCTCCTTCCCCTGGATTCACCAAAACTAACTCTGGTACCTAGCTGTAAATACAAGCAGCAAAATTAAGCCCTTTCTGTAAAATAATATTATGTATAACTCAAAAGAATTTAACTATCTGGTATCTAGATTTCTTTGGTGCCTTGTCTTTTTAAAATGGGGTCACTAAGGAGTATGTTATAATCTCAGAAGGTTATTGCTTTAACAACAACATTCAGGTGAAGGATCTCAACCCGAAATGTTGACTGCCCATTTCCCTCTACAGATGCTGCCTGATCTGCTATGGTCATCTGACAGTCATTTATATTCCACCCACAATGAGAAAAACATCCAAACACCTATCAGAAATCTCTTCCCAAAATTCAGGAAATTTGATACACTCATAAACTGGGGGAGAGAAATTGTTGTGTTGACTGATAAAATTTAATAAGTGTTACCTGAAAACTATTTCAAAGACCAAGCCAGGCACAATTATTTTAATTTCAAAAGTAACTGTTCATAAAATTATACAGTATATGCAAAGGAAGAAACAATGAAAATAGTTGTCACTTTTAATAGTGCAAACTTTAAAAAATACACACAGAGCACCATTGTCACTCACATTGTTTTCTTAAGATAATATCCTTTTCATTAATGGTGGTGGCGGGGGGGGGGGGGGGGGGGGGGGGGGGGGGGGGCTTCCCCAACCAAATTCATTCTTCCAAATGTGTAGTGAAATGAGCCTATACTGTGGTCCTTCCTAACAGAACCTTTACATTAGCAGCATCAAGCTTCAGTGCATGCCTCTGTATGTACTCCTGCAGTCTGGTCTGTGCCAGTCTGCAGCATTCTTTTGCAGGCATCTCACTGTGCTGGAAGAACAGTTACGTTTTGGGCAGACCAAAGGCATCCTTCACTGAGTTGATGACCTTCCAGCAGCACTTGACTTTGCTGTGTTCCAATTTACCGCTCCCCCCCCCCAACCCCAAGAATAGTCTGCAGATCAGAGTCCTCTGTTGCGTAGATACTGTGGATGAGAAGAGAAATGTACTTTTGCACCTGTCTCCACACCATTTAAGAAAATCCAGTTTGCTAAGAGGTGGGTGACTATTTCATCTCCAACACAGTTGTCCTGAGGGCAGCATATATTGGGAATATTATGTCTGACTGGGAGGGCACCTCTCACAGCTAGTTGAGCAAGGTCTTTGGCACAGATAGTTTTGATCGTCTGCTCAAGAAATAAACCTACAAAATCCGTAGTATTCCTGTTCTGCAATGTCTACAGTATGCTCTGCACTGACCACACTGCCTGATGGACTAGTGATCAAAGTTATTCACTTGCACAATGAGACAAACTCCTGTTTCACTGTATATTTTAAGATTTTTTGACTACAGCATTGGTGTGGTCACACTTAACACCACTTTAAAAATAACGCTAATCAAAGACTCCTGTATCTTTCCCACTCAGGTTGACAGCAAATGGCACCACGTATACCTCTTCAACTGTGAGCCGCACAGTATGTGATTGTTAAAAGGGTCTTCAGAATTGCATACTGTTTATATGTTTATTTTTTTACCAAAATACTTTCACTCAGTACTCAAACAGAATGCAACACTCAGAAATCTCAGCCAATCTGCACTGCTTTGCCCATAAGGGTCAAATTAACATTACTAAACCAAAAGACCAACTAAACCAATCTCATCCGCAACCAGAAGCCAAAACCACAAGTCTTATAATTCCATATCTTCTTTCATCAAAATCCTTTGGAATTTTGAACATTAATTTCTCTTACACTCACTCACTTTCTGAGGAAAGACTTGATATTTAACGCTTTAGCAGGTGCTATAGTAACGTTACTAAAAAGTACAACTTACTGATGATTTTCAGCAATAAGCTTAATATGTGATGGGATCGAACAATAAAATAAACACTCCGCACAAATCCCTAATGAGTGTTTGACACCAGTCCTAGATTTTCACCCATCTCATTGATAGACAAAGCACCAAATGGAGCATTAACAATGCTTTAATGCTATAAGCCACATTTAAATGAGTAAATATTGGGAAAACACATTCATTTGGTGTAGTGGAAATCTGGTCAGCATACATACAGTACCGACAAAAAGTATTCATCCCACTGGAAGTTTTCATGTTTTATTGTTTTACAACATTGAATCACTGTGAATTTAATTTGGCTTTATTTGACTGATCAGCAGAAAAAGACACTTTTGTATCAAAGTGAAAACAGATCGCTACAAAATTATCTAAATTAATTACAAACATAAAGCATAAAATAATTGATTGGATAAAGATTCATCCCCTTTAATATGACACACCAAATCATCACTGGTGCAGCCAATTGGTTTAAGAAGTCACATAATTAATTGAATTGGATTGACTTTATTACTTACATCCTTCATATATGAAAAAAGGAGTAAAAATCTTGAAGTTATGTCTCCGTCTAAATGTGCAATGTGCAATTTATAGTCATTTATAAAAATAGTATGTACAACAATATAACATAGAAATACATTTGTTTCAGCAGGAATTAAGCAGTCTGATGGCCTGGTGGAAGAAGCTGTCCCAGAGCTGTTGGCCCTGGCTTTTATGCTGCGGTACCATTCCCTGGATGAGAACAGCTGGAACAGTTTGTGGTTGGGGTTACTTGGGTCCCCAATGATCCTTTGAGCCCTTTCTACAACCTGTCTTTGTAAAAGTTCTGAATAGTGGGAAGTTCACATCTGCAGATGCAGTGGGCTGGCTGCACCACACAGCAGAATCCTAGATTCGTAGGATTTGGAGGCCCATACCAAACTTCTTCAGCCATCCCAACCCCAGATCCATTGATGTCAACAGGGGCTATGACTCATGCTTTTCAATAACCTTTTCACAGAGTTTCTTGGAGTGTTCTTTTGACTTCATGGTGTAGTTTTTGTCCGGATACAGACTCACCAGCAGTTAAACCTTCCAGATACAGGTGTACTTTTACCACAATCAGTAGAAACACCTTGATTGTACACTAGTGATCTCCATTTACTCTCTGTATACCCATAACTGTCGCCTCCCACAGCTCCAATCTGCCCATCTCCATTACCCTTGTAGTCCACAACCAGCTCCTCTGTCTTTGCGACATTGAGGGACAGGCTGTTTTCTTGGCACTGGTGTGTCAGGGTGATGACTTCTTCTCTGTAGGCTACCTCATTATTATTTGAAATTAGGCCTATCAGTGTAATATTATCAACAAATTTAATTAGCAGATTCAAAGGTTCACAGGAATGGCTTAAAAACAACTAAGTTAATGCCCTGGAAAGGCCAAATCAGAGACAAGACCTCAATCCAATTAAGAATTTGTGGCTGAACTTGAAAATGGCTGTTCACTCTCGATCCCCATGCAATCTACAGAACTTGAGCAGAAAGAAAAAAACTGAGGAAAAATTACAGTGTCCTGATGTGCAAAGCTGATAAGAGACTTATCCACACAGACTGAAGAGAGTATTGCTACCAGAGGTTCATCTACTAAATACTGGCCTGAAGGGTTTGAGTAATTAGCAATCAATTATTTTGTGTTAAATAATTGTAATAAATTTAGACCAATTTTGTTTTCACTTTGACATGAAAGAGTCTTTTCTGCTGATCAGTGTCAAAAAGCCAAATTAAATCCACTGAGATTCAATGTTATAAAGCAATAAAACATGAAAACTTTCAAGGGGGTGAATACTTTTTATAGGCACTGTATTTTCCACTTTTTAAATGACTTACAAAAAAAGGACAAAATTCACATCCTGTAACTTAATCATTTTTTAGTTTTATCAACCAAAACAAATAATATTAGCTGTTTTATTCAATTGTACTTCTTTTCATCTAAAACTAGTGACTAAACTGGAATATTAAGCCCTTATTTTTGTGTTCACAGAAAGCACCACCATGACACACTTGAGAATACAGACAAGTTGATTTTAAAGCCCACAGTCGATCAATTCCATGATACTTAAAAACAATGCTGGAAATACTCAGGTAATACAGCAGATCAAGGGAGAGAACACAGAGATAATGACCTTTCATCTAAAGTGGAAAGCTGGGAGGAAATTTATTCTAATTTGTTGAGAATTACAGGAAAAGAATAAAAGGGAATGTATGTAATAGGAGGGAAAGCAGGTTTTCTACTGGCTGAAGGGGTGGTAAAGGCTAGTGAATTATAACATGGAGATGGAACAGACAAAAGGAAATAAATGAAATTTTATACTACCAGCAGAGATAAAAATACTTTGTTAGAAAACTGGGACACAAAACGCTAGTTTGCTTAGTATATTGCTATGTTAATTAAATACAATACAAATAAAGTAGAAATGCAGTTTATTTCAAACAGAATAATGCACATTACAATAGGAATATTTTTTCCTTGGTCAATACAAAAATCCTTCATGGTTACTGCTCGAGTGCATTTTTTTGCCAAATATTTAGACACACCAATATCTTGGTACATAGAATTCTAATATTGCACAGGCTGGATTATTGTATTATCCTGGTAAATAGACTGGCCACAGCTCATACCAAATGACTAAGTCCCTGTGAAACGCACACAGTTACCATAGAAATAAACCTACAAAGCCAAAGCACATGATTGTGGAGGCACTTGTCCCTGACACCCATCACATCACACCTCTCAAAAGAATCACACAGCAGCCATTAAAGGATATTCAGATAGAGGTTATTCAAACATGCAGCCTAAAATACTCAAGAATGCAGGGGTAGGATAAATAGACTGAATATTATTTAGCATTTTAATATGGTTCAAGGGTTTGGTCATTCGAGACTGAAAGTTAATTCCACAGAAATATCCTGGCAGTCTCAATAACCAAATTGGGGGGAGGGGAAATTTTAAAAATATGTAACATTCATTGTTGTTTAGTGAATGCTGGTTATCCTACAAAACAATCTTCCTACCAATGCAACAGACTGAAACATTTTACAATTTACACAAAAACTACAATTTACAGTAACTACAATTCACAGAAACACTTTTTGAAGAGCCTTCTATGCTTTGATGGCACAGAGATACAAAATTGAAATAAAATAAAGCCTTATTATGTTTTAGTAATTTGTTGATCAGTTGTTAATGAGCACTGCAGCCTCCAATCACCTCTCCATCTATAATTAACCCAACAAGCACATTTTCAATACTTCATTTTCGGTCTAAAAGACTAATTACTGCAATGTGTTTAATAGTTAGGTAAGACAGCAGACATTCCTGAAGACAGCAGCAGCTTCCCTGGAATCATAAAAAAGCAATATCTCAATGAATGCTAGAACTGTTTAGTGTATGATTACTTAACAAAATCTAAAACAATTATCAAAATATGCAATATGAATTCGTTTTATGGTTAAAGATTATGTGCTTGAACAAACATGAGAAGAAATTTCAGTTCAGTGCAAATTGCTTTAATGATCTCCTGACAGGAGTTATTTTTGCTCATACCTGCAATCAACTATTTCAACCACACAACAATCAGAGGGAGTCTACATTTATTTCTCTATTATGGACATTTTTAAAAAGGTAATTAAATATTTCACAGATTATTTTTGAGGGGACGGGAAGAAGGATAATTTTAATTCATTGTTTAGTATCATGAGAATCCATACTTTTAAAAAGTGCAAGTACTTGCCGAAACAATGCAGTGTTCATATTAACAAAATTTTAGTAGAGACCTGGGTTATAACTAACCTGGGAAAGTTCAAATCCTACCATGATAATTTTGAGAAAATTATTTCAGAACACCAAATGGTTTAAAACTGATAACTGAAGGAGTGTCTGTGAAATAACTGGATTACTTACCAGCAAGAATCCAACAGGCTCTCATATTTTAAGGGAAGACTTTGTCTTTAATCTAATTTAAACATGATTCCAGTCCAAAATACTGAAATAACTCAGCAACTACGGAGGGGAATAAACAATTGACATTTCAGGCCAAGACCCTTTATTAGAGTTGGAAACAAAGGGATCAGAAGCTAGAATAAGACGGTGGGGAAAGGGGAAGAAGTACAAGCTGGCAGGTGATAAGTGAAACTTGGTGACATGGAAGGTGGGTCAGTGAGTGGGGTGAGGTTGAAGGAAGAAGCTGGGAGGGGATAGGAGGAGGGATGAATCTACCAGCAGAGGAGAGTGGACCATGGAAGAAAGGGAAGGCAGAAGGGAACCAGAGGGAGATGATGGGCAGGTAAGGAGAAGAGAAAGGACGTCTCACCCTTGTTTATTCTCCTCCATAGATGATGACTAAGAGAGTTCCTCTAGCATTTTGTGTGTGCTCCTCAAAATTTCCAACATCTTCAGAATGTCTTGTTTAAGTGGGTCACAACTGCCCACATGGTTCTTTCAAATCAATACACTGAAACAACCCACTGCTATCAGGCTACAAAGAATGAGTAATAAATGACAGTCTTGCCTGTCTCACCCACATTCAAGAATGAAAAGAAACCAGTCACAATGGGACACAATTTTAAGTCAATTGCTTCCAAATGGTAATTAAGTTTAAACAATGTACAGGAAGGATGACAAACTATTTTAAATGGCTTGCTTTGTCTGTTCCAAAAGGTGAAACTTAACTAAATTTCATCCCAAAAAATAATCACTCAAATAAAACGGAGACATTGCTCAACCCATTATTTTTTATTATTCAAATAAACCAACGAAAATCCAGGAATAAAATGGATTAAAACAGTTCAATGTGAAAATAAGACAAACATCTTTGAACAAGCACAATAAAAGATCCCTCAGTTCAAACTTTTTAAGTGAGTTTAGCGAAGTTAAACATAATTCTCCATAGGCATGATTCCACAGAAGAACAAAGCAATAATTTGGAGAGAATTAACAATCTGGAACAAATATATTTTTTTGCAAAACAAAATTGACTTTCTGGTGCAGCACAAGTTTGCATGGAGGCACATATACCTGCAGGGAAACACCACAGAAACTTATCACATCTGACTTATGCCAGAGAAGGAGAGTGTTAATGAAGGCAGCGACTGGATCCACAGTAAGTTACTATTGCAAAAATTCTATTTTAAGCATGTATGTTGGAAAAATACAAATAATTTGAACATACTTTAACAGATTTAGGGAAGCTATATATATTATTCGCAAAGTGGTAACACAAACCAGTTTCTGTAATATTTTCCTCATGTTAAAAATTCTAAAACAATAATAATGATATTTGCCATATCATTCATCCCATTGAATGTACTTAAACTACCATTGCTTCATGAGGGCTGAAAGCAAACATTTAAAATGGAACATTATAAATAGCTCATTGGAATATAAGATGCTGCATAAATTGCACAGTTCTATTTAGAAAACAAATTGCAAGGTCATCCAAATACACAGGAGAGGAACAGACTATTCAGCCCAACAAAATCATGCTAGCTTTTATGATCCATTCATCTCCTCTTTCATGTAATTGTAACAGCATCAGGATTAATATCACCGGTATATGTCATGAAATTTGTTAACTTTGTGGCAGCAGTACAAAGCAATACATGATAGTACAGAAGAAAAATAATTAATTACAGTAAATATATATATATGTATATTAAGTAGTTCAAATAAAATCGTGCAAAGACAGAAATAATATATTTTAAGAATTGAGGTAGTGTTCATGGCTTCAATGTTTATTTAGGAAACACACACACAAAATGCTGGTGGAACACAGCAGGCCAGGCAGTATCTATAGGGAGAAGCACTGTCGACATTTCAGGCTGAGACCTTTTGTCCTGTCCTGATGAAGAGTCTCAGCCCGAAACGTCGACAGTACTTCTCCCTATAGATGCTGCCTGGCTTGCTGTGTTCCACTAGCATTTTGTGTGTGTTGCTTGAATTTCCAGCATCTGCAGATTTCCTCATGTCTATTTAGGAAATGAATGGCAGAGGGAAAAAGCTGTTCCTGAATTGTTGAGTGTGTGCCTTCAGGCTTCTGTTCCTCCTTCCTGGCGGTAACACTGAGAAGCGGGCATTTCCTGGATGATGGGAGTCCTTAATAACGGCTGTCGCCTTTCTGAGGCACCGCTCCTTGAAGTTGTCTTGGATATTACAGTGGCTAGTACCCAAGATGGACCTCACTAATTTCACAACTTTCTGCAACTTCTTTCTATCCTGTGCAGTAGCCACCCACCACTCCCATGCCAGACAGTGATGCAGCCTGTCACAAACACAAGGTACCCTGCAGATGCTGGGGTCAAAGCAATATGCACAACACACTGCAGGAACTCTGCAGGTCGAGCATCATCCGTGGAAACGAGCAGTCAACATTTCGGGTCAAGACCCTTCAAGTCCTTTTGAAGGGTCTCGGCCCAAAACATTGACTACTCGTTTCCACGGATGCTGCCCGACTTGCTGATTTCCACCAGCCTGTCACAATGCTCTCCACAGTCCATCTGTCAAAGTTTTCAAGAGTTTTAGGTGACAAACCAAATCTCCTCAAACTCCAAACATAATATAGCCACCATCTTGCCTTCTTTGTAGTGTCATCAATATTTTGGGACCAGGTTAGATCCTTAGAAGATCTTGATACCCAGGAACATGAAATTTCTCTCTCCACTTCTGATCCCCCAATGAGGATTGATTGGTGTTCCCTCATTTTACCCTTACAATCAGCTCTTTGGTCTCACTGATGTTGTGCAAGGTTGTTGCTGTCACACTACTCATCTAGCTGGTATATCTCGCTCCTCTATGCCCTGTCTTCTCCATCTGAGATTCTACCAACAACGGTTGTATCATCAGCAAATTTATATGGCATTTGAGCTATACCTAGCCACACAGTCATGGGTATAGAGACAGTAGAGCACAAGGCTGTGCACACATCGCTAAGGTTAGCCAGAGTTCATTGTCAGCAAGGAGGAGATATTATTACCAATCTACACAGATTGTGGTGTTCCACTTAGGAAGTGGAGGATCAAATCACAGAGAGGCACAGAGGCCCAGGTTCTGTAGCTTATCAATCAGGGCTGTGAGAATGATGATGTAAACACTGAGCTGTAGTCAACCAACAGCATCCCGATGTAGGGTGTTTGCATTGTCTAGGTGATCTAGGGCTGTGTGAAGATCCATTAAGATTGTTTCTTCGGTAGACCTATTGTGGCAATAGGCAAATTGCAGTGTGTCCAGGTCCTTGCTTAGGCAGGAGTTGATTCTAGGCATGACCGACCTCTCAAAGCAATTCATCACTGTAGATAGTGCTACTAGACAATAGTCATTAAGGCAACTCATACTACTCATATGGGAATGGTATAATTGTTGCCCTTTTGAAGTAGGTATAGCAGTGAGAGGTTGAAAATGTCCCTGAATACTCCCGCCAATTGATTGGCACAAGTTTTCAGAGCCTTACCAGGAACTCATCACAGCCTGCCACCTTGAAAGACAGTCTGACCTCAGCCTCCAAGGCAGAGATCACAGGGCACCAGGTGCAGCGGGAATCTTCACAGCTGTAGTCATGCTCTCCTTTTCAAAGCGGGCATAGAAGGCACTGAGCTTGTACGGCAGTAAAGCCTTGCTGCTATTCATCGGGTTTTTCTCTGTAGGAAACAATATCCTGAAAACCCTGCCAGAGTTGACATGCACCCAATGTTGCCTCCAACCTCGCTTAGAATTGTTTATTTGCTCTTGAAAGCACTCTTGAAACAACATAACACTTTATTATACACCCTATCCTCGTTATATGTGAGGGACATGTTCCTCGCAGTCGGCACGTAGTATGGAAACGCATAATATGAATAATTATTTAAATGGAGAAAATAGGGATGCCTTCTGAAGGGTTTCCTAAATATGTTTTATCTGTAACTTATTCACATTTTCATACCAATACAGCACAAAAGCAGTACCACAAGACAACATTCATAATATATTTCAGCATTGGAACACATAAGCAGAGTCAACCTATACTTCACTGTCTTGAAACCTGACATCTTTACTTATGTAAGTGCGTTTCAGCATACGCTTCCAAAGAAGTCTAGTCTCGTCTGCGTTAAACACCTGCTTTGGTGTGATGCCTAACTCAGCTATCATAGCCCGCAACTGCAAAGGGTAGTGTTCATCAGCTTCGTAGTCAGCACTAGCTTGCTCATCACGCACAGCTAAGTTGTGAAGCCTGTGACGATTAACAAACTTAAGAAACCATCCCCTACTTGCATTAAAGCTAACGGTATCAATTGACACTTCCTCACTAACCTCTGAACAAAGGTGACCATAAATTTCCAAAGCTTTCACACGAAGTTGATCGGAACTGAGTGTTGTTTCTTTTCTTTGTTTCATGCTCAATGTACAAAGTCAACATTTTCTCCATTTTTGTCATAATTGGGTTACACACTTTGGTAACAATCTTTGAAGACACTTGTTATGAATCAATTACTGCACTTTCTATTTACACAGCATTTTTCTTTATGTTTCTGATCGTGGACTCACCCAGGCCGAAGTAGCGTTCCAGAGCTCATTTACCTTCACCTGACGCCGCCCTGTTTATAATTTTCAACTTTTTTTCAAGTGTTAAAGCAGTTCTCTGCCACTTGGCTAATTGCTCAGGACATGACATAGGACGCTTAGGAGGCATAGCTAAATATTTCAAGCACAAAATCAGTGCACCGTAAGTAATAACAACAAAAGTTTAAGAGCGCAAGATCGCACATCCACACGCTGCCAAAACCAATGCAAGACTGGCGGGAGTGAGACTGTGAGGCGTGTGCACATGACTTGTATTAGTGGGAAAGCAATGCTTCTCGTCCCAACATCCTAACTGTGAATTTTGGACACACATAAGGAACATAAGGAGAAGCTGGTAGAAATAGGTTCAACTCATAACTGTGAATACGTATTGTCTGAAGACGCATATAACGAGGATTTTGCGGGAACTCCATTCCCTTATACCATTGTCTCTTCACTTCCAACTGTGCATCAGCCTCCACACTAAATTAGTTCTGTTTGTGCTCCAGTTGTTCTGAAGAATAACTGTTATTAATGGGGTACTTCTTCAGTCTAATGCTAGGGAAGTTGAAATCCCATGATTATTCTACTTTTTTTTATTCTTTCCTGAATGTGTTTGATTACTTCACATTTCTTTTTCAATTATGCAATGTTTCATATACACATATCCATGTTTGTACAATTGAATCTTATGTATATTTTATTACAGTTTTGATTTCCTTATGAGAATTTCTTTTTACTGCTGCTACATTACCCCAAATCCATATCTATAATTTTTACTATATTTTCTAAATAAGTTATATTTTGCAAAATTAATCAAAACCTAATTTTTTTCTGATGCCATGTGTCAGCAATCCCTATATCTGGTTGCTCCCAATGTTTCCTACAGTAAACTTATTTTATTACTGACATTGTAAGCACTGCTATTCAGATAATTTAATTCATTTTTCATTAGATATCTTCATTTAATAATTAACTTTTTTTTGGCTCCTGCTCATAAAATCTAATATCTCATTTTCTGTCAATGGCCTCTGCTACTTTCTTTCCTCTTATTGACTATTTACCTTTCTTTAAGATCACACTGCCATTCTTACTTGTTTGAAGCAAGTAATCCCTAAGGCCCTATTAATGCTATCCACAAGTTCATATTCCATCCAGCGTAATGTAGAGCCCAGCTCATCCATTTATCTTCTTTTAGTCCCAAATCTGGTACCAAGGTTCCATGCAAGGTATCCAACTATACCATATTAGCTCTTTGGCAATCAGAAAACAAAAAGCATGAAGGATATTCATTTAACCTCTATGTGCAACAGTTAGCGCAAAACTTACAGTTCGAGGCATTCTGGAATTTAGAATTCAATACTGGTGCTGTTTGAAAAGAGTTTGTACTTTCTCCCTGTGACCTCCAATTTCCTCAGGGTGCTCCAGTTTCCTCCCACAGTTCAAAGACAGTTAATATGTTAATTGATCATTGTAAGTTGTCTTGTGATTAGGCTAGTGTTAAATAGGTGGGTTGCTGGGTGGTGCAGTTTGTTGGGCCAGAAGGGCCTGTTCCACACAGTATCTCTAAATAAAATATCTCCCAGCACTGGCTTGAAGCACTCTATTGTAATAAACTACTTCTGTGTTGAATGTGTGCTTATAAGCAGATGGGAAAATTGTATTTCAACTGTGATTTTAACAGATGCTGGTGCTACACCTTCAAAAGTTAATCAGAATTTTTTTTTCCTGATTTCATCATTATCTTTTACTATAAACTGTTGGATGAGCCTACAGACACAGGTTCTTTGCTTTACCTTTCACTGAGGTCCAGCTCACAGAACAGACTCAAGAATAGTAAATGTTATGTCTAAGACTCTAAGAAAAAAATTCTGTGAGCCATTGTACAATATTTTTCAAAAATGGAAAACCCAAGTCAAATTTACTCAACATCAATAACAAACCAAAAGGTAGCCATTTTTCATAATTACTAAGAAACATATAATCTTCAGACCAACCGACAATCGTAACTTTGCACCTATTTACAAACATTCTCAGATGCCAATGAAATTTTCCCAAATAATTCTAGATCGACCTTCTTGCTTTGGTTCTTTCATAAGCCAAAATTTACAGAAGTGAGCCAACGCAACCTTGCGCATTTTCATTTGTTTTTTTTTTCTTCACAGAAATCTGTTCCTGTTGACTAAATATCCTACTATATTACTGCATTAGCTAATTGGCAGTAAATCATTTGTTACATTGCAAGAATAATCCAAAACTATTCTTACTGGAATTGCTTGAGCATTAAGCACTATATCAACTTCCTCTTCAAACGCCAATTTCCTCTTCCTTTAAAATATTTCACCTCAACTACCCACCAAGGAAAAACATTTCTCTTGAACTGCAATTTAAATTGATAATTCTTCAACACTAACTCTCTAAGCAGTGCGTTCCAATTCATCCATCAAAAGTTTCCATAATTTTAAACTATCAAATGTTTTTCCAACTACAACAGAAATAATTAAAAAATAGCACATCTTGCTGTATCATAGTTTATCATCCTTAATAACATACTCAATTTCTACTTTAGTAACCTGTCTACAGCAAGGCTTCTAAAAGTGTATAGAACTCACTGATTCAGGCACCACAACCTTGCAGCTTCTACATTGAACAAATCATTTGCAAAACCCAATAAAAACTACATTTTTAATACTTTTAATCTGATTTGTTACAATCGTCAGTGAATATAGCAGCTTTCCATTCCTTGCTTGCCTTGAAAATACATAATTTTACACTACTTAGTAGGCTCCAAAGGTTGTCATAGCTGAAGGGTGGTAGTGGGGACAAGCTCCCACTGCTAACAAATGCTCTTCATGGCGTGCATATCAAACAGTCTCTGATAACCAAGTCCAACTCCTGGCCTTCACGTGTGGCATAGTTCTTATGCCCAGCGGAGCTGTTCTCACTGACAGGAGAAGGGGCAAAGGCGGGCCACTGGCGCCTTAAAACCGGTTGCTCCAGGCACATGGGGCTCATAAACCACAGATGGTAGCTCATCTAGGAGAGGGAAAACTCCAATTTCAAACCTCCGCTGCTTTGCGGCTATACCCGCTCATGGGAAAGGCTTTGGAGGTAAACCCCGAGGAAAAATCCCAAGTCAGAGTCCCGAAGGCGGCTGACTGCTGTACCCAGCACCAGCACAGCAACTCCTGCGATGCTGCTGGCTCCAAACTGGACCGACTTTCATCGTTCCTTTGGACCGGTCATCAGCGTGGGGGGGGGGGGGGGGGTCCCACTGCATGGGCAACAGATGGATCTCCATATCAACTCTGCCCTGGCTTGCGTCCTGGAGAGGCCACTGCTAGTGACTACCAGAGGTGCAGTACCCATGGTCAACCACAACCGAAGGAGGTCACACAGTATTAAATTAACCCTACCTGCATTTTGCATAAACATTAATGCTATGCAGAAGTTGTTACAATTCACCTGAATAAATCATCATTGTATTATTTGTAAAAGCCCAAGTACAATTCTGATCAGAAAAGCAGACCAAGCACCAATTAAAGGCACATGACACTTCTGGCATTTTCCTCTTTCAACTAAGCTCTAAATTTGTGCTTTGTAGCAATCAAAAAAAACTACGATACACTTGCTCTCCTACTATCCATCTGAAATACTGCAATAAGTGGACTACAAAACAATCAAAAACTATCTCTTTATATACAGTTACATTGTCCAAAATAATCCATTAAGGTTGTCTTTTATTTAATAAATGTTTATTGAGTATCTACAATTATCAAAACAAATCAAAATTACAGTTTTCACTCAGTGCTTCCAAAATCAATGTTATAGTAGGTCACTGTTCTTCATGAAGACAGAGAGATTGCAGCTGCTGGAGTTTAGAACAAAAAACAGAAATCTAGAATAACTCAGTGAATCTGCAGAGGGGAAAGATTCCCAGGATATAGCTATTTACTATACAGGGGGATGGAATGGAGGTTGAGATGATCAGGAAAGCAAGGTTGCAAACATCAAGATGTTCTTTATCCACTACAGCTTGGCATTCAATACCATCACCCTCTCAAAACTAATCAATAAGCTTAGCCCCAACTACTCACTTTACACTTAAGAAGCTCCAGGATCATATTCAAGTTTGGTAATGACATCACTGGCATGGGCTGAATCAAAGGTGGTGACTAATCAGCACATAGGAAGGGAAGTGAAAATCTGTCTGAGTGGTGCGATAACAACAACTTCTTACTCAATGTCAGCAAGACCAAAGAGCTGGTTAGTGATTTCAGGAGGAGGAAGCCAAAGGTCCATGAGCTAGTCCTCATTGAAGGATCAGATGTGTGGAAATGGTCAACAAGTTTAAATTCCTTGGTGTTATTATCTAGGAGGACTTGTCCTGGGCTGAGCACATAAGTACAATTACGAAAAAACCATGACAGCGCCTCTACTTCCTTCTGAGTTTGCATGACATCTGAAACTTTGACAAACTTCCTTCGGTGTGTAGGAGAGAATAGTGACTGACTGCATCACAGCCCAGTACAGTAACACCAATGGAAAATTCTAAAAAAAAGTAGTGGATAAAGCCCAATCCATCATGGGCAAAGCCCTCCCCATTGAGCTTCTTTCAATTCTGCTTCCCATTCCGACATGTCAGTTCATGACCGCCTCTACTGTCACAATGAGGCCACACTCAGGTTGGAGAAGCAACACCTCATATTCAGTCTGGGTAGTCTCCAACCTGATTGCATGAACATTGATTTCTCAAACTTCCATTAATTGCCCCACCTTTACCACAGCCCATTCCTGTTTTCCTCTCTCACATTATCCCCTCACCTCCCTCCAGTGCTCCTTCCCCTTCCCTTTCAACCATGATGTTCTGTCCTCTTTCATCAGATTCCCCCTTCTCCAGCCCCTTTATCTCTTTCACCAATCAATTGCCCAGTTCTTTACTTCACCCCTCCCCCAATTTCACTTATCATCTGCCACCTTGTTCTACTTCCTCCCCTCCCACTACCTTCTATTCTGACTTCTCTCCCTCCCTTCACATTTCCCCCTCCCCTCACTACTTTCAAATCTCTTACTATCTTTCCTTTCAGTTAGTCCTGACGAAGGGTCTCGGCCCGAAACGTCGACAGTGCTTCTCCTTATAGATGCTGCCTGGCCTGCTGTGTTCCACCAGCATTTTGTGTGTGTTGTTTGAATTTCCAGCAACTGCAGATTTTGTGTTTGTGTATCTACACAAAGCATTGTCGCGACAAAGTAGCATCCATCATCAGGAACCCCATCACCAACCAGGACATGCTCCGTTTTCACTGCTGCCATCAGGAGGAAGGTATAGAGCCTCAGAACTCACACCAGCACTTATTACCCCTCAATCATCAGTCTCTTGAACCAAAGGGGATATCTTCACTCAACTTCCCTTGCCCCCATCATTGAAATGTTCCCACAACCTATGGACTCACTTTCAAGGACTCTTCATCTCATGTTCTCCGAAATTATTGCCTGCTTGCTTATTTATTTATTCATTTCTTTTATATTTGCAGTTTGGTGTCTTTTGCACACTGGTTGAACACCCAAGTTGGTACAGTCTTTCATTGATTCTAATATGGATTTGAGTATGCCTGCAAGAAAATGAAAATGTGGTGACATAAATGCACTTTGATAATAAAATTACTCTGAACTTTGATAGATAGACCCAGATGGGGGGAGGAGTGATGGGAAGATGGAACCAGGTGGGAAATAAGGTGAGGTTAAGTCAGAAGCTGTGAGGTGGTATTGTGCTGACCCACTTCCCAGTGCATTCGAACCGGCTCACAAAGCGGTGCATGCCGGCATTGAAGCAGGTCCCAAAGAGGGCGCCAAGCCTGCTTCACCAGCAAGGGGAAAAGCCCGCATGTGGGACGGAACTGTGAATACGCGCCCCCTACAGCATTCCCGCCCGGAGAGGGCGGGATCAGGAAGGCTTTAAAGTGAGGCCGCGAAGTTTGAATAAACCTCTTTTGTAACTGCAGCTCACCGACTCCGTGTCATTATTGCAGCGCTGCCTGTAGCACACAGCTACAATTGGTGACCCCGACGGCCCAAATGATATTTGGACTGGAGATGAACGACGCCACATCTGTTCATGCAGTTTCGTTAAAACTGCCAAGCTTTGCGATCTGCAACCTCACCTATGGTTCCAGCAAACAGAAGCCCAATTCCACATTCGGCAGATAACCTCGGATGCCACACGTTACTACTACATGGTAAGCTCCCTCGACTAGGAGACAGCCACCCAAGTTGAGGAGTTCATACAATCACCCCCAGTGGATGGCAAATACACAGAATTCAAAGCTTTGCTCATAAGGACTTTCTGACTTTCACGGCACGAGCGAGCTGCCCATTTACTGCACCTGGATGGTTTGGGGGACAGGGCACCATCGGCTTTGATGAACGAGATGCTGTCCCTGGCTGGAGGTCACAAGCCCTGCCTCACGTTTGAGCAGGCATTCCTGGAGCAGCTGCCCGAGGACATACGCCTGCTGCTGTCCGACGCGGATTTCAGCGACCCCTGGAAGGTGGCAGCCCGTGCGGATGTGCTGTGGAAAGCCAAGAAGGAGAGTGGGGCATCCGTCGCACACATCACCAGGCCACGCTCCCAGCAGCAAACCAGACCAGGCCCGGCTGCAGAGCCCTCTAACCCCAGAGGCAGGGGTGAGGAGACCAATGAACAATGGTGCTTCTACCACCAGCGGTGGGGTGCAGAATCCCGCTGCTGAAGCCCTCCCTGCAAGTTCCCGGGAAACGACAGGGCCAGCCACCGCTGATGGCTATGGCGGCTGGCCATTGGGATAGCCTCCTGTATGTCTGGGACAAGCAGTTGGGACACCGCTTTTTGGTCGACACCGGAGCCGAGATCAGCGTCTTACCTCCAACGAGTTACGACACCCGCAACACAGAACCGGGTCCCACCCTGAGGGCCACGAACGGCAGCAGAGTAAGGAGCTACAGCACCCGTACGGTGCGGCTAAAGTTCGGCTCCAGCTGGTTCACAAGGGACTTCACACTGGCCACCGTAGCCCAACCGCTCCTGGGAGTGGATTTTTTGTGAGCTCACAGCCTACTGGTTGACCTGCCCAGGAAGAGACTGGTCCACACTGAGACCTTTCAAACGTTCTCCCTGGGTGAAGCCCAGTTGCTGACCCCACACTTAGACTCCATCACGCTGTCCGACAATGACTTCACTAGAGTCCCGGTAGATTTCCCATCGGTTCTGGCAATGCAGTTCATGGCAGCCATGCCCAGACACGGTGTACAGCACCACATCCCGACACAAGGACCACCCCTCCATGCCCATGCTCGAAGGCTTCCCCCGGACAAGCTCCAGCTGGCAAAGGAGGAGTTCAAGAGGATGGAGGAATTGGGGATCATACGGCGCTCCGACAGCCCATGGGCCTCCCCCTGCACATGGTGCCCAAAGCTACAGGGGGCTGGAGACCATGCAGCGACTACCGCAGGCTGAACGAGGCTACAACACCGGACCGCTACCCTGTGTCGCACATTCAGGACTTTGCAGCAAACCTGCACAGTGCACGGATCTTCTCCAAGGTAGACCTCATCCGGGGATACCATCAAATCCCGATGCATCCGGATGACGTCCCCAAAACGGCACTCATCACCCCTTTCGGCCTTTTTGAGTTCCTCCGCATGCCGTTCGGCCTAAAGAATGCCGCACAGACGTTTCAGCGGTTAATGGACTTCGCTTTCATCAATTTGGACGACATCCTCATAGCCAGCAGCAGTCATCAGGAGCATCTGTCCCACCTCCGTCAACTCTACGCCTGACTGAGTGAATACGGCCTGACAATCAACCCAGCCAAATGCCAGTTCGGGCTCAACACCATCGACTTCCTGGGCCACAGGATCACTACAGACGGGGCAACCCCTCTGCCCGCCAAGGTAGACACGGTCCACTATTTCCCCCGACCCAACACAATCAAAAGCCTTCAGGAATTCGTGGGTATGGTGAACTTCTACCACCGCTTCAGCTGCCTGAATCATGCGCCCCCTGTTCGCCCTGATGTCGGGTAAGGGCAAGGACATTACCTGGGACAAGGAGTCCGCCACCGCTTTCATTAAAACCAAAGAAGCCTTGGCAAACGCCATGATGCTAGTGCACCCCAGAATGGACGTCCCTACCACCCTCACAGTGGACACATCCAACACGGCAGTCGGTGGAGTGCTGGAACAACTCATCGAGGGTCGCTGGCAACCCCAGGCGTTTTTCAGCAAAAACCTACGACCACCCGAGCTCAAATACAGTGCTTTCGGCCGGGAACTGTTGGCGCTATACCTGGCAATCCGGCATTTCAGGTACTTCTTAGAAGGTAGGCACTTCACCGTGTTCACCGACCACAAAAGCATCCGACCCCTGGTCGTCCCGCCAGCAGCGACATCTGTCCTACATCTCCGAATACACGATGGATGTCTGGCAGGTCTCGGGAAAGGACAATGTCGTGGAAAACGCCCTCTCCCGCCCTAACATCCAAGCCCTGTCCCAGGGAGTAGACTATAAAGCACTGGCGGAGGCGCAGCAGGAAGATGAGGAGATCCCTAATTACAGGACTGCAGTCTCCTGTTTGCAGCTCCAGGCCCTCCCCGTAGGCCCAGGTGAGAGGACCCTACTCTGTGACGTCACCATCGGCCAACCCTGCCCCGTCGTTCCGGCAGCCTGGTGGCGGCGCGTTTTCAACTCCATTCATAACTTAACACACCCTTCCATCAGGACTACCGTCCGGATGGTAGCCAACAGGTTTGTTTCGGACGGACTCCGCAAGCAGGTCAGTGAATGGGCCAGAACGTGCATGCACTGCCAAACAGCCAAGGTGCAGCGGCACACCAAAGCTCTGCCGCAGCAGTTCCACCTCACCCGCTGGTGTTTCGACCACATTCATGTAGATATTGTGGGCCCCCTGCCAGTGTCGTGAGGAGCGCGGCACCTCCTGACTATCGTGGCCCGGTTCACAAGATGGCCAGAGGCGGTCCTGCTCACCAACACCACCTCCGAATCTTGCACCCGGGCACTGATTGCCACCTGTGTATCTCGCTCTGGTGTACCGGCCCACATTACCTCCGACAGAGGCACCCAGTTCACCTCCAGCCTGTGGGCAGCTATGGCCAGCCTTTTGGGGACACAGCTGCACCACGCAACTGCCTACCACCCACAGTCGAATGGACTAGTGGAGTGTTTCCACCGTCACCTGAAGTCGGCTCTCACGGCCTGCCTCAAAGGGCCTAACTGGGTGGACGAGCTCCCCTGGGTCCTGCTCGGAATCCGCACGGCGCCCAAAGAGGATTTGCACACCTCGTCGGCCAAGTTGGTGTACGGTGCACACTTGGTCATCCCAGGAGAGTTCATACAAGCCCCAGGGGGGCAAGAGGAAGAACCCGCAGCAGTCCTGGACAGACTACATGAGAGGCTTGGTAACCTGGCCCCTATATCCACTTCACAGCATGGACAGAGCCCGACCTGCGTACCCAAAGACCTGCAGCACTCTAAGTTTGTTTTTGAACAACAGGGAGGACATCAGGCACCGCTACAGCAGCCCTTCGAGGGGCCGTTTACGGTGATCAGAAACAACAGGTCCACAGTCGTGCTGGACATTGGGAGGAAAGAGGAGGTTTTCACGGTGGACCGACTCAAACCGGCCCATGTGGACTTGGTGCAGCCAGTCGAGATTCAGGCACCGTGGCGCAGAGGCAGACCTCCCAAACAGAGTCCGACCCAAGACTGTGGACATGGGGGGGGTGTATCGCCGGTTCTGGGGGGGGGGGGGGGTTATGTGGCGACCCACTTCCCAGCGCACTCAAAGCAGCGAGCGCCGGCATTGAGGATGGTCCAAAAGAGGGCGCCAAGCCTGCTTCACCAGCAAGGGGAAAAGCCCGCGTGCGGGACGGGACTGTGAATACGTGCCCCTTATAGCATTCCCGCCCGGGGAGGGCGGGATCAGGAAGGCTTTAAAGCCAGGCCTCAAAGTTTGAATAAACCTCTTTTGTAACTGCAGCCCACCAACTCCGTGTCGTTATTGCAGCGCTGCGTGTAGCACACCGCTACAGTATGATCTTTCTTGTATATGTTACCACATATTGTATTTGCTGAACTATTCCAGAACAATTATATTTTGTATTCCCAATTTAGAAGTAAATGTTTCAGATGTACAAACCATTTATTGTAAGTAATGTATTTTTAAACCTCAAGTATAATACACACATGGTAGGTTATGTACGCACAGTCTCTGGATTACAGAGAGCAAAGAGAAGTTGCATAAACCACTGAACAATTGAGAGAAAAGTCTATTCAATGGATGCTCAAAACTGTAACTAATGATTTAGATCTTTGGCTCAAATGCATAAGAAAGGGAGGAAATACGACAATTACTTGAAACCAAATCGTTCCACACCACAGCAAAGAAAACATCAGCAAAGACCACAAAACCAATACGTCCGCTTCACATACCACACAGGAACCGCCACTACAAAACGTCACCTCAAGTCAATAAAAGGAACAATACATAATTGACAAAGGCATTTCTTTTCATTAGAATATTTTCTGATTTCAATTTCCCCTGCTGTTCTATGTGTAAAATCTAGTCCATTCTTTTCAGGCCATTGTCCATTTAATCAAATCAGTACAGTACATACCAAGAATGCTCACTTCCTGAAAAAGAACTAAATGTCTGTGCATTTATTCTGCAAAATTCAGACAATAAGCATTGCCATAATAAATGCAACTGACATTTGAATCACTTCTAATCATGGTGCACAAAACATCCACTAAAAGCAACCTTCTGGTACTGGGAAACTACTTATCGAAACTCCATTTATCCAAACCTGCACCTCTCAGCATGCCTTTTGCACTTAATGATTTCCTCAAACCGTGCATCAGCCTCCATGCTAAATTAGTTCTGTTTGTGCTCCAGTTGTTCTGAAGAAATAATACCAGTGGGGTTCCTCTTGTACCTTTCATTTCCATTTGCTTTCAAAAGAAAATCCCTGTGCAATGGTCCTCCAATTGCTGACTGCGACTCATTTTGTTTTGAAATTATAACTTGTTTTGCCTTATTGTGAGAAAACATGCTAGTAATACCATGGTAAAATTTCCAAAATATATCATCTCACAGATGATGCAACTCAAGCAGAGATGCAGATACATTCTGCAAATTGGTCTTTCCCAAATAATGTTAGCTTAACTAAAATATATTCTTCTGAAATTGTGTATCATAGCTGCACTCACTAATATTCAAAATTCTGGACAGGTCTTACAAAGCAGGGGCTGAGGAGCAAAGAGTCGCTGATCAGAGAATTTAGAACAAGAGAGCATAATTTGTAGTCAGCCACTTAGCATCAAGATGGAGAAATTTCTATATTTTTCATTCAGGAAGCTGTAATTCCAGTGAGTGTTTCATCAAAGATATTCAAAGAGGAGACTCAAACAACACACACAAAATGCTAATGGAACACAGCAGGCCAGGCAGCATCTATAGGAAGAAGCACTGTCGACGTTTCGGGCCGAGACCTTTCCCTTCAAAGGGTCCTGAAGAAGGGTCTCGGCCCGAAACGTCGACAGTGCTTCTTCCTATAGATGCTGCCTGGCCTGCTGTGTTCCACCAGCATTTTGTGTGTGCTGTTTGAATTTCCAGCATCTGCAGATTTCCTCGTGTTTGCTCAAAGAGGAGACTGATGGGTTTTTGTAATCAAAGGACTTAGGATTTGGTAAGCAATCAGCTGTGATCATACTGAAAGAAAAACTAGCTCTTTCTCTTTGCTTGTTTTGCTCTTAAAATACTGGTCTGGCATTTTGTATTTTTCATTGTGGCATCACAAGGACTTTGAGTTCTGCCTCAATCATATAAAGTTCTACTGGCCCTTATTCTGCTTAGCCAACCACTACCTGCCCACTACCCTCAACTACTAATAACATCCTGAAAGTCAAGCCAAATTTGAAATTATTTTTTTTGAACTATATTTTATTAGACTACACATCTCAAGGAGCTATATGGCCTTCTCCCACTTAAATTAGCACTGAAACTTCATTTCTCTGATTCTCTATTTACAAGAGAATCACGTTGATAATTTTCTTCCTCACCAGCCTGATTAGAGACCTGGGAAGGTTTCTTAAATCAATATGTGAATAGTCCAATGAGAAGAGGGGTCATACTGGACTTGGTATTGGGTAATGAGCTTGGTCAGGTGACTGACCTTGCAGTGGGTGAAGAGTTAGGGAACAGTGATCACAACTCCTCAACTTTCAATATAGCTGTAGATCAGGATAGCTATGGCACTCATGGAGAGTTTTAAAATGGAAAAGGACAAATTGCAAGGGCATTCGGCAGAAATTAAGCATTCGTTGGAAACACCTTTACTCTGGCAATCAGACATGGAGGGTGTTTAAAGATCAATTGCACAGAGTACAGGAAAGGTACTTTCCTGTTGGAAGGAAGGACAGGGATGGAAAGATAAGAGAAACTTGGATGTTCAGAGAGTTGATGAATTTAGTCAAGAAGAAAAAGGAAAAGTATGTAAAGCTTCAGAAGTCAGGCTTAAACAAAGAACACGAGTAGTTAAATAAGCCAGAAAAGAACTAAATAAGGGTATTAGTGCAAAGGTCTTAGGCTCCCTTGCTATATACAAACGTCTGTGTGCCTAAGACTTTTGCACACTAATGTATATTGCCAAAACATAGGAGGGAGATGGTTTTCAGCTTTTTTTGATAGAGCATTATGGACGGTAGTTATGTAGAGAAGCAAAAGGAAGTCACATGTCTTGTTCAGCCTCTCCAAGTCCTTTAGTTCACAGCCTCTATCTCCTGGTTACTATTCAAAAAAATTTACTGAACCATAACAGAAATTTTATAAAAAGACATTGGCAAAACTCAACGCAATCTCAGTCACACAGCTCACAATACTTCAACTATAACTTGAACTAGCAGAGCAAGAACATACATTTCAAATCAAGCTAGATATTTGCTATTTAAAACATATTTCTAGATATATGGCACACATGAAACTGTTGTGATTAGACCTCTCGCAAAACAAATCAATGTTCAAAGCAGCAAAATTTAATTTAAAAATGGCATATCCTAACTACACAAGATAAATTCTTGTAGCTTACTCCAATATTTCTGATATTTTAAGAAAATTACAATGTACTACCTTTAAGTTATTCATAAATATTGAAATAAATGATGCTGGATTTCATTGAAGTCTGCACTATTTTCAGCATGAAATATTATTGATTAATCATGTTTAACAGACACAAACAACCATGGAGATTGAGCTATGCTTTCGATAGTGAAAAATGTTTTATGTACCAAAATACTGGGTTGAGAAGGCACAAGTATTACTAAATTTTTAGGAGTAATTAAGCATTTTTGATATGACCAGAACCAAAGACATAACTCTAGATTGGATGCCATTTCAGTTATTTTAGCTTTACAATAAAACAACCATCTCAGTGCTTTCAGTGTTATTCTGCAACAGAACAATCTGGAGCAAATCATGGGGATAGGAGCATGATAGTTATGAAAATGCTGCTGTGATCCAGCAACACAAGAGGTAATTTTCAGTAGTCCATTAACTTATCAGCATATCATTTGGAATACGAAAGGAAAGCAAAGCAACCAGGGAGAGTTGGTGTAAGTCACAGGGAGAATATTGACAGTCAGCCAAGGTCACAATCGAACCCGGCTCACTGAAGCTGTATAGCAACAGCACTGATGGGTGCATAAACTAGTCGCCCTTAGCCCTGCTGCCTCACAGCTCAACTCAAATTGTCCGTTAAATGCCAATATAAAGAATTGTTATGAGGTTGAAGAACCAGAAGGAGAAGGTCAATTAGGAGGTTCTGTAGAGGTAATAGCCAGAAAATTGGCATGGAATTTTAAGAAATTTGCTAATTTGCTTCTAATTTTAATTCCTCCCCCCCCCCAGGAAAAAATTAATGAAACCCACCATAAACACCATTTAAAATTCACCAAGGTAGAACTGTCTCAAAACTTTTTTTTAATTACAAAACTTTAAAATCAACCTTCTCAAAGTTGTCAATTATTTTCAACCTGTTCTCTTTAAATATCTACAAAGGTAATTCATAGGACTGAACATAGAAAAGAAGAAAACAACTTTTTTTCCATGCTGTATTATGAATGCAGCGGATAGGTACAATTTATCATATATAGGCACAACTGACAGGTTAAAACTGTCAAGTCCTACAAATTCTATAAATGTGTTAGCAAGATAAAGCATCTTATATCAGTAAATATTTACCAATATTCACTGTTTTACATTAAACAGCATTTCAAATTAATGCTTTCAGCAGAATTTTATATCTTCAATAAACTTAAACCATTCCTTTTTCCAACCTGTGAAATTCAAGCCCCTTCAGATTCTCAGAACTATTTTAAAGTTTTGGCATCAACACAGTTGAAGGTACATACTGTATCCATTACAATCTACACTCAATGGCCACTTTATTAGGTACACCTGCTCATGAACACAAAGATCTAATCAGCCAATCATGTGGCAGCAACTCGATGTATAAACCCATGTGGACAGGGCCAAGAGGTTCAGGTGTTATTCAGACCAAACAGAATGAGGAAGAAATGTGATCTAAGTGACTTCTTTCAGAGTCGATGCCTCCAGAAGACATGGTACATCATTAAAGACCCCTCACACCCTCTCCATAAAATGTTCTTCTGCCATCAGGCAAACTTTACAGGAGCATCAAAACAAAAACTACAAGGTTACTAAACAGTTTCCTCCCACAGGCAGTCAGACTGCTAAATAGCTGCTCTACCTGACTGCTTTGGACACTTTTAGCTTGCACTGGACACTTATAACTTGATTTTAACCAACATGTGGCTGTTGTGTTTTACTATTTTTTGTTGTGTTTACTATTTGTTGCGTTTGTAATGTTATGATTGCACTTGCCCCTGGGAAACACTATCTCATTCTGCCCTGCAGGGCTGATGTACGGTTGGAATGACAATTTTTGAATCTTGAATCTTGATCGTGGAATGACTTTGATGCCACAGAGGGTGGTTTGAGTATCTCATAAACTGCTGATCTCACACTCAACAATCTCTAGCGTTTAAAAAGAGTGCAAATAAAGAAAAACATCCAGTGAATGGGAGGTCTTTAACAAGAGAGATGTCAGAGGAAACTGGTTCAAGTTGAGAAGGCCACAGTAACACTAATAACATGTTATTACATTGATGTGCAGAACAGACTACAAACATATACTCAATACCCATATTTATTAGGTACAGGGGGTACCTAATAAAGTGACCACTGAGTGTAATTCAAACGAAACACCAACGACATCACAAATGGTCTCTTTCCCACCAATGCCCCAGTTTTAAATAAAACTTTTCATGTTAAAGTTTCTCTATGATTTCATGCACCCTTATCTCCAGCTGTCTGTTGATCTATAGCACAAGATTTGTGGGTTCCTCTAACATTTATTCATCCCCTTTCCTTTTCAGTTACCATTTCTTCATTTATCTGGGCCACATGTTCTGAAACCGCTTCCATTAACTTCCCTGTATCACTTCCTTCCATAAAACTTAAGCTTCACTCTGTTTTGGCTCAGTGTCAATGTTTGTCTTCGTACACTCCTATGAAGCACCTTGGGATGTTCTGTAATGCGAAAAGCACTATATAAATACAAGCTGTTGTTTACATTCCCCTATCAGCCTTCTGGTTCTTCTCTGCACCATGTTGTGTACTTAAATACCAGCCTTGTTTCTTGATAACCAAAAATGGACACTGCTTATAGCTCCTGACTGATAATGATACCGGGTATAATTCATCAATTTTCTCTGGCTCGTATTCAATTCAATATTCTCTGAAGTTTGTTTAATTCTGCTCTTTACTAACTGTACCATTGAATATTGATTCCTCTAAAAACTAAATTTGTTTGAAATACCAAATAGCACAATCTGTTACAGTAGACAGATGAACAAGTGACGCCCAACAGACTAACTGATGCATTCTCTCTCAATAGATGCTGTCTGATTTTTTTCATATTTTGCTCTTACTTCACACTTCCACTGTTTCTGACTCAACCAAAGATATTAATTTCATGGAACAAAATAGGTATTAGGATAAAAAGACACAACAATACATGAATTTACATTTTAAAGAGGATATTATTTTTTAAATACTTGTGTATCAATGATGCTCTGAATAAAACAAACCAACGTTGGATCAAAATGGGGAATTTAGGAGTTGCAGAACATCAAACTCATGAGCTCATCTTTGAAACTTAACGCAAGACTTTACAATTTAATTTGCAGTTATCAATTGTAAAATATCAACTGGTCACACAACATATCATTACCTGATGTAGCAATGGTCTCTTAATCAGATGAAATTTCTATTTCTGAATATATTTTTCCAGCATACAAAGAGTTAAATCAACCTTGCTATGCTCTGATGAGCTCATTCATGATGTGTTCAGAGAAGCTTGCACACCATTCGAATCATGTCCAATGACATACAAAAACTAAACCACTTTTAATGTAACATTCAATTTTTCTGTACACCAATAATGCTATTTTTCAAGATGATTTCAATAAACGTTAGAAAAAAGGTAGTGTTGGCTTAACTTAAATAAGTATGATCATTATTCAGAATTTTAGGTATGCCTAAAGCCCATTTTTAAACTATTTACACTGAAATATCATTAGCAAGAAATCAATTAACAGCAAATCAATGGTTTAAACAAGGTGGTATTCACACTGCCAAAGGCTGTGGGCATTACTAGGATACCATGCTTTTCCTGGAAACACACAAAACAATTTGCCAAACAGACATGCTCTTCACTTTTGTTTAAGAAGCCATTTAACTCACTCTCAGTTCCATGAGGCAGATACTCCAATTGCTACATTTATTCCACTTAAGGAAAATATGAACCCCAGGATAAAATGCTACACCCAGCAAACCTGGCTAATCAATGGATATAATATTTGCTCCATACCAAGTCATCTCCAAGAAAAGAGTCCGAACATCTTCCAATAATATTGAAAAGAATTTCCATGGTGATCATACCATTAATAACCAAAAACTCAACAGACTGGTGACGTCAGTATTATCACTAACAGAAAATGGGCAACCTACGATTAATGACTCACAACACACTTCCCCATGACCCTTCCACTATATTCAAGATAGAAATCAAGAATGTGTTCAATTTACTCAATGAATGCAGCTCTAATAACACTCATGCATCCATCCAGGTCATCACAGTCTCCCTAAAAGGCAACCAATGCTCCACCCCAAACATTCACTGTACAGTGTACAATAGTCTACTGTGACTATTTGCCAAAATTCCTTCAACTGCATCTCCATAACCAATAACCTCTACCACCTGGAATAAGGACAGATTTGAAAATATCATTACATACAAGGCAAACACTATTCTCAATTAAAGCAAGACAAAACAAACATTAATTGTGGACAACAACTAGCAAACAGAGAATAGCACTCATGGCTACAAACTTACAAGGAAGAGAGTATCAAATAAAAAAGTTGTCCAAGTTAAATACAGTTGTCAATCAAGATGATTTGAACTTCAACAACTCCATTTCACATCACATTTTAAAATGTTTTCTTAAATGTCAATTGTTATTCTACCGAAGGAATTAAGAAACCTATTTCAACAAATTTTATCTACTCTCAGCAGAACAACTTTCTGTGACCATCTGAGACAATGCTTTGTAAGTGTAAGGGTAAGCAAATAACAGAAAAAAACCACACTTGATACCTGTCTTGAGGAACTTTACTCTAAAAAAAATCTACATATTAGTGTACATATTTCAAGAATGATTTAAAACTGTTTGAAATGTTTAATGTGATGGAATATCACATGTTGATTTATGACACCCCCTTTATTAACATTTCATTACTTTGAAACATTTTGGTGAGCTAATACGATTACTGGAAAAGAGTCAAAATGAATAAACTTCTGTTTTTTTCAGCACAAGCTCTTTGGACTGCAATGTTACATATATATATATACCCAGCAACTTTGCATCGTGCTGCAATTCTACAGCCTTGATGCATTGTTGTTTTTTTATTTGAAAACCAAATTATTACCTGCTGACTCAGCCTCAGGGTATAAAACATAATTTGCTGACAACATATAGAACATATATCATAAAAAATTACCTGAAGTGAGAACCTATATTGTTTAGTTACAATACCAACACTTAATGGAAAAGCAAAAAGTGTGAAAAGTTAAATTTTAAAAAAACAGAAATACTCAGTCATCAGGCAGCATCTATAGAGAAATAAATATTTTTAGGTGATATACTTAACTAAATCTCGTCAATTCCCTCAGGGAAGCAGAAGAGATCTGTGGTATAGTTTTGTAAAACAGACAATTATACCATAAGTTGTGCATAAAATAGCTGCTACAATTCCTCCATTGTAATAGTATCACCACTTCATTCACTACACAGTACTTTGATAAATTGGTAATTCTAAAAAGGAGGAGGAATGCACTGTATAATCTCAAGGCTTTCCTCTTTTAACACACTGGGAAACAAAATTAAATTAGGTGATAAGACAGGGAGAATAAAACAGATGGTCAGGAATCCAAGAATGAGTAAATAGTTAAAGAAATTAAAAGTAAAGGAACGAAAAGTTGATCTGGAGGTTGAGTAATTAGTGACACTAGTAATACCAAGCTGAACTTAATTTTCAATCTGAAAGAGTGATGTAAATGAGATACTATTTCATAAGTTATACTAAGCATAATTTTAACAACAGATGAGACAGTGAACAGAATATTGAAGCAAATGCCACTGGAATGCAGGCAGCTCACTTATATAGTGATCAAAGCATCTAACATCCAAATCACATTTGCCCTTCCATATGAAAAAGACTGCTTTGCAAATATTCTGAAATACAGGATTCTGAGTGAAAATATAGGCTTTTGTATGTTTGTCGGAAAGGAGGAATTTATTAATCATTCTGAATTTGCTTGGAAAGGCAGTGAGGGAAGAGTAATTAAGGAGTAGAGCGAGTTTCAAACAAAAACACTATAAAGAACAAAATAAAACATCAGGAGTGAGTCATTCAGCCCCTGTGCCAACTCTACCAATCAATAAAGTCAAGGCTAATCCTTATCTCTTCTGGCCCCATATCATTTGGTTCTCTTAATATCCAAAAACAATACTGATCTCCCTGTGTGCAATAGAGTGACTGGAATTCAAAATACACAAGGGTTGAGGATGCTCAAAGATTCACCACAGTTCTTAACTCAGTCCTGAATAACAAATCCTCAATTTGAAACTGTCTTCCTTATTCCTGAAACTGCAGCAAGGAGAAACACCAATCCATCATCTAAGCCCCATAAAATGAGCTAGGTTTCAAAGAGATATGCTCTTATTTTTCTAAGTTTGAAAACCTGGGTCAAAACCATTTAACCTTCCATCCCAGGAATCAATCTGGGAAACCTTTGTTGTAGTCCCTCAATCATAAGTATGGTGTTTCTTTATAAGACCAGACATCACAAATGCAGTCTCTCCATAGCCATATACAATCAGAATAGATGAAAAGGTATCTTTGATTGTGGCATTATGTTCTAACTAAGAAAACGTGGAGGAAGAATAATGAAAGATGGACATTGATGGGAGTGGAATGCGAAACAGGAGGAATCCAACTGTGGGTCTGGAAAGGAGGTTTGATCAGAAATTTTAAATATGAAACAAATATTTTAGATATTTTGGAGGTCCTCATCAACCACAATGGAGAAGAAACCTTAGATGAAGAAAAGAAAGGTACTTTGGAAAATCTGCTGGGAAACTGAATTCTACAGACACATAAAAGAGATAGGAAAAGCAACAGAAAGAAGTAGATTCACTAAAGGAGACTGTGAAGACAATAAACAAATAATGAATGTTTTATTGATTACCTATCCCCAGAAATAGAGATTAAGGTTAAATGATGAAAGTGTCAAAAATGAACTTTCTTAGGGTTGTACTATAGGCCTCCCAATATCAGCAAGAATTAGAGGAACAAATATGTTGGGAAGATCATGATTATTCTCAGAATAATAATTAAGAGTACACAACTTTAACTTCCCTAATATTAACAGGGACCGCCATAGTTCAGAGATTAGCTGAATTTGTTAAGTGTGTCCAGGAAAATTATCACAAGCCTAGATAGCCTGACTGGAAAGAAAGCAACAATCAACCTCCTCTTGGGAAATGAAACTGGGGAAGAGGCTGCAGTGTCAGTTGGGGAGCAATTTAAACCAATGACCATAATGCTAGCTTCAAAATAGTTATTGAAGAAGACAGGACTGATTCACAAGTTAAAGTCCTAAATTGAGGCAGGGAAATTTGATGACATTAGACATGAGCTTCCAAAGGCTGATTGGGAAAGATTGATGAGAGGTGAAGAGACATCTGGCAAGTGTGATCCCTTTAAAAGAGAGTCAGGCAAAACTGCCAGAGAATGTTGCAGAGGCAGGTACAATTACAGTACGTAATAGATATTCAGACAGGTACATTGATAGGAAAGGTTGAGAGCGCTATGGACCAAAAGCAGAGAAGTGCGATAAGGCCAGGTAAATAGTTCTATCAGCAAAGTCGAATTGGTGTCTAGGGTGTCATTCCACATTCTATGACTCTACAACTTTAAGACAAAATAAAGGCATGGCTGGCAGCATTAGGAAACCCTGGCTGACAAGAGATATTGAGATTCTGGTCACGAAGAAGGGGCAATTATCAGGTATAGGCAGCTGGGATCAACCAAATCCCTTGAGTTTATTAAATCCCAAGTTTATTAAAAACAAAAATCTAACATGGGAAAGAATAGCCCCCCCCTTAAGAATCAGTCATTATAAATTCATAAATGAAACCACAATACTTAAAATCTCAGATGGCAATGAGGCAGTTGCAATAGTGCCAGATAAAAGTTCAAATGTTCAGAGTTAATTTATTATCAAAATACATATATGTCACCATATAGTACCCTGAGATTCATTTTCTTGTGGGCATACATAGTATATAGAAAGAAACACCAGAATCAATGAAAAACTGTACATGATACTGATGGACAAACAACCAACTTGCAAAAGACAACGAACAATGCAAAAACAAGAAGAAAATAATAATAATGACCAATAAATATTGAGAACATGTATTGTAGCATCTTTAAAAATGAGTCCATTGGTTATGGAATCAATTCAGTGTTGAGGTGAATGAAGTTATCCCTTCTGGTTCAACAGCCTGATGGTTGAGGGGTAATGACTGTTCCTAAACCTTGTGGTCAATTGGGTGAGTGGTATGGCAACAACTTCGCACTCAACATCAGGAAGACCAAGGAATTGATTGTGAATTTCAGAAAGAGGAAGGAGATAGCGCATATATCAGTCTCATTTCAATGGTCAGCAGTGGAAAGTGTGAGCAGCTTCAAATTCCTTGGTATTAATATCTCAGAAGGTCTGTCCTCGGTCCAACATACTGAAGCAATTACAAATAAAGCAATCTATGGGCTCAACCTCTTTAGGAGTTGGATGAGATTAGGAGTGTCACCACAGACTCTGCAAATATCTGTAGGTGTACAGTCGAGCGTTTTCCAACTGGTTGCATCATATACCTGGTGTGGAGGCTCCAAAGCACAGGATTGCAAGAAGCTACATTAGGGTTTGGGATCGTTGTAGACTTAGTCAGCCCTACTCTGGGCACAACTCTCCCCACCAAGGAGAATGGGGGAGTGGAGTGAAGGAACGAAGGAGAAGACTAGGGATGACAAAGAGGGAAGATTGTGGGGAGAATGCTGGATGGAGGGGATGAAATTGTGTGGGGTTGTTGGATGGAGAGATGTTACTGCGGAGCAGTTAAATGGAGGGATGATATTATGGGGGGAGTTTGATAAAGGTGTGTGATTGTGAGGTGTTGTTGGATAGAGGGGTGGGATGGGGGAACTGGTGGAGGGGGTAGTAGGGAAGAGGATACGAGAGTGGAATAGGAGCAGAATCAGGTACTGATGGAGAGTACTAGGGGAGGAGAAGCTGATTTGTGGGTGGAGATAGTGCCATCCCGGTCACTGCCCCCTTCTCCGTTACCCTCCGGCCAGGTCAGGGGTCAGTGTGTCCGTTCCCACAGCGGAGCGCGAGGATCGCAAACCCAACACTCTACCACGCACAGGCAGCTCGAAACGAGTCTGCCCTCGGTCCCCAGATATCTCACCGCCTGAGCCGAGCCGAGCCGAGCCGAGCCTCACGCCATGACTCGTCCGACAGCTATAAGACTCACCTGTAAAATGGACGCGTTGTCCCGCCGACAGCCGCTGACTGCAGCAACAGTGTGATCGCCAGTACCGGCGGCCAAAACATCGCGAGATCTGGCACCTGCTACTCGCCCGCAGCACCCACTTCTCGCGAGAGGTCGGTGGGGGTGGGGGGGGGGAGAGGTTGTGCGATCCGTGCAATTAGCACAATGTTAGTGCCGCAGAGCTCATCGTTGGTTATCCAGACATAATCGAACTCAGTCTGCAAAAGGTCACTCTGACCAATGCAACCATTGACAGTTGTCTTTGTGATAAGGTAGATAGGTGACTACAAGGTTAAGCAGATTTATTCTTGTCAGAGGTCTTCGACCTGAATTACTAACTCTCTTTCCATAGTTGCTGAATGACCTGTTGAGTATTTCCATCCCTTTTTAATTCAAATGACTTGCTTTTAGATCTTTTTCTTCGATTCATTCTTTAATTTCTGAAGCGGTGGAAGTAAAGTACGACATTTCTGGCCTTTGGTACAGAGGTCAACGATACTACTGATTACACTTGGAGATGAGTACTGTATTGAAATCCCCCATCCCCCGCCACACTGACGATCACGTTTTGGTGGTTTTATAAAATATAGAGCCCTCAATGTTGTGCTGACCATTTAGCCTACTTACAACTTTATCCAAGCCCAAAGCCTGGAAGAGTATGAGGAAAATGGGTGATAATTGTGTCCATGTTTGATCTCATGCCATGAGATTTCATTGGCTCAAGGTTCAATGAGATCGCCTAAAGCATTTAAATCTGGTGAGTCTGTCCTGCTGTACCTACCCTGGATTGCTATTCTTCTAATGTGCACTGTTAGATAGACTGCAAGCAATTTTTCATTTTTTTCCTAATCTGGTACTTGTGTGGATTTGCCCTTATTTTAATTTAACCTAATGGTTAAATAGCTTGTACAGTGGTACTAAAGCTCTTTTTTTTAGTTCCTTGTCTAGAGTGAGATTTGAAGTCAGTCTCTTGATTCAGACTCAAGTATTCTGCTGATTAAGCCACAGCAGATTTAGGATATCAATATTGTTTGCACACTCCATGGTGCCACATGCTAGTTAATGAATTAATGATAAGTTAGTATATGTGCAAAGTCCTTGCCACAGTTTCCTTTATCAATCCCTGTCTCCTAACTACATAATTTATGCTTAGAATGCCAAACTTAAGTGCAAAGAAAAATTTGGGACGTAGCCAAAAATAGGAAAAAGGTATGTGAATATTTGAAACCTTAGAACAAAACACATTAAAATTTAATATAATTTTAAATAAATTATTCTATGTAGATCATCTAAATACGATCATGTAAAAAGTAGAGTGCATAATAATCAAATGGAACAATCCACCTTCTCTTCTGTACTCATGCAGGTTGTTCAAAATTCGAGATTGTTTAACATAATTTCCTGTAGAGAGGTGTAAAGGAGAATAAGATACAATTGTTATTCCAGATTCAATACAGCACAAAAAACATAAAAGACAAATAACACAATAATAATAAAACACAATAAATGTAAGTACCTAAGATAGTTTACATACATGGATTATCTGTATGTCCAGTGATGCTAGGCTGTACATCAGGTGACTAATAGGAAATAAAGTAGTGATGGAGTTAGTAGATGGAAGTGTTGATCAGCCTTACTGCTTGGGAAAAATAACTTTTTGGGTCTGGTTGTCCTGGCATGGATGCTACATTTCCTCCTCCCTGATGGGAGGAAGACGAACAGTCCAAGAGCAAGGTGGGTGGGATCCTTCATGATGTTACTGGCCCTTTCCCAGCACCTTGATAGCGGGTTGGCTGAAGCTGTAGAGCCTTCACAAACAAGAGGAAAACTGCAGATGCTGGAAATCCAAACAACCCACAATTTGCTGGAGGAACTCAGTAGGCCAGGCAGCGTCTATGGAAAAGAGTAAACAGTCGATGTTTCAGGCTGAGACCCTTAATCAGAACTTCATCAGCATTTTTGTTCTCAACATTTTCTGTTAATGGTGCAGGTTAAAGGTCAGGTCACTCGTCTGAGTGCTTCTGGTACCATGTAACCCAGTACTACTTGTCTCATGGTCGGATGGTTGGCGACTAAACTGGCTCCCCCACCAGGCTTGCCTGGTGAGGAGGGTGGCTAGACACCCTGCAGGATGAAAAACAAGACCTGTCAAAGGGCGGATGAACCCTCTCGTAGGGTCAATGGGCATCTAGCAAACACGTGTCGTGAAGCGCGGAAAGGGCATCACTTGAATCGAAGCTTGGTCTGGCCATTCACTGCAACAGAACTTGCCCCAGCCGTCTTGGACCCCACCATCCCGCTGGATCCAGGAGGGGATGTCGAGAGGGTGGGTCTGGACCTGTGCAACCCCCTACTCACCTAATATCCATTCGTGCACACGCTGTTCCTTTCAAACCCCACTAACTGACTGAAAAGAACCATCAGCATCCTATGGGATGGATAGCCAGAGAGAGAGGGTAATGGTGCAATATTGCAATATTTAAATTCTGGCTTTCTATGTGAAACATTATCTCTCTTTCCACAGATGCTCCATGGCCTGCCATGTTTTTGCAACATTTTATGTTTTTATTTCAGATTTCCAGCATCTCTAGTTTTTTTAAAATTTGCGATTGCCATAATTTCCTTCCGTTGGTTATTTTGCCCAGAGGCCAAAATTCAGGTATACCAGGGAACTGTGAGGCCCTTTATGGCAGCTGCGTTACTTGCCTGTTGCCATGAATTCCACATTCTCACCACTGCCAAGGTAAGGATATTTCTCCCATCTGTTCAGGTAACATAAGCAAGAACAGATTGAGTTTGCAGACCATTCTAGGTAGCTCGATGGCTTGTGATGAAATGAAGAAATGTTTCTGAGGTGAGATCTTTGATAACACTTTATTCACACAAACTTTTGAGTTGTTTGAAATATGGCTGACTTAACTTTGAATTATTTGAGACTGATTAATTAATTACTAGCATATATTTTATAATATCAGTTAGTATACAACTCTGGATTTTGCATATCCAATGTTGTGATAAAAGAAACATTATAGGATGGAGGAAATTAAACATGTGCAGAGTGTTTTCTCTTGAGATGTTGACATCTGCTGTTTTTGTAAGGTGTTAACATATTTAAATTCCTGTAGCTAACTGTAATTTCAGAAGATTTTTTTCAAATTTCACCTGTCTATATTGGTACTTTTATGTTGGGTGCTGAAGTTTATAATGCTTCTTGGTTCTAGCCTTCTCATGCTCTGTTCTTATTAACACCATTGGGAGGAGGTATAAGAGCCTCAGGACACATACAGATTTTAGGAACAGCTTCTTTCCCTCTGCCACCAAATTTCTGATTGGTCCATGAATCCATGAACTCTACTTCACTACTTTGCTCTCTTTTTGCACTACTGTTTTTATATTTCTTATTGTAACTTATAGTAATTGATAATTTATTGCATTTAACTGCTGCCACAAAACCACAAATTTCATGACATCTGTCGGTGATAATCTAATTCTAATGCTAAAATTGTCTCGATTCATCTGTACTAAGCCAATTTTCAAAGTTGGAATGTTTAATTTACCAATTGAGTGCAGAAACATTCCTGACACTAAATCAGTTTTTTTCTTTTTTGGCAAGTATTGGTATCATCTGACAAAGCTATGATCCAATTTTTTTTCAGTATGTTATAAGCAATTAAATATCAATGCAATTCTGATGACTCAGCTCCTTCTTGCCTGATACTGTATGCTGTGTGTTTACCTCTCATCTGGCACAGTCACAAACCACACTATGTGTCTGGTTTCAGAGAGCTGCTGCGTTGAATCAAGCTATTCTGTGACCAAAGCTACAGGAAGTTTTTGGGTTGTGGTTCATGACCAAATTTCATAATCAAGCCACCTGATCTTGTGGTGAAGTTGTGAGTATCTTAAGAATTCTTGCATAATGTTCAATTGGGACATCAACTTCCAAAGGCAAAGCAAAGCCTTGTCCAAGTATACCAAATTTTAAATAAGAAAGTGCTTGACTGCTTGGTGGTATATAGTTCCAGTTGAAGGGCCAGATGTCAAAGGAAGGGTTCAGATTGTGAATATCATTTGGATACTCAGTTGTTTCTTATCCATGACACACAGACAGGTGGGAGGAACATCCTTGTCTTGGGAGTGGTGCAAATATAGAATTCGTGACCATAGGGAGTGGTTCAGGAAGAGAATACAGTTACATAAAGGAGAAACTGAATAATAAGGAAAAAAGAGTAACAGTTCTGTCAAAAGGGTAGAGGCTTGCATGTGGAATAGCTTCTTTTGGCCAAATATTCTAACAATCAGAAGTAATTCCATGCAAATTGTCCATGGCAACATTTATGATAAATGGTTCATTATTGTATTACCTCAGTAAGAGAGGATATAATGTATGAACATCATGTACAACATTAAGCCTTAAATTTTTACAGAAGTGTTTTGGAATTTTTTTTACCTCCAAGGACTTAGTTGCGAATATTCAAGACTGAAATTAATAGATCATTGGACATCCTGGGAATCTAAGTCTGGGGGTTTCAGGGCAGACTGAATTTGAGGTGTAGAATCAGGAATGATTGTTTTAATTAGCAGAACAGAATCATGCCCAGATGATACCCTTTCTTAATTCAACACACATAAAATGCTGGAGGAACTCAGCAGGCCAGGCAACATCTATGGAAAAAAGCAGCAGGAACGTTTTGGGTCGAAATCCGTTCTCATGCTTTCTTTGTAGATGCTGTACAGTATTTTCTGATTTTTTTGTTCAATTTCTTCCATCTGCTTAGGTTATTTGTTAATTAACTTATCCAGTAGTCAACTACTTTTCTGCCTTCATGGCATTACACACCTCCTTTATTCAGTAAGTGGAGAATTGATTGTTAATCAGTAAGTTCACAGCAATTACATCCTGAACATAATTTATTTAGTGAGGATGTCTTCTTGGTTTCCAATGTCAGTCATCAACCATCAGAGAAATAAAAGGAAATGGTATTAAGGTGATGAAGTATTAATACTATGTCACTCAAACAGCAGATCTTGGATTCTTCATGCTTGAAAAATTAATTCAATTCAATATGTCTCTGAATTTGTATTGCTGAAGAATTATTGCTGTCTTGATTTATAACATGAGTCTTCATTAAGCTTATTCTTTGCAATCAATCCAGCACATCATAATATCAAGTATATACTCTATCATTTGACTCACTAATCAATTACCATCGTTTTGGTAAACTGCCTGTCATTTCGTCATATTAATATTGCAAGGTGAATGTTACCCATCAATTAACACCAGGCAAATTAGCCATTAAATGTGTCTCTATGCTACCGATGAATATAAAGAAACCCAAATTCACATCAAAGACAATTCTTGAGGTTGTAAGCACAATGTCTAGTTCGAAAGCTATGTCTTACTGGGAACCAATGTTTCAGAGATCTGTGGTTTGACATTGCTGTAAAACCTGCTTACCAGCTTCAACGTCTGAGCTGAGATTCTGAATCCTCTCCTGCTCCACCACATGGTCTACTTCTTTCTGTCTTTGTAAGAAAGGTTAATTGCCCTGCGTCATCTCTGCCACTGAAATCTATTTCTGCCTTTTTCTTTTTCTCCAGAATCAACTATTCCAGTGCTTTACTGACCGACCCCTCTCTCCAACCTCCATTGATATAAATTCATCCAAAAGTTGGTCCCTCATGCCTTTTCCTGCCCCATGCGCATTGTACCTACTGAAATACATTGGTTCCCAGTAACATAATGTTTCTTATCTAAAAACACATATCCTTGTTTTCGTATTCCTCCATTGGGAAATAGATTAATTGACTAAGATCATGGAACATAAAGTGGAGACATATTCCTACAGGCAACCAAATTTGAAAGGGTTCACCATAGTACTTGCCTGTAAACAGTCAAAGGCTTTAGTAACATTGAAAAGGCAAAGGCATTGGTGCATTTCTCTAAAATTGCTTTAACAATAATTGTGTTCAAAAGAAGAGACAATGCTGATTCCAGGAACTCCAGAAGCTCATTTTTTTGGCTGCCACGGGGAAAAGCTCTGCTCTTTCTTTCATGTGAACACATTTAGTGACTAGTGTATGCATGAGAAATGGCACTGATCCCAGAGATGAACCTTATGTGATTGCTCTTTTATCTTTTGAGTCTAAATATCAGCCGCGCCACAAAATTTTGTGGTCTGGAGAGTGGCTGTTGATGCACTTTATCTATTCTCATTATTACTCTAAATAAATTCCCTTTTATTTTGATCATGAGTAGGAATCCTGGCTGAATTTCTTCTTCCTGGGTGCCAGTGCTGCAGTGAGCACAAACGTTTATATGCAGATATTTTAACCTTTATTATTTCGGTGAGAACATGCATAACATGCACACCCTCCCTGTCCAATTAGGAAGTCTTTTGCCAGCTGAATTTTTGCTTATTAGTTCCCTGAAAAAATATTTTTAACAAATCAATTACTGAGTTAATTTCAAGAATACTTGGAAAATTAACAGTAACTTTTAGAGAGCAGACAATAATTAGTGTTTGATCATGAAAGTGAGGGCAAATGCCCAAATGACATTGAGAGCTCCCCCTGCTGTTCCAATCCAAAAAGAGCAAACATCCTCCAATCATTCTGAAGAACAGCCTGGAAATCCTTTTAAAAAACACACCCACCAGTTTAACAAGAAATTCCACCAATGTTTGTTTCATCCATTTAATATACAGGTATCAGAAATAAAACTAGAAAATTCAGACGTGTCAGGCTGCATTTATAAAACGCAAGAACAGTTATTGGTCAATTCTAATAAAAGATCTGCCTGATCTTAGTGTTTTGGGGCAAGTCAGAGAGTTAAACCAAACATCATGAAATAGAAGGTTGGCCAGTATTTTCAGCCTTACTAGACTTCTGGAGGTGACCATATGCAGGGCTTTTTAGTGGCCTGCAAAGCTCTGTGGAAATAGAAGGGGAGTATCATGGCAGAGGCTGACAACAAAACTAAACTGAAGGAGTGGGTGGACTAAGATGATCATGGATCTCTGAATTAGGAATTGTTTAGAAAAGTCAAACTGTGAGGCATATCAGGGGAAGAACAAGACTAAATTGAACTGTAATGAGATACTGTATGTACTCACCCTGAAGACATGTCTGGTAAAAGCAACGACAGTAGAGAAAAACATGCTTAATCTGAAACATAGTAATACCCAAGTGTTGAGGCTTGATCATGAAACTATCACCCATAAGGAGAATGAGGCTCTTGATTGTCCATTGTTATTGATGACAGAAGAAATTATTCACGTACTGCTCTACCTAAAATGATCCAAATGGAGTGTCTCCACTTATCATTTTCCCTGGCTCTCTGAGTTCCTCCAGAGGATCTTCAGTCCTCTCAAGATGTTGCCTGATTCTCGTGAGTTCCTCCAGCAAATCTTTTGCTCCAGATTCCAGCATCTGCAGTCCTTGTGTCTCCATACAACACTGCAGCTGTTTGACTGGGTTGAAAACTAAACTTGTCTGCCATGTATCTGTTTATTCTAACTGCTCCTCTCTACTTTCCCCTCTCACTTCCTGTTGTGTGAATGAAGTCACTGGGGAAGGTACAAGCAAATATGAAGCAGCTTCTTTATTCAACAAAACAAGATACAGCAGCCATCATATGGAGGCACTTCTGGTCGAAAGGCCTGGCTGGCCAACGTGGCGATTGATTGTTTATGTGCTAAACATCAAAGGACAACTCCATATTTATAATGTAGCTACAATGCTTTCTGAAGTTACACACAAACTTCACACCTCCCAATTCGCACCCACACCACAGACTACATCCAAATTAATTTTAATCAGTGTCTGGTCTAAGATTCATGGCTTTTAGGAACCCATTGTTCAGAGCTGCACTCCAAATAAAGTACACAAATTTATACTCGGACCCCAAGACTGCTGGCCAAAATCATGTGCTAAATGTAAATGTATTGAACCCCAAAATCATTCTAACACTTCCAATTTAATTTCATCAGCAAATTTTGAATAAATCCTGCATCCTTGTCTAGTATCCTTGGGTAGTGGTGCCCATGGATTGGAGTAGAGAGGCTGCTTCTGAGGGCTAGTGTTGAGTAGCTAGTTAAGCACTATGGCCACTGAGAAATTGGATGTGGAGCTTTGTTCTGACCCTGGACATCTCAATGTCATGGCTGGAGTCAAGCTCAAGGGGCAGTAGCCACTGTTGAATTGGCTACCGTAAGGTAGTGCTCTGCAGCCAAATATCAAAGGTGGTGATGAGACAGGATTCGGTGGCCTGTCAGCACAGAATTGGATGATGTCAGTCACCAGAAATAACCGGAATCTCAAATGCTGAGCAGCTGCAGTACTCACCCTGACCAGCCCAGCATACGCCCTCAGAGACAGCCTGCCCATGTAAAGCTGCGGTTAATTCATTGCTGGATTCATGCCAGGTTTTTTGCTACCAGGTCCCTGCATAGCAGTATTGTCTGTAATGCGTTAGTTAGATTTGGATTTATTTATCTCGTGTACATTGAAAAACATACAGTGAAATGTGTTGTCTGTGTTAGCATCCAACACACCTGAGGATGTACCTGGGCAATCCGCATGTGTCACCACACATTCCAGCACCAACATAGCAACGCAGAACACAGCAAGCAACAAAACAACAACCTCCCACCCACCCATCAATGCAAATGCACAGTCCTCCAACCCCAGGACAGGTTGTCTTCAGTCTCCAGTGGACTTGGACTCAGGACTCACAGACACTGGGCTTTGACTTGTTCAGCGGACTTGCAGAGATTCACAGACTCAGGGCTCCGGCCTATGAAGCTTGATTTCCAGACTTCCGTTCAACCCTCAGACCTCAGTACTGACCCTAATCGCCATACACTAGGCTTAAACCTTCGATATCACTGATTCGTGTACTGGGGGGTGGGGGGGAGAATCTGACTTCATTGCTCATGCCCACACGGAATGCTGACTCCGGAACTACTGACGACTTGCTGCTTGCTGGCCTGGGGGCAGGAGAAGGGGGAGCCACCAGCTTCATCCATGCCGGTCTCCTAGCTTGAGATCTGACCATAGATGTCCCATATCTGCATCACTGGCTTTTGAATGCGGAGTAGAGGTTCAGAGTCTGGTCTGACCTCTAACTCACCTGCGTACCTATGTCTAAACTCCCAACTGACCTCCAGCTTCCCTCTCTGTCACCAAAACCATCACTATGAACCTAAAGATGCAATGCTATATTGAGTCGTTTGGTGTAGATTCCATTACCTCTTCCTCATATGAGCACAGGCTCAGCTGGAAGCAATGTACAAATGTACCTCTCAGATACAGCAGTTGTCCCAGTGCTGAATCTGTGTGACTGCATATATATTTCCATTCAGTCTGAAAATCTCCACATATTTGCATTGTGGAGTGGTTTCTGATAAGGTTATTTGTTAATGGAGAGACACAATCTATAATCTGCTGCTATCCTTACTAAATGTACTTTTTTTATCTTTAAACCATGAGTAGGCATCTTGTCTGTTTTCCTCTTCCTAATCCTCAGGAACCCGATGGGAAACGTTCTGAACTTAAAAGTCAGTGACTAGATGCCAAGTCCTATAGTGTTAGCCATAGCTTGATTGAAAGACTTTGCTTTGGTTCATAAAATTGTAGATATGTCCCACTCTGCATATTCGGCAAGATTACATTCTAAATGGTGATATTTTTGATGAATGTTAGGATTTTCTTGCTTATTTTATATTGCTGCAATGCTGTCAAAGTAATGTTGCATATTCACAAGAAATTTTGATGTTGGAAATACAGAGCTGCTGAAAGAACTTTAGCAGGTCAGGAAGAATCAATGGAGAGGAATAAGCAGTTGACATTTCAGGCTGAGATCTTTCATCAGGAATATTGCATATTGTTGGATTCAATAACTCATAAGTGTGTTCTGAAGTCTTTATAATCTACTTTTATTACATTGGATCAAATTATGCCTCTAATTTATTTCATTAGAGTTTCACGGGATTTTTCATCATTTAGTAACGTGCTTCATCAAATCCTGCAATTGCCCTGTATGTGAACACTGGAGCAATTTAAAGAGAATAATTTCAAATTGTCTGCCAAGGACTTCAATGGAAAGAAAAATAATAAAAGGTCAGTGAAGGAGAAATTTAAAGGATGTGGATAAAGTGAAATGTATAGTGGCTGGATATGTTTTGGCCAATGTGTAATGAGGATGTGTTATGGATGGGTGTTTAGCCATCAAGTGTAATGTCAATGAGGTATGATGGGTAGGTATATCATGGACTGGTCTATAACATTCTGTACGTGCATGGAGTGGGTGCTATGCACAATGAGTAGCTGTATTCTGGATTGTGTAATGGTAGAGTGTGTAATGTACAGTTAAATTTATAGCCTATTTTCCACCATTGTTCTTATGTAAATACACAACATTTTGGTTAAAGTACATGTTTTGTTCAAGAATGCCTTTGAAACCTAGACTTGTAGCTATTTTCATTGGAGTGTGGGAATTACTTGAAGGTCAAGCAGTGTCCATTTGATCTGAAAGAAGTCCTTTTGCTGATTCAGTTCCTGTTTGCTAATCTTTGAAAAGTGCGTCCAATATTTCTGTGTTGCAACAGTGTTACCTAGACACCAATGACGAATACAATGAATACAATTCCTGCAACACAGTGCATTTCTTATACAGCTGGTGAATTATATTTTTGAGTACAAATTACTAAAACTTGAGGTTAACTAAGTAGAATGTGAAAATACCAACTTTAATCATGAAATGTATTTCCTTAAGCTCTTATGTGTATCACAGAGAACTGTTCGAAGCTAGATTCCCCCATTTATGAACCACTAATTTGCATAGGGTTTGTCAGCACCACTTCTCATCAAAATATCTGCATCTTGAGGTATTCCAGTGTCTATTCTACTTTCCTGACCCAATTCCCTTGGTCTCATTCTTATTTTGCCTGGTATCCTGAGTTTCATGCAGTCCTACAAAGTGGCACTGGTGCCACTAAAAACCTTAGGCACCAATTTACTGGGAGCAGAGGTTTGAGAGATTTACCTCTTTAATTATGCCTTCTCAAATATACTGTCTGTTATAGTTAATTTCGATTCCCTTTGTAATTCTTTCCTTCTGAGGTTTGTTCTTTGCTGTCATTCAACACTTTTTGCAGTGCTTTGATTATACTTTGCTCCCAGTTACATGACCATATATTTGCACCTTGATGGACTTATCAATCCTTACTACTTAGGTCTTCTGAAGTTCCTGAGTCTGAAAGGGATAGAAAGTTAGGCTTGGACTATAGTGATTTGGATGCAAGCAGGCATGTTCACCTTTTTACCTCAAGATCAATATTGTGCTCTTTCTGATGGCAGTGGCTGAGCGATGAATTGGATGATATCCACTTATTTAAAGAACTCTGCAACTCTCGTACTCGAACAAGCAGAAGGGACCTGTGTTTAATTTCTATTTGAAATGCAATTCAACACTCACCTAGAATGCACTAAAGTCTTAAATAATATTGCAGGATCCAGGTGAGTGAAGGAAGGTGCGATGGTTCAAGCTACAGCTTTCCGAATCAGAGACAAGAATGTGATCATTTAGTACTCTAGGGTCTAATTACATTTCTGATTAATTCATAAAAATATTAATTATTTTAGTTTACCCTGTAACCTCAATACTCTTACCTACAACTTTATCCAGATGAACTTCAAGTTCCTTTACATTTACTGATAAGCCAAAACTTATCTGAAATTTAGATGTTTCAAGAAGGAGGGAAAGTAGGTAAAAGAGGTGAATAAGTGTCATTGTTAGTCAGGGATAGTATCGCAGCTGCAGAAAGGGAGAACCCCTTCTCTGAGCTCTTCGTGACTTTTATAAATGACTTGGATGAAGAATTGTAAGCATGGGTTAGTGAGTTTGTAAATGACATGAAGATTAGTGGTGTTGTGGATAGTGTAGAAGGTTGTCAAAGTTTAAAATTAATTTATTATCAAAGTACATATATGTCATCATATAAAACCCTGAGATTCATTTTTTGTGGGCATACTCAATACATTCCTAAAAGAATCAATGAAAGAATCAATGCACCAACTTGGGCATTCAACCAATGTGCAAATACAAAAAGAAAGAAATAATAATAAATAAATAAACAATAAATATCAAGAATGGGGATGAAGAGTCCTTAAAACTGAGTCCATAGGTTATGGGAACATTTCAGTGATGGGACAAGTGAAGTTGAGTGAAGTTATTACCTCTGGTTCAAAAGCCTGATGGTTGAGGAGTAATAACTGTTCCTATACCTGGTGGTGTGAGTCCTGAGGGTCCTATACCTTCTTCCTGATAGCAGTAGCAAGAGCATGACCTGGGTGGTGGTGGACCCTAATGTTGGATGCTGCCCTTGTAAATGGGGAAAACTTTACCCTTGATGGACTGGGCCGTATCCACTACTTTTTATAGGATTTTAAGTTCAAGGACATTAGTATTTTCATACCAGGTTGTAATACAACCAGTCAATATGCTCTCCACCACACATCCATAGAATTTTGTCGAAGTTTTAGGTATCATGCTGAATCTTTGCAAACTCTGAAAGAAATAGAGGTGCTGCTATGCTTTCTTCATGATTGTACTTACGTACTGGGCCCAGGACAGCTTCTCTGTAGCCCCTCCATTTTAGCTTCAATAGGATATTGACAGGACTTAGAGCTGGGATAAGAAGTGGTAGATAAAGTTCAATCTAGAGAAGTGTGAAGGGATATACATTGGAAGGTTGAGCTTGATGGCAGAGTACAAAGTTAATAGCAGGATTCTTAGCTGTGTGGAGGATGGGGTGTGGGTCTAAGTCCATAGATCCCTCGAAGTTGCCAGGCAAGTTGATAAGGTGGTTAAGATGGTGTATTGGTCTTTGTTAGTCAAGGGATTTAGTTTAAGAGCTGTTGGGGTGATGTTGCAGGTCTGTAAAACTGGCTAGACTACACTTTGGGTATTGTGTCATCTCATTATATGAATGATGTGGAGGCTTCTTTGGAAGACGGTGCAGAGGAGATTTACCAGGATGCTACTTACGTAAAAGAACATATCCTCTGTGGGAAGGTTGAGCAAACTAGGGCTTTTCTCTTTGGAAGGAAGGAGGATAACAGGAGACATGTTAGAAGTGTACAAGATAAGAGGCATTGATAGTGTGGACAGCCAGTGCCTTTTTCCCCAGGATGGCAATGGCTAATACAAGAGGAATGACTTTTAAGGTGATTGGAGGAAAGCTTAGGGGAGATGTCAAAGATAAGATTTTTACCAAGAGAGTGGTAAGTGCATGGACCACACTGCCGGGATGGTGGTAGATGAGGGATGTTAAAGAGACTCTTTGATAGGCATAGGGATGAAGAGAGATGAAGAGCTATGTGGCAGGAAAGGCTTAAATTGACATTGAATTAAAAGATTGACGCATAAAGGGCTGAAGGGCCTGTACTGTGCTGTATTGTTCTAATTTCTGTTCTAAAACACATAATGTGTGAATATTCTTTCACACAAGCTGTACCTAATTTAGTTGGTTATTGAATAGAGATAGATGTTTGTTAATAATATAGACTGACATGAAGCACATTTACTTGTATTATGCAACAGAAACATGTATCACTAGGGGTATACAACAGATCAAGCAGTATCCATAAGGATAGAAAATGCCAACTTTTCAAGTCAAGGATGATTGTGTGATGTTTTCTAACAGTGGAAATTGAATAGTGTCACTAGAACTACTTCTTCCACATCTTTTACGGCTTCTTTTTCTTTCAAGTCTGTTGGAGCCCGTGATCTACATTTTGGTGATGTGTTTTTGGGCTGATTGAGCAGTCTGGTGTTTTGCTGTCTCCAAGGGGGTTTGATGAGGTTTTGAGCAAAATGTGCGGCCTTGAGGCCAAGAATCCTGTAGACAAGGCGGGAAGGCCATGATCAAGTCTATTCCTCACCAACCTCGGCAATTAAAGCATTGAAGAAGATGGAAAATCATCAAAGATGAGAGCGGAAGATGGGTGGGTGTTTAACGCTCTCTACCTGCAAGTGCCCGGTCTCTCTCTCCCTCTCACCTGCTGATCCTGGTGGAAAGTCCCTGTATTTGAATGATCTCTCTCTCCCCTTCTCACTTGATGGTCTTGGGTAAGCTTCAGTTGACGCTGTTTATGGATTGGGCTTTGTAGTTCACATTATGATGCGTTTCTGTTTTCTGATGGCTTTTTTGTTGCTATTTTATGCAATTTTGATGAGGACAGATCTGCAGGCTAAAGTTAATGAGTGACACAGCACTAGATTGAACCGAACTGAGCTAAATTGAATATACCTGGACTCTTTCAATGACTTTGTTTTATATTCTGTGTTTTTCACTAATTTTTTTTGCCATTTGTACGATTTGTTTTCTTTTGCGCATTGTGGTTTGATGTTTTTCTTTGAACATGTTCCATGGTTTTCTTTGTTACGTGGCTATCTGGGAAGACGAATCTCAGGGTTGTATATTGCATACATATTTTGATAATAACTGTACTTTCAATATTACCTGGTGCTGGTCAGTTCCTTGATGGAACGGATCTGGTGTATTAGTGTTCTGTACGTTAGACTTCAACTGAGTATTTAAAGAATATGAAGTGCAAAGATTCTTCAAAGGCCTTGCTGCACAGGCAGAGAACAAAATAGACTCTGGTTTTGTTGACATTTTATTTCATTTAGAAAATTGTTGCTTGACAATAAATAAGAGGCATTCGTAAGCCATAAATGTATATCCACCATCTTAGACTTTATTTAAGTTTAGTGAAACCATATAGATTCCATCTGTCACAAAAACCCAAAAGTTGTTCTTGATCAGTATACAGTAAAGTTACAAAATGCATTGAAATTGAATAGGGGCGAAATGACCAGCTTTTAAAGAATATGTATTTTATGCAGTGATGATTATTAGCCAAGTGTCACTTTTAATCAAATGTTTTCCAAGTGCTCCTGTGCAAAGGCCAGCTGAGTACTGGAAACAGCTGGCTTCATGGCACTTGTCCAAGGCCTCTACAGATCATCAGTTTCAGCGTTAAACTCGAGATCTATTCCAAGGTTAACCAAATTATCTGTGCTTGTTGGTGTCCAGCCCAGAGGCGTCCTGTTGAAGTTGGGCCGAGTGCTGATGTCTTGGTGGAACACAAGCACCGGTTCAGGCTCCAGAGAGGCTTCAAACTCTGGGAGCTGAAAAGTCATCAGTTTCGCTGCCTTTTCAAACCCTCCATAGGGCACAGCAGTTCTGCAAATTATTTTAAACGTGTGTGAGTTTATTATATTCAACAATTCTTTAAATTTACTACTGACCTTTTTTGCACTCTTTGGAATTATAAGACTATTATTCTCTTGACATTTGAAATATAAAACAAGTCAGCAATTCTCTTGCTGACTTCATCCAAAGATTATCAGTAAGGAAACAAATAATGGTTAGAAATATTAATGGGCAGAAGAGAGGTGGTAGGATGCTCATATGGAGCATAAAAAACTGAAATAACCTGCAGCTGTATTATACATGAAAGTTGTGATTAAAGCACAAAAAATTCAAAAACAGCAGTGGGAATTAACTGTGTAAAGAGTCGTGTGTTCTGCAACTTTTTAAATCTATTTTTGGAATGTAGGTATTACTGACAAGATCAGCATTTAATGCTCTTGCCCTTGAGTAGGGATGGTGAGCCACCTTGATTTGTTCTATTGTGAAAGTACTCCCACTATTATCGGGTAAGGAATTGAAAGATTTAGCACCCAATAACAATAAAATAATGGTAATACAGTTCCAAGTCAGGATTTTCTACAATTTGGAGGAAACATGTGGGTAATGTTCCCCTGTATCCACTTCCCCATATTACTATGGCTGATGAGGTGCTGCACTTGCAAGTAGTCTTCAGAATAACATAAGTGCAGTGAGTTTTGATGATTGTGCCAGTGGTGGAGAGAAAGTATGAATATATAATTAATTATATGTTGGTCAAACCGGCATTTTGCCTTGGATGTTACAAAGCTCCTTAAGGAGATTAAGTAGCATTTATCCATGCATGTCATAAATATTCCATTATATACCTGACTTATGTTTTGCAAATGGTGGAAGGATCTTGGGAATCAGATTGTGATTCACTCCCGAGAATATATTCAACCTGATACAGTTGATTGTGTTGAATTTCCTATAAATGGTGACCCTCTCCTCTTAGGGTATTGATTCTGGGGGACAGTGATGGCAATGTCACTGGATATCAAGGGTAGGGTTAAGTTGTCCCATTCAGCAGCACTAACCTGAATTGTGTTCAGGTCTGGTCACACGCAGGTTTCATTTCCAAAGAAGTTGCATATGAAGTTACACATTGCAAAACCTTCAACAGACATTTCCACTTTTGATTGTGATGGAAGGGAAGTAATTGATGAAGCATCTGTAAATAGGTGGGCCGGGATATAGCCTTATTGGAATCCTGCGATTGAAATGATTAACTTCCAACAAATATTGAGATCTTCCTCTGTATGAGGTTGTGGCTTCAAATGATGGAGAATTTTCCTTTGATTTCTATTAATCTGCTTCATCTTGGTATCTTATTATCACACTTACTCAAATGCTGCATTGATGTCAAGGGCAGAAAAATTCTTTGCCTCTGGAACTCTGGTTCATGATTGAATCAATATTCCTGTGAGGTCTGAAGCTAAACTAAGCATTTATTAAACATTTATTTTTTTCAGGATTATATGGGTCAGCACAACATGGAGGGCTGAAGGGCCTGTACTGTGCTGTAGTGTTCTATGGTTCTATACTGATCGCACAAAAGTCTGCATATGCTGGAAACTGGAGCAATACACTAAATGCAGGAAAACTCCGTATGGATTTGGCAACATCTATTGGATGGACAGTTGACATTCCTGTAGAAACCCATCAGTTTTGTTGGAGGCACAGCTATTTCTGGAACTTAAGACTTCACAATTAAAAGCAACAAATCTAGTTCCATAGCTGATTTCAGTGATTTCATGATATCATCTGAAATGACATAGTTTGGCTCAAGACTGACTTCTGTAATGTTGGAGACAGGGCGGAGCTCAGGTGGACTTGCATGAAGATGACTTAAAGTGCTTCAGACCTGTCCTCACATGTTGGTTTCAACATTACTGAAGACGGGATTTTTTGGAACTTCATCCTCCTGTTAGATGTTGATTGGTTTATGGTTATTCACAAGTCCTATGTCAGGACTGCAACTCCGCCACAGATGGTCCCAAGCCCAATTGTGAAAAGTTGTTTACAAGGCAACTTTACCATGTCTACTGCATGCTTCTTTTACTGTTGGCATGCATGTTGTTAATGTAGCTTTGTTGTGTTGGTGCTTCATTTTTCAATACACCTGGTGCAGCTCCTAGCCCACCCTTCTACTTTCTCCACTGATCAGGGCTGAATCCCTAGTTTGATTGGTAGAGTGAGGGGTCACAAAATTAACTTTTACTGAAATACGATTATGCTTTTGCTGATAATCCACAGTACCTCAGGAATGCCTAATTTTGAACTAATAAATCAATTCCAATCGACCCCATTCAGGGCAATAGAGTGGGTATGGGACTATCTCCACAATGATTATGTGATGCTCACTCCTAACAATTTTGTCATGGACCAGTGCATCTCCAACCTATAGATTGGTGAGGACAAAGTCTATTGCACTTCCTTCATTTTGATTCACTCACCACCTCCTGCAAACTCAATCTGCCAGGTGTTTCAATGCTCTCAGACATTCAGATTCCTCATCAGAGCCCATTCTTTCAACTTGCTAGTCTCATTTCCAATATTACTCTACATAGGAGAGCACAGATTCTTCAGCTGAAAGAGAACTGCAGAAAATTCCTCTGTCTATAGTTGACCTGGTAACACAGGGAGTTAATATTAAGACCCCCCCCCCACAACAAGGCTATCTTTCCTACCTATATACCATAATACAATTACCTCTATTGGCTCTGAACTGTAATACTGAATGTACCAGGGACTGTGATGGAGGAGTCTTGAATATCCGCCAAAACAATTCTCTGAATATGACACCAGGCTCTTGCTTGACCAGAGTGGGAGAACTCTTCCAATTTAGCTAAAGGTCCACAATTGATCATGAGAAAGATATTGCAAAGTTAACTAGATTAAGAATGATTTGTCCATGCCCGATTCTCATTCTGTCTTAAAGTAGTTTTACTTAATACAACAAAATGGCTCTTGGGCTATTTCAGAGGTCCATTATCAGTTAGGCACTTTACTACAGATCCAGAGTCACATTGGCTGTAGTAGATAGCATAGCAAATCTTCCTCCATGAAGGTTATCTGTGAATGAGATGTTTTTTAGGATAAGGGTTTCATGGCGCCATTGCAGAGTCTAGTTTTTCCTCAAAATTCCAGATTATTTCATTGAATTTAACTTGCCCAACAGTTACGGTAGGATCTGAGCCAATGCCTCTGTATTGTTAATCTAGATCAGGTGTTCCCAACCTTTCTTATGCCATGGACCCCTACCATTAACTGAAGGATCTGTGGGACCCAGGTTAGGATCCCCTGATCCAGTCATTGCATTGCTCAACTAGCTACTTAACCCTATACCACCAAAGCATTTCATTATGGAGCTATTTTTTAAAGAAAATGTATTTGATATTTATTTTATTCTCCAAGGAGACTGAAGTCCTTTAAGTAAGGCAGTTCTACTGAAAGAATGTGGACAGATTTCAAAGCTAAGCCACCATATCCAATGACACAGCTATATCAAGTCACAGGGCAACAGTCTAATTTAAGAATACTGATCAGGTCACATAGATATTAGAGACTTTTGGCAGTATAGTGTTGAAACTCTTACCATCTTTTGCGAAGTTACATGCAAAACTGTCCCTTTGCCTCTTTATTATTTGATATTTATTGGAGGTTACAAGATCAACACTGGTCATTCTGCGCTTAATCATTAATCACCTTCTAGTAAAATGGGTGGGCTGATTATTGGCCAGTGTGCCTCTAACCAAACAGCTGTTGTAGAGAGTGCACTGTAGGCAGTTGTTTGAAGACTAATAAGCAACAAGACTCACTGCATAATTATTTTCTGCACACAAAATGTCCAACCGACCCATTCACCCCTACCTCCCATACCTTCAGTCTGTTGTTTCTCTTGCAATGACTTCCACTAGCTATCTCCACAACCTTTAAGCTGTACAATGCATCTGAAGGCCACTCAGCCTCTCAGGCTTGTTCACCAATCAATGATATTTATTTATTTAGAGATACACTGCTGAACAGGCCCTTCTGGCCCAATGAGCCACCCTACCCAGCAACCCATCTATTCAATTCCAGCCCAATCATAGGACAATAATTACAATGACTAATTAACCTACTTACTGGTATGTCTTTGCATTGTGGGAGAAGCCCGGAGCACCTAGACGAAACCCATGCACTCATGGGGAAACGTACAAATGCCAGAATTGAACTCTGAACTCTGGAACACTCCCCCCCCCCACCCATGGAGCTGTAAGAGTGTTGTGCTAGCTGCTGCCTGTCATTCTCATTTAGTTAATATTGCTCCCCCCTCAAATATCCTAATACCTTTGGTTAACAAATTTATCAGTCAATTACAACTGATCTAGCATCAGCCAGCATTTTCAATTTTTTTGTACCACTTTCTTTACATCCTATGTGTCCTGAACATGCAATGTAGAATATTTTGGTCTTTTAGGATATTTCTGACAGTTCCTAACTTCATGTCAATTTTACTTAAGCAAAATGCCCATGCAATGGTGATGGTATAGTTAGATGTTCCACATCTAAAATTAACTAAAATTTTAAAGAAACAAAAAAACATTTTCAGTTGTATGTGTATAAAAACAAGTTTGTATGTTCTCCCCATGACCCTGTGGGTTTCCACCAGGTGCCTGGTTTCCTCCCGTATTCCAGAGACTTATAGGTTAGGGTTAGTGAGTTGTCAGCATGCTATGTTGATGTTGGAAGTATGGCAACAGGGCAGTATTTGCGGGCTGCCCAGCACAGCCTTGGCTGATTTGTTTTGATGCAAATGATGCGTTTCAATGTTTTGAAGTACATGTGACAAATAAACCTAAGCTAATCTTTCCACAATGTAGTAACATTTCCATATTAAATTCCACCTGAAATTTGGTTGTGTTTACTTCAGTGAAGTTAAATGCACCAACATTAGTGCATTCCATATCTGTTGCACACAAGTATGAATAAATTTCTATATCAATATGGGAAGGTCAGAAAGATAGATAGAGACAAATGAAGGGCAGACTGAATATGGTCAGCCAACACCCTGGCGAACTCTACAGCCTACTAATCGCATTAGTAGAAGTCACATGACAAAAGAAGGCGTCCTATTGACTTCAGTGCTAAAACACATACTCCTAAAAACAGACTTGTGAATGGGCCAGTGAAAGACTGGTAGTAGCTGTTAGTATTTCTTCCAACACTACGGATACCACACAAAAAAACACAAATTTAAAGATTCATACATGCAAAGGCAGGTGATATAAAAGTGGTGACAGACCACACATAGATCTCTTTTTCAAAGTTGTGTTAAGGATATGGAAAGGATTCAACCAGTGCCCCATTATTTGAGATTGTTAGCCTGGATTTGTGACCAGCACACCTTTTACTATTTAAGAATTAACAGAGACATGGTGCATTCAAAATAAAAAGCACTTCTGAAATGCAAATTATGTACAATAGAATATGGAGAATGCTCAGAATACCAAGTGTTACCATCTTTCTCCACCAGTCATTTATCTTTTTCCCATCCAGCAATGCAAGATTGTACAGAATACTTGGCCAGAATTCCAGCTATGGCCAAGCCAATAATGTGTAAAAGTGTAGCATTACTTTGTTATTATATTCAGTATCTGTTGTTTGCAAAGAACTTCCCCAACCACATAGACAAATTTGCTCTGCCACCTTCAAAGAAATAATGTTGGCCCTAGGGTCCTCTAATCTAGTACTCCCTCAGAGGAGGACCACTCAAATTATACTACTGCTCCCAAAGAGGACCATTTCACACTGATTTGCAAATGTTGACCAAATACTTACCTCATTGCAAAGTTTCATATCAACTGCAAACTTTGAAATTAAATTTCCTGTTCTCAAATAACAAAAGAAATAGCCAATATTAAACCCAGGAAAACCCCAATGTATATTTTTCTCCATTTAGAAATACATCCAATCACCATTAACCTTACTTCCCATGTTGAATTAATTTTGTAACAATGTAATCTCTTTAAAAACACAAGTTTCAGTTTTCTGATTAATTCTGATGTGGCTAATTATGAAATACCTTTTGGAAGTCATTGTGTATATATATTGCACTTCATCTCTGTCACTTCTTCATTCCCTTGGGTATCGGCATCCAAAAAATTCGAATGAGCTGGCTAGACTGACATTTCAATCTTTCCCATTCTTTCCCCAAGTTAACAATCTAATCTCAGAGGTATTCATGAATTTCTTTCAGCAACCATTTTGTTGCTAGGACAAACTCCACAAGAACTTGAGAAGAACAAAGTAGCTCCAATAATGAAGGAGAAAGAGAAAAAAACATAACTTCAGTTTTTCGGGGAATCTTAGAATTTTAGGGCACTGAAGGAAGCTAGTAATGAGTGTGGCTATAATGTAGTTGTTCAGCTTACTTCCACCTCCCAGGTCTTAGTCTGGTAACCTGTTAGGTGACAGAATATTGTGCTCAGTGGTATCTTTTAAATGTGACGGGACTCTTGTCTCCATCATTGTTTCAAGCAGTGAATTCCAGACCCCCACTAATATATATTTCTTACCTTCTTACAACTCTTTAAAATTTTCTGAAATCAATGCCTCTTTGTTATTGGCAAGCAAGTCCTTCTTGTTCAAGTTGTGTGGTTCTTTTTACAGTAAGATAAGTATGGAAATTGGTGTTTTGGTTCAGCAAAACATTAACCACTCATTTTACACTGAACCTACATTAATGGCATTTATTTTTACTCTCCCCACATTCTACCATCTACCTAAACACTAGGGGCGATTAAATGACCTATCAAACTGCACATCTTGGGATATGAATGGAAACTAAAGCACCCAGTGGAAATCCATGCAGTCACATGAAACCTCCACAGCAACCAACATTGGGATTGAACTTGGGTCTCTGCCACTTAGAAGCAGTAGCAATGCTAACTCTGCCACTGTTCCTAATAGTCATTTCATAATTTTGTACACCCCAATTAAATTAGATCGCAGCCTCTTGTGCTCAAAAGAAAACAACCCTAGTCTATTTCATCTCTCCATATAGCTATAATTTTATAGCCTGGTCAAATCTTTATAAATTTCTTCAGCACCCACTGTTAAACAATCATATTATTCCTATAGTGTCATGATCAAAATAATACTTCACACTACCATTGATACTTTTCTGCTGGCTAGAATTTTCTTCTCTATTAACCATACTGCCAGTTTTGACATCATTCTCAGTTGTGGTTCTTCCATGTAAGTCCTTGTTATTAATGTATGTTGCAAAAAGAAAAGGACCATAGAGCCTTTCTGCTGTAGATCTCCAGTCACTAAAGCTTCAGTACTTTTTGCTTCTCCTACTGAATAATAAATATCAAGTGGGCTTTTACACTCTAGTTAGTCTGCCATGTAGGGTTTGACAAATCAACTGCTTGTAAGTAGACTACGTCAAAATTACTATCCTCATTTGCACATTGTTTCTCAAAACGTATCAACATAATTAGCCAGATTCGGACATGACTTACTCTTAGCAAATATATCATGACTGCCTTTAATTTAACTCTGAATGTTGATTTACCCAAATTGATGTCTTCAACCAAGGAAGACTGGACAGTGATAGAGCCGTTTCCTCCTTTGCTTCATTTAAGAGTCTGGGATACAATTTAGCCAAGCCTGTTGATTTATCCATTTTTAAAGATCCTGTTCCCTCTCATTATGCCAAAATTTCCAATATTTCTCATGCTTCCTTCTTAATGCTAATAGCAACAAATTATGCTATTTATCATAAATATTTTTGGAAACCCTATGAAACATTCAGTAACAGTGCAAGGTAATTAATCTTCATGAAACTGATTAACCGGTCATCACTAGTTCGGTGCCAACTTTCTTCCAGTATAGAACTTAAGATTTTGTACTAAATAATATTAGTTGACTGGGCAACTGTAAATCTCCTATTAACTATTTTTTCCTGGGGAGCCAATTGCCGGAAGCTTAAATGTGGTTGGTCATTTTAAGAGGATTTCACCAAATCCTAATACCATGACCGTTCTTTTGCACACAAATTGCTTGCCAATGAATTTATTAATTCATGAACGTGCCAATAAATTGCAAAGAGCGAGTTACTAAAATGGTGGCAGGTGCTGGTGTAAGTGAAATGGAGTAAATGAGTGGGTATGATAGGTGGTGTAATTTTGACTTTCACTCCAAGCAGAGTGGGATTCCTGCTCAAAATGCATCACTTTACTTCCCACCATAAAGCCCCTGTCTCTAATTCCCAGATCCCATTCTTTTGGCTTCATCTCATGTCTGTGGATAGATAGTCAACCAAGGAGTGAAGCTGAAAAACTCTAACTGTCATTTCCTAAGCTTTGTAATTCTAGCACCTGTTCACTTTGTGGCGAGAACCTCACCTGTTAAAACTCTTGAAGACACGGAGTTTGGCTGGAGCACCTGGTGGTTCCATATGAGAACTCATGGTGGACTTCAGTTCTGGATCATTCCCCATGGCCTGTTCCCAGGGTGACACATACGTTTTAATTATCGATGTGTGCTTTTTGCCTCCTGCTCCAGCTCCCTTCCTATCATTACCTCCACCTGTCAGGGAGCAAACAGCACAGCAATAGATATTAACATAATGTCACACTACCATTCATGTAGTCCTGATCACCAGGAAAGCAAAGACCATAGTTTTCCAGTACCCATTTCTGTGACTGTACACAATGTAATTACATTTATGCCTTGCTATGCTCTTATGAATATAACATGAAATTGATGTGGGGGAAGCCTATATGGTCTCTTAGGTCTGCTCCTCTATCAATAATGTCAGAGCTTATTCCTTGCCTCAGATCCATACTACTGGTTCACTGGTTCTCCAACCCATTCCCACCACTCATGTTCTTTGTGTCCAGAAATATATCAATCTCAGTGCAGAAGTTTCTCAATAAATTGCAGGGTTCTGTATAAAAAGGCATTGTTTCTGAATGGACAATTCTTTCTCCTAACAATATGCCTCCTTATTCCAGATTCACTGGATTGAAAAGACCATCTCTCAACATCTACAACATTGATCCTTTCTCAGAATTAATTTCCCATTGATATATCTTAGCCTTCTTAACACCCAAATATATTCAATTTTATTCAATCTTTCCTCAGAATTCAGCCCCATCATTCCTGGAATCAATCAATGAAATCTACAATTCACTGACTTCCAAGCTAGTGTACCCTTCTTTAGGTAAAAAGACCAAAATTGCACTTAGTTGTTAAAATGAGATCTGACCAAAGCCCTAAGAATCCAGAAAGACTTCCTTACTTTTGCATTCTTGTAAATGACACAAACATGATATTTGCCTTCCTAATTGTTTGCATGGTTACTTTCTCTAATCATGACTCAGCATATTAGCATATACATTTTCCAGTGTTTGTCCATTGAAAAATATTGCTCTTTCTATTTTTAGATTGGACAGTATATTTTTCCACATCATACTTCATGATCTGGACTATTTACTTAAATTGTATACCTTTAAAACTATTTTGCCTGCTGCTCACAGCCCAGTTTCCCATTTAGGATAAGCAACATTTCACCCAAGTTTTTGATGCATTGATTCCTGAATGTGACCCATTATTGTTTTACATGTCGATTCTGCCTAATCAAAATTCAGTCTATCTTATGCCAGTTACAACATCGTTAAAGGAGGATTCCAGTGTTATGGTGACAATGTATGCCAGGTAGACAGGTTTGTAGGTCCTTACATTTTCTCCCTTCTTAAAACTTGCTATTTCATTTACTACCTTTTAACCTGCTAAGGTAGTTCTGGAATTGAAGGAATGTTGAAATAATACCAATAATTCTGCTATCTTTATAGCCAACTTTTTAAAATCTCTAAGGTGTAGCTTATTAGCCATAAAGGATTTGTTTGCTCCTTACTTTCTTCTCTGCTTTCTCATTTGTGGTACTAATTTTTCATAAACATTTAGTTTTGTTCTACTTAAGTCTTCAGCAAAAAGGTAAACACAAAATAATTGTTTAATGTTAAGACATTTACAATTATAATTTGAATCTTTATTTTTACTTTCTTTTACTGGTTCAAAGAAATTTTAACAATATTTTGATGTACTTTTTGACTAATCAATAATCTATTTCTTTTCTGTATTGTTCACTATTACCTCTTGCCCAAATCCTCAGGTTTACTGTTCCACCTGGCAAAATCAACAGCCTTTTCTTTTGAATTAGTGCTATTATTAAGTTTAGCTGATGCTGACTATTTTTTTTATCATTTTCTATTTCTCAATAGAAGTATCAAATCTTATATACTGTAATTAGCTGGCATGTCCATTTTCTTGATTTTACCAGCTTAGCTAAACCTATGTAAAATGATTCAATGTTTTTGTCTGTTATTTTAAGAAGGATAGTTTAACCAGTATTAGCTGCAGATAAAATGTAAATACTTACTTCCTGAAGCTTCCATGAATCATCATGTAAAAGGAGGCATAAAGCAACATTTGCTTTTCCCTCTACACAATTCTCCTGCTAAACAAACTCCTGACAGAACACTCTATTAAGGCTGCACTTCTTTCACATTTACCCAATTCAATCACAGAGTGTTAATAGAATCAACACACACACAAAATGCTGGAGAAACTCAGCAGGCCAGGCAGCAGCATTATGGAAAAGAATCGAGTCATCAGTTCAGGCACAGACCCTTCATCAGGATAACCTCTTCCTTTTCACACATCTAAAGGAAACTTATTTCCAAATCAGTGTTGATTAGCTTCCCAGTTTTCCCTTGCATAGCCTTTTCAATTTGATCTGTGCTTTATGCATTGGTTGGTAAAATGCAACTGTTTTACTGAAACTTGAGGTTTGTCTAAATAAATTATTTTCATTCCATTGCTTTTTTAATTTTGTTTGTATTTTCTCCTCTTTTATTCCTTCTCTCTTGAAGCTGTTTCACTGTCCTGATGTCTAATTTCATTGGCTGCTGCTGAACCAATTAGCCAAATCATTAAAATGTATATGTGGTCACTGAATTCAATTGTCTGGATGACTGGGAGAGAGCAAGCCCTACAACTGAGCAGGATAATCAGCAAGCTATGGATTAATATTTCTTGCCCTTTTATATAAGAATAAGAACAATTGCCTAAATCTGCTGTTGATGAGAAGCATTCTCAAGTATCTTGCTCAAAACCCAGTGACGGATGGCATTCAACATTTCAGCTCATAGAGAAGACCCACCATTGTGAAGACCCATCTTGTCAGCTAGGCTATATCAAATGTGCAATTGTCAGTGCCATTCACATCCAAATAAAGTTCGTTTGCCTTTTTGTTACTGATTATTTGAAGGATAGGAGTCAGTTTACTTTTCCTTTGGAAATAGCAAGTTCTATGAAAATCTTGACCAAAGGTATTATGCGTTTGTGGAAAATCTTTGAAGTAGTTTAATCCATTCATAACTATGAAAAAAACTCCAAAACAACTTAATTGGCTGCAAAATCTCTCAAGATTTTGAAGCTGTTAAAATCACCATAAGCTCCTTTTACACTGCCTATCATTACACATAATGGTCAAAGTTGACATTATTATAGTGTTGTTTTTGTGGGTATTACATATGTGGTGATAACCCATTTATTTCCTGAACTTCACTTAAGTTCAAACAAGCTTTAAAATAGTTAGTATTTTTAGCTTCTTGGTAGCATTGATAGTTCTGCAAAATGTAGACTTCATTCCAGTATTCAAATCCTATGATACTTAGTTCTCACTGGTACTTTCAAGAGACTTGAGGGGTCACTGGAACAGCGACTCTTTGGAGAAGAGCTAAAATATTGAAACATTTTTAATATTTTGTGGAGATAGATTAGACTCTTACTCTAAGAGACAACAAAATCGCATCATGTTTTCCTCTACTGACTGTTTGACCCCATGCACCCTTCCTTCCATCCATTAGGTGGAACTACTATCTCTCTGATAGAATAACTGTTTCAGAGTACTTGGGTTGTTTACTGACAAGGCTTGAATGCAAGCTTACTCAGGACTTTTAGTCTCTTTGCTAAGTAAGTTCTGCAAAACCTATTCATTCTCAGAACCTCATTCACATGCTTACCCTGAACCCCACTTCCCTCTGGACCTCCAGCCCCTCCGCTCCCTCCTTCTCCTTGGCCACTTCCTTGTTTCCCAATGATTCCAGAGACAGCAGCAAGATGTTGAGGTTTGGGATGAGGTGCTGGTGCTGTGCCCTTTGAATGTGTTCCATACAGGCTGTACCCACTTTGGAATTTGGAGTCCATCCCTCCAATTACCTGGATACCACCTGGCCCAGTCTTCAGCACAACACCAGAGCCAGGGAGGAATTTCTGGAAGTTGTCCTAGAAAATTAAAATTGTGAATAAAAACATGTTATTAAATTTAATTATAAACAAATTTCAGAGGTGAGGAGATTAGGATTCTTGTTGATTTCAATTGAAATTTGCTTTAGATTTTGGCCTTCTACTCCAATAACTTAAAAAAAAGGCTTTATTGTCTTATCAGCTATGGAAGTGTTGTGGGAATATAGGGATGTGGTGGGTAAAGGAAGTGTAGAAAGTTGCAGAGCAATCATGTGAGATAATGCTTTCCTTTCAAAGTAATCCTCCAAAGCTCAAATCAAATACTTACCCACACCAGCCAGAATAGCTCTCTCTTCCGGCCTGATTTTCCTTTTCGCCCCCCCCCCCCATTAGCTATTTTTTTACTTTTATTCAACTCTTCAGCATCCTCATGTTACTTAACCCATTGAAAAATGGTCTTCCATGGAGTTCTAATTATCTCTGTGCCCTTAGCCTATCATCACCTCAAACCTCATTGTTGTATATTGGCATCCTCTCTCTTCAATCTTGTCAGATTTTCAGAGATAATTGAGGAATTCATAGTAAACAAGTCACAAGATCCATTAGATTAAAATATTTTCCATCATCACTTGTCACACTTTTGTGCTAGCTTTCTAGTTTCATGCACAGCGACTCCAAAATCCCTTTATGATGCAGCTTTCTATTTTTTCTCCATTTAAGTGATACTATTGATCCTAATTCCAAAATGAAACCCATCAGATTTTGTTATAGTCCACTTGCCAGCATTTGCTTCGTCACCTTTTTCTTCAATATTATATAAACTGTTTGCATTTTTGCAACTTGCTTTCCCATCTATTAGTGTGTCACCCACAAATTTGCCATCATACATTCACTTCTTCACTTCAAGCTGCGAATATAAACTTGTAAACAGTTGCAGTCCCAACTCTTATTCCTATGGTACCCACTTGTCACAAGTCAACACTATGAAAATGAGGACACAAGAGACTGCAGATGCTGTACTCTGGAGCAACACAGAATCTGCTGGCCGAATGGCAGTAGAAGGAAAGAAACTGTCGAGATCTTGGTTCAAATCCTGTATTAGGACTGAGAGTAGAGAGGCAAGATATTCAGCAAAGACAAGGAAAGCAGCATGGCAAGCTTGGAAGTTATAACTAATACATCTATTGCCTCAGTAGCTGCTACTTTTAGGATTCTAGGATACAAGTCACCTGGTCAAGCAGTCTTATCAACCTTCCACCCCTATTAGTTTGTCTCATACTAAATCTCTTGTGATGCTCTCTGTATTTAATTCCTCCCCATCATCATTCAGTATTGATGTCTGTTGCATCCATTTTGTATTAAGATTTCCTTACTTTAATATTTCAGCCCTCTTGAAGTAGGAGCCAATGTTCCATTCATATTCTCTATTACCCGCTACACTTTTGTGCTAATTTCTTATTATTGAGAATCTATCTTACTACAAAGATGGCTGCAAAACCTCTGTCAAGCTCCTCTGCCATTTCCTTGTTTTCCATAACTCATTCACCAACCATTCTTTAGGGAGCAATGCCTACATGGACTCCTTTCTGACTTTATATATATTCTGAAAGAAACTATTATTGTCAATAGTCTCATCCGTTTTCCTCTTAGTTTATTTCCTCTGATTTTTATTATTATGGTCCTCCTTTACCAGATGCAGAATTTATCCCAATCTTCAGATACACTGCTGACTTATGCCTCTATATGCTTTCACTTTCAATATCTTCCTTAAATTCCTTGGTAAGCCTTGGTTGGATCATCCTTTCTTCGAATCTTTTCTTGTTATTGGATACAATTTTGCTGAATATTATGAATTACCTCATTAAACACCTGCCAATACTTAACTATTGTTTGTCCTGCTAATCTATCAGCACAGTTTGCTTTAGCCTTATTCATTGTAATTCCCTTTATTTAAGTTACAATTCCCATACAACTGTTTCTGTTCCCTTAAAGCTTTCTCCCTCTCCCTCTCAACTTAAATACAAAATAATATGATCCCATGATGATTACTTACCAGGAGACATTTTACTCAGTGTTTAGTTATTAAGAATCTGCCACACTACCCTTTATCAAAGCCAAGATAGCTTGTTAGTGCTTGGCTCCAGAAAACCACCCCAAATGCACTCCATGAATTCATTTTCAAAACAGATTTTTCCAACTTCACTGACTGAATCAAAGTGAAAGTTAAAGATTCCTATAATTAAAGCACTGATCTTTTAACAGCTCCACCTCCCCCATAATTTTGTTGATTTATATCCTTTCCAAAAGCGTGGTTACTGTTTGGGGGTCTATACATTACTCCTACAATGGTTTGCTTTCCCTTATTGCTTTTTACCCCCAGCCAGCCAAATGGAATCAACATCTTCTGAGCCTTGATCAACTGTGACAAGTATACCTACTTCATGTCTTATTAATAGTGCTATCCACCACTTTTGCCTTACCGAAAATCCTTGTTAAAAGTCACACATCACTGAACATTAAGTTCCCAGTTTCGATTTTCTATTAACTATGTCTCCATAATGGTTAAGAAATCATACCCCTTTGCCCCGATTTGTTCATCTAAGTACCTAACTACAAATACTGCATGCATTGATCCTAAATCTTCAGGCATGACTTTTCACCATTTTTTTATTATCTTGTCTTTTTTGTACCAAGACCCTTTTGCTCTTATTTTGACTTCTTTTGCTTTTAAATTCTAGAGTTAGCTTCTTTTTATTTAATTCCTGTTTTTTTTTCTCTCTCTTTCTGGTCATCTTGCTTAGGTTCCCATTCCCCTGCCACTCTAGTTAAACCCTCTCCAATAGCATCAGCAAACAACCTTGTCAGTCCTTCACAGATGTAAACCAAACCACTTCTATAGCTCCTATCCTTTCCAAACCTGATTCCAGTGTCTCTGGAAACTAAATCCCTCCATTTCTTTGGTATGCATTCCCAGTCTATTGCTCCTGTATTACACTTAATGCTCTGCTTTTCTAATTTATCTTTTAGAAACATAGAAAAACTACAGAACAATGCAGGCCCTTCAGCCCACAATGCTGTGCTAAACATGCACTTACTTTAGAAATTACCTAGGGTTACCTATAGCCCTCTATTCTTCTAAACTCCATGTACCTATCCAGGAGTCACTTAAAAAAACCCTATCATATCTGCCTCTACCACCATCGCCAGCAGCCCATTCCATGCACTGCCATTCACGACACACAAAAAAACTTACCCCTGACATCTCCTCTGTACTTACTTCCAAGCACCTTAAAACTGTACCCTCTTGTGATAGCCATTTCAGCCCTAGGAAAAAGCCTCTGACTATCCACATGATCAATGCCTCTCATCATCAGCTACTTTAGCTACTTTGATTTGTTTTCCAGGACAGTATTCCATTCTCTTACTTATGTCATTGGTACTGATATGTATAACCGCCACTGGCTGCTCCTATACTATCCTATCCTAACTCCTATCTACTTTCCAAAGCAATAATTTATTGCAACCTTCCAGCTCCAGATTACAGTTTGATCTATTAGTTCACACTTAAAAGTGGCAACCTACTGGGGGACCTGTTGAAACAGTTTTAGCATCCATCTGTTCTTCACAAGTTGTCATTTTCTCTAGTCATTGTTTTTGATACTCCATCATTAGACTCCCAATACCCAGGTCTTTTTCCAGTCAAGGGATGCATGTTAAATGTTACTCATATTTATAATTACTTTTGATGCTGTTGATTCCTAAATGCTTTCCAAACAATGAGAAATGACTGCTTGTAGTTCCTCTACTCAATGTGTTTTGTTTGCAGAGTTCAGGTCACTTTTTGGATTATCCCTGTCTACAGGTTTTCGTTCGCACCAAACCCATCATATAATATGTGATAAAAATTAATTTATAAATCAATTTCACCAGAAAGGAAAATAATCAAAAACATCAATTGGATTCAGGTAAAGAAGAAGTTCAGTATAAGTCAGACACTAATTGAAATCAGATCATGTGTGAATCTGGTGTCATTTTAATTTGGAGTAAATTTTTCCACTGAGGTTGGGTGAGTCTAGAACTAGAGGTCATGAGCTAAGGGTGAAAAATAAAATGTTTAAGGGGAGTATGAGGAAGAACTTCTTCATTCAGAGGGTGGTATGAGTGAAATGAGCTGTGAGCAGTTGTGGGGGTGGAGTTCAGTTTCAATGTTTCAAAGAAGTTTAAATAAGTACATGAGACTGGAGTAGTTCAGTACTGATGAAAAGAGCCAAAGGGCCTGTTTGTGTACTGTAGTGCTCTAAGACTGAAAACTCGCAGAGTATAAAGTTGGCATGCAGAACATTCAAAGTGGCTTAAAATGAGATGCAGTGTTTATCAGCAGAGGCTGACAGGTGCTTCAGAAACTAAGGAGCTAATTCATTATGAATTCCAACAGTCTACCTTGGGACATATCTCCGCCTTTGAAGATGATATATCATTGCTTTGTACACATTGAATCCACATTGTGATGATAGGTTTATTAATTGTTCACTATTCTTATTGATTATACTTCCCATTTCTCTGATTACTGCTTTTTCCAGTTTACATATTTTTAAATAGTTTTTTTTATCTGTGCTATTTGGATTTCATCTGTTAGAATGCCCATACACTATGAAACATCATTGGGCCAGACTAATTAACCAACACCTGAGTATAAAACATTTTATTACTTTCCCAAACCTCATTTTAAAGTATTACAAATTACATATCGCCCCTAGCACAATATCCATTCAGTATGAATGGGGAGATTTTTAGCATAAATAGTTTCATGTTATGTTTATTTTATTTCAATACCTTCAGTATCTCAAAGGGAGGTCTTTGAGTATCAACCTGATGATAGAATGAAAACTATAACATTTTCTTTAAATGATGGTCAAAATATTTCTTTGATTTTGCACTCTGAAAGTTCACTTAAATATTATTTTAGCAGACCGTATCATAAAAACACATTATCGAGAAACACAATGCATAGTTGGGATTCATTGATAGAAAAGTAATGTTAATCTGTTTCTCATCAGTAATAAACTTGTTTTTTTTCTTTGCTTATGAATGAAGACAAGAGAAGTCAACAAGAATTTGAAGCCCAGTCATGTCAGTCAATTATTGGACATGTAGCATCAGGGGGAAAAGTTCAACCAGAATGCCATGAAAAAAATCAAATGATGATAAATTCCAGTGTGGAAAGGCAAAAACCACCAGAGCAACACACACAGAATGCTGAAAGAACATAGAAACACAGAAAACCTACAACACAATACAGGACCTTCGGCTTACCTTAGAAATCACTGAGGGTTACCCATACCCCTCTATTTTTCTGAGCTCCATGTATCTGTCCAGGAGACTCTTAAAAGACCCTATCGTATCTGCCTCCACCATTGTTGCCAGCAACCCAAACCCCTGAACATTTTCTCTGTACCTACTTCCAAACACTTTAAAACTCTGCCCTCTCGTGCTAGCCATTTCAGCTCTGGGAAAAAGCCTCTGACTATCCACACAATCAATACCTCTCATCATCTTGTACACCTCTATCAGGTCATTTCTCATCCTCCTTCACTCCAAGGTTAAAAAGACTGAGTTCACTCAACCTATTCTCAAAAGGCATGCTCCCCAATCCAGACAACATCCTTGTAAATCTCCACTACACCCTTTCTATGGTTTCCACATCCTTTCTGTAGTGAAGCGACCAGAACTGAGCCCAGTACTCCAAGTGGGATCTGACCAGGTTCCTATTTAGCTGCAACATTACCTCTCAGCTCCTAAACTCAATCCCACTATGGATGAAGGCCAATGCACTGTATGCTTTCTTAACCACAGAGTCAACCTGCGCAGTAACTCTGAGTGTCCTTTGACTTGGATCCCAAGATCCCTCTGATCCTCCACACTGCCAAGAGTCTTACCATTAATACTATATTCTGTCATCATATTTGACCTACTAAAATGAACCACCTCACACTTAACTGGGTTGAACTCCATCTGCCACTTCTCAGTCCAGTTTTGCATTCTATCAATGTCCTGCTGTAACATCTGACAGCCCTCTAAACTATCCACAACACCTCCAACCTTTGTGTCAGTAGCAAATTTACCAACCCATCCCTCCACTTCCTCATCCAGGTCATTTATAAAAATCACAACGAGAAGGGGTCCCAGAACAGATCCCTGAGGCACTCCACTGGTCACTGAGCTCCATGCAGAACATGACCCATCAACAACCACTTTTTGCCTTCTGTCGGCAAGCCAGTTATAGAACCACAAAGCAATGTCCCCTTGGATTACATGCCACTTTACTTTCTCAATAAGCCTTTTATGGGGTACCTTGTCAAATGCCTAGCTGAAATCCATATACACTACATCTACTGCTGTACCTTCATCAATGTGTTTAGTCACATCCTCAAAAAATTCTATCAGGCTCATAAGGCATGATCTGCCTTTGACAAAGACATGCTGACTATTCCTAATTATATTCTGCCCCTCCAAATGTTCATAAATCCTGCCTCTCAGCATCTTCTCCATCAAATTACCAACCACTGAAGTAAGACTCACTGGTCTATAATTTCCTGGGCCATCTCTACTCCCTTTCTTGAATAATGGAACAACATCTGCAACCCCACCCCACCAATCCTCCGGAACCTCTCCCATCCCCATTGATGATGTAAAGGTCATTGCCAGAGGCTAGGCAATCTCCTCTCTTGCCTCCCACACTAGCCTGGGGTACATCTTGGCTGGTCCCAGTGACTTAACCAACTTGATGCTTTCCAAAATCTCCAGCACATCTGCTTTCTTAATATCTACATGCTTTTCAGTCTGCTGTAAGTCATCCTTACAATTGCCAATATCCTTTTCCATAGTGAATACTGAAGCAAAGTACTCATTAAGTACCTCTACCGTTTCATCCGGTTCCACTGTCACACTTGATTGGTCCTATTCTCTCATGTCTTATCCTCTTGCTCTTCACATACTTGTAGAATGCCTTGGGGTTTTCCTTATTCCTGCCCACTAAGGCCTTCTCATGGCCCTTTCTGACTCTCTTTAAGCTCCTTCCTACTAGCCTTATAATCTACTAGATCTCTATCATTACCTAGTTTTTTGAACCTTTCATTAAGCTCTTCTTTTCTTCTTGACTAGATTTACAAAAGCCTTTGTATACCACAGATCCTGTACCCTACTATCCTCTCCCTGTCTCATTGGAATGTACCTATGCAGAACTCCTCGCAAATATTCCCTGAACATCTGCCACATTTCTTCCATACATTTCCCTGAGAACATCTGTTCCCAATTTATGCTTCCAGGTTCCTGCCTGATAGCCTCATATTTCCCCTTACTCCAATTAAACACTTATCTAACTTGTCTGTTCCTATCCCTCTTCGATGCTATGGCAAAGGAGATAGAATTGTGATCACTATCTCCAAAATGCTCTCCCACTGAGAGATCTGACACCTGACCAGGTTCATTTCCCAATACCAGATCAAGTACAGCCTTTCCTCTTGTAGTCTTATCTACATACTGTGTCAGGTAACCTTCCTGAACACACTTAACAAACTCCACTCTATCTAAACCCCTCTCTCTAGGGACATGCCAATTGATATTTGGGAAATTAGAATCTCCCACCACGACAACCCTGTTATTATTACACCTTTCCAGAATCTGTCTCCCCATCTGCTCCTTGATGTCCCAGTTACTATTGGGTGGTCTATAAGAGACACCCAGTTGAGTTATTGATCCCTTCCTGTTCCTAATTTCCACTCACAGAGACTCTGTAGACAATCCTTCCATGTCTTCCTCCTTTTCTGCAGCTGACACCATCTCTGATCAACAGTGCCACGCCCCTACCTTTTTTCCACCCTCCCTGTCCTTTCTGAAACATCTAAAGCCTGGCACTCTTAAGTAGCCATTCCTGCCCCTGAGCCATCCAAGTCTCTGTAATGGCCACAACATCATAGCTCCAAGTACTGATCCATGCTCTAAGCTCATCGGCTTTGTTCATAATTCTCCTTGCAATAAAATAGACACATCTCAAACCATTGGTCTGAGTGTGTCCCTTCCCTATCAACCTGCCTACATTCCCCCCCCAACCCGGACTGTTTCCAAGCTTTCTGTATTTGTGAGCCAACCGCCTCTTCCTCCGTCTCTTCAGTTTGGTTCCCACCCCCCAGGAATCCTAGTCTAAACTCTCTCCAGTAGCCTTAGCAAACCTCCCCACCATGATATTGGTCCCCCTGGGATTCAAGTGCAACCCATCCTTTTTGTACAGATCACTCCTGTCCCAAAAGAGGTCCCAATGATTCAGAAATCTGAATCCCTGTCCCCTGCTCTAATCCCTAGCCATGCATTTAACCTCCACCTCATTCTATTCCTATACTCACTGTCATGTGGCACAGGTAGTGATCCCAAGATTACTACCTTTGTGGTCCTGCTTCTCAACTTCCTTCCTAATTCCCTGTAGTCTGCTTTCAGGACCTCCTCCCTTTTCCTGCCTATGTCATTGGTACCAGTATGTACCACGACCTCAGGCTGTTCTCCTTCCAACTTTAGGATATCATGGACACAGCAGATCAGGCAGCATCTATGGAAAAGTATCAACAGTCGACGTTTCAGGCTAAGACCCTCAGAAATGATGACTATTACTCTTTTCCATGGATTCTGCCTGACTTGCCAAGTTCCTCCAGCATTTTGTATGTTTTGCTCTGGATTTACAGCATCTGCAGACCTTCTCATGTTGGTAAATAGCACCAATCTGAAAGAACATTTTGTATGGATGGAAGTGTTTGGTTAAACACCGTGATTGATAGACAAAAGAGAGATAAGAAAAAGGATGTCCAGATGAAAGCTGGAAATAGCAAGTTATGTAACATTTCCAAATGGGATTCAGGAAATGAGAATAGTCACTCTCCCCATCATTTTTTTTTTATCTTATTAGAGCAAACTAAACAAATGTTCATACCAAATAGCCTTAGAGCTGGTCAAGTATTGTAATCAGGCCACTGAGATGTTTAATGTTTTGGGACAATGGAGAATTCAACATGCTTCCTAATGCCAAAGCACTGGATGTGTAGCATCATAAAGCAGATTTCTGCTGCACAGAAAAAGTCAGGAAAATGGACAGCCAGCATTTCAGCTTCGGGTAGACTAGATGAAGGGTTTTCTCCCACCATTCAACTGCTCATTTCCCTCCACAGATTCTGCCTGACCTACCATGTTCTTCCCTCTGTCAGCATCTGCAGTCTCCTCCTAATTACACTTACCTCATGCCTGTAGTTATTATTTGGGAGGTCCAGCACTAGAATCTTCAATATTCTTAACCTCCAATTAGTAATCATCTCCAACATTCAAAACTTGAATAGACCCTCTCTGTCAGGACAACTCTTCAGCACAATTCTGTCTGGACATTATATTTCATGGGTTTACTTGTAACAGGCCGGGAATGAAATTGGGGGTATGAATGGTTCAATATGAGGGTTTGGTAAAAGAGGGACAGGTACCGAAGGCCTTCCAAGGGCTTAGTTGGATGAAATCATCTTACGTTGGATGTTGATGACACAGAGGCAGCAAATGGTTGAGGAATGTGGGAGAAATAGATCTGGAGGGTAATGACATTTCAAGCAAAATTGATGCCAGATTAGTGTAAGGGATAGAAGAGGAAGAAGGAAAGGGTGTATCCCAGGAAACTTCAGAAGTACGCTCAGGAAGCAATTACTGGAGATGCTTTAGCATAGAAAGTTTAGTGTGTAGAAGGATACCATTTGACCCATTGCATTAGTGATGGCTACAAAGTACTTTGCCATCTAATCCTACTTCCCAGCACTAGATCTGTAGCTCTCCTGTTCATGGTTCTTCAACTATACCTCCTGTCATTTTGTAAATATCTCCAATATATTTTCAGGAAATAAGTTTCAGGCTTCTTGACTCCTCCCTCCCCCCCACCCACACACACACACACACACCCCAAACCCCTATCTCACCTCTAATCTTTCAAGCAGTTACTGTAAATCCATGCTTTGTAGTAATCACTCCTCAGCTGTGGGAAATCAGATCTTCCTATTCACTCTACCTAGACCCCTTATGATCTTGTACTGCTCAATTTATCCTCCCTTTAATCTTTTCCACCTTAAAAAATGAACAATAATTTTAGGTTATCCAATCTATCCTCACAGCAATAAATTTCCATCCTCTAGTTATCCTCTGCATTCTATCCTGTGCAGTCTCTGTAATGGAATGACCAGATTGTGGGCAGTACTCAAGCTGTGGTCCAAATAATGATGTGTAAAATTCCCCCTTCCTCTTATATTCTATGCTTCAACAAAAAAAAATGAAAGCATCCCATTAACTTTTTAAGAGTAGAACCATTTGAGGCATTTCCCATTAAGGTGATGAGAAGCTTTGGAAGGGAAAGATGTGATTGACAATGTCAAAAGTTTAGGGAGGTCAAGGAAAATGAGGTTAATGCAGCACAATCACATTTACAGAGAACGTCATCCATGTCTTTGGTAAGGCATATTTTAGTGGGAGGAACAGGAATCTGGTGATCTTCAGTCAGGAAGGTGCAGAAGAAATGCCCAGGAATTGGAACTTAACCATCTGTTCCATTCAAGAGGATAGTGAGGTCTGAGTTGAGACAGAAAGTTTCATGGAGAGATTGTGGGTGAAAATTGTAAAGCTTAAGGTGATCACCTTGGCTTTGTAAGCAAGATGGAACTACTTACCATAACACCATGGTCACCTGGAAAAGAAAGTTTTAGCATCAGAAATTTAGTGAGAATGGAGTAAGAAAGCAGAAGGTTGGTTTTCTGGAAGTACTGAGATTAATTGGTCCATGGGGGAGTTGGGAGTGACAATGTAGAGCACTCAGGATTCAGGATTATTGGGATTCTGTTCAGTGAGCCAGAGGAAAGGAGAACATGGAAATGAAAGGGGTGGGATTCCATCATGGTGAAATTGGGACCTACTCCTTGTCAGAGATGTGATTGCCAGGGCCAGTGAGCAAGCATTTGAAGAGGACCTTAACATCATAAGTGGAGAAAGGAAGTCAGATGATCTCCATTAGAATTAGAATCAGGTTTATTATCATTCCTATCTTCTGAAATTTCTTGTTTTGTGGTAGAGGTACAGTGCACATTAAAATTACTATAAATTTCAAAAAATAGATGCAAAGACAGACCAATAGGTATATAGAAAAATAGACAGTGAGGAAGAGAGAGGTAGTGTTCATGGGTTCATTGACCATTCAGTAATTTGATGGCTCTCCGGATGTTCTAGGACACTGTAGGATTTGGCACGGTGCCTGACTTGTGGCCCCATCTGGTGATGAGCAGTTTAAACAAATTTAACACCATAATTCAGATTAGTTCTTGAGGAAGCAAACACCTGTGTAATTGGGAGAAGGCAGCGATCTAGCTGGAGGCGAGATAGGATCTTGCCATCTCTACTCACCTAAATATTAATTATTACTTGTTATATGTTGGGATTTTCTTTAACTGAAGTGTTAGACAGACGTTCACTGTCAGACAATATAAAGTACTTCAGAAAAAATAGAGAGGTGGCGTGCATGAGAATGTTAAACAGATGGGGTGAATGTCTTCAACTTTTGTTCTGAGGCAGGAGTGGAGGTTGTGTGTGAATATGAAATTTAACTGGATAACAGGATAACATCCTGAAGGAAGAAATGCATACCATCGAATCTGGGTTAAAGACGTCGGGGTGGGATTCGTAGATGAATCTCTCGACCCTGCGCTGCCGCTCTTTAAACATCTGAGATCCTTTATTCTTGAGCAGTGACAATTCCTCCAACATCACATCCCGGGGGATGCTTATCTTCTTCCCGAGGTTAATCTCGGCTCCGGCTGTGCAGAAAGTTGTTTTTAAAATGTGAAACAGTTAATTAGGGGCAGCGAAAGCAAGACCCACCTTTGGAGATGGTTATTTAATGAACTGCACCCTCGCCAATTCCTCTCGCCTTCGAGGCTGGAGTTACAGGCAAGCGCGGCAAATATTAGACATATTTCACTCAGTAAATCACACACATCCTCAGCTGTTTGCATTCGACAGCTCAGGGGACTGACATGTTCTCGGAGGAGAGGACAGACGTATGGCTCTGTGCGAGTTTTATAAAATTACTGGAGGCACAGAGTGGGTGGACCAATCAGTGACTGCTTAAAAAAAACTTGGAGAAGATAGAGAGTTTATTAATAAGATACAGCTTGCAAAGCTTCACCATAAAATAGCCATGTTTTCTGTATTAACTACAAAAATCACTAGCCACAACTCCTCAATTTCACAGTTTACCTCGTTATAATCAGCTGCGGATAAATACTAACAGCAGGTTCAATAACCCTGTAATCCGAGTAAGCGCTCCATCTTTTTTTGGGGAGAGCTCAGTATCTTTATAGGGAAAGCTGTAATCCAAATGTGTGCCAATGTGCTCAAGCGTTGGACCTACCGTCCTTCATCGCTTTTGTGATGATTCTCGATGACTTTTTCCTCTTGGCGGGTGCGGGGGTTCCAGCTAACGGCATGGTCGATGGAGTCTAATCCTTTCTTGCCACTGAAGAGCGAGGAAAGGAAAGTGTGCACATTGGCAAAGTCATTAAAACTTGGGGAAGGTGTCCGATTGATGCATACTAACGACTATCCAACACTTAGCTTCTCATTAACTACTTCAAGATTATTGATCTTAAACACAAAATAAATGTTTTAATCTTGACATATTGGATGGATACTGTTCCCACAACAGGGATTACATAAAAGAATGTACACAAAATGTACAGATGTATTATTCTCTGCAGTCAAACATTTCTATAACAAAGATATATAGAGAAAAAAGTATCCTTGCAGTAAATCAACCACATAAAGCTGTTACTTTTGATAACAACTCCATAGAGATCAGGTCACTGCCAGACAATCCAACATTTTCTTATAACATGGACATGTTCACAGTGACATACCTTTAAAAAAAACCTGCTGGAATACCTGGCTGCTGGTCGCTGACTCAGCTCCAAATCTGCTAAATGAAGGTGTTCATGAGATAAGCTGAAGAAATTGTGCAGAAAGAACAGACAGGAGTTGAGTCTGCACAGCACCAAGTGCTGATGCAAAGTGCAGTGAATTTGATTCCAAATGTTTTTCTTGCATATGCATCATTGAGATAAATATAGTATTGAACCAAGGGTCTCAGATAGCAGTGAGACAAGATAAAACCATGTATGTAAGCAGTCTTCAAACTTCAGATGCTAAGGTAGAAACAAATTGAAAATCAGACTAGGCAGTGAAGAACTAACCCTCATATAATCATAAGGCAGCAAACTGGTCAGAAATTCCAAAAAGTGTGCTGATCTTTAGTCAAGTGAAGAAAAGTCCCGCTGCTCCTTTGCTGACTCACGTACAAAGGCATTGATTGCAGAAGTTGGGAAGCTGACATGTTTGCTCCATGACCTGTACTAAGTTAACAGGTGCTACCCAGGATATTGAGTGAGTTATTGGAAGTAACAATGTCTTTGGCCAAGGGAAGAACTAAATCATCTTACAGGTTTAGCATCCCTTAACGCCCATGGAGCGAGGTAACACCTGACCACATATGTTTTAGCACAAACATTTAGCAGAGCTTAAAACATGAGGAACAAATGAATTGCCAGTGGGCTACTGCCCCACTAAGTATTGAGACCTGATTCTTCAAACTTGCACTGATGTGATATTATGAACTTACTTCTTATCACACAATGCAAGTAAAGGCTATTTGAGGCAGATAGGACAGTCGCTCAGACGGCATGAATTCACCATGAACTTCCCTGGCATTCCTTTACATTCCCTGTATTGCCTTTACATTGAGGAACATGGAGGAGGATCTTAGAATCATAGAGTCGTAGAACAGTGCAGGACAGAAATAAGCCCCTTGGCCCATCTAGTCCATGCCAAACTATCAATCTGCCTAGTCCCATCAACCTGTCATACCCCTCCCATCCATGTACCAATCCAAATTTCTCTTAATTGTTGAAATCAAACCCACATCGACAACTTCTGCTGGCAGTTCATTCCACAGTCTTGCAACCCTCTGAGTGAAGAAGTTCCCCCTCATGTTCCCCTTAAACATTTCATCTTTCACCGTTAGTCCATGAACTCTAAATCTAGTCTCATCCAACCTCAGTGAGAAAAGCTTGCTTTCATTTACCTTATCTATACATCTAATAATTTTGTATATCTCAATTAAATCCCCCCCCCTCCTCCTATGTTCCAGGGAATAATGTCCTAACCTATTCCACCTTTCCCTATAAAATTAGGTCCTCAAGTTCTGACAACATCCTTGTAAATTTTCTCTGCACCCTTTCAATTTTATTGACATCTTTCCTATAGATTTTATTGACGTCTTTCCTGACCAAAACTGCACACAATACCCCAAATTACGTCTCATCAATATATTATGCAACTTCAACATAACATCCCAACTCCAGTACTCAATACTTTGATTTATGAAGGCCAATGTGCCAAAACTTTTCTTTACAAACCTATATATCTGTGAAGCCACTTTCAAGGAATTATGGATCTGTATTCCCAGATCCCTCTGTTCATAAGTACTCCTCAGAACCCAACCACTCACTGTGTAATCGCTACTGTGGTTTGTCCTCCCAAAGTGCAACACCTCACACTGTCTGCATTTAATTCCATATGCTATTTTGCAGCCAATTTTTCTAGCTGGTCCAGATTCTCATGCAAGCTTTGATAGCCTTCCTCGCTGTCCACTGTAACCCCAATCTTGGTGTCATCCACAAATTTGCTGATCCAGTTTACCTCATTATCATCCAGATTGTTGATATAGATGACAAACAGCAGTGGACCCAGCACTAATCCCTACGGCACACCACTAGTCACAGGCTTCAGTCAGAGAGGCAATCATTTTCTAACACTCTCTGGCTTCTCCAGCAAACCCAATGTCTAATCCAATTTGTGGATTGAATTAAATGCCAAGTGACTACACCTTCTTGACCAACCTCCCATGTGGGATCTTGTAAAAAGGCCTTGCCAAACAATATCCACTGACTTGCTGTCATCAACTTCCCTGCAGCTTCCTCAACAAACTCTATAAAATTGGTTAGACATACCCTATCAAGCTCAAAGCCATGTTGACTATCAGTCACTGTCTATCCAAATACTTATATATCTGGTCCTTCAGAATATCTCTTCCAATAACTTACCCACTACAGATGTCAGGCTCAGCAGCCTATGACTTTCTAGCTTATTCTTAGAGCCTTTCTTAAACAACAGTTCTTTAACTATCTTCAACCCTCCAGCACCCCACTCATAGCTAAGGATATTTTAAATATCTCTGTAACTTCTGCACTTGCTCCCATAGGGTCCAAGGGAACACTTTGTCAGGCCCTGGAGATTTATCCAGCCTAATTTGCCTCATCACATCAAACACCTCCTACTCTGTAATCTCTATATGGTCTATGGCTTTACTGCTGCTTTGCCTCACTTCCATAGACTTGGTGTCCTTCACCTGAATAAATACAGATGCAAAAGATCCATTTAAGATCTCCACCATCTTGTCCTTGTTTCAATGGTCTCTCGTCACAGTTCTGCTCCTTCCCAGTCTTTACAATGATTCATCCTCAGCCTCCTCCTGTTTCTCATTTACACAGTGTCTGTCAGAATTGGAATATGTGTTGAGACCTGCACCTAACTTACTCTATTTTCTATTTCTTTTGCTCTCACTGGGTTACCTGGCATTTAGAGCAATTCCCTCTAACCAGGTTAGCCGCACTGTCTTTAGGAATAAAAACAGAATATTCTGGAGACACTCTGGTGTTCAGACAGCATTTGTACAGTGAATATGTGTTCTGATGAGATGTCATTGACTTGAAACACGGTTTCTTGCATTGCAGATACGGCCTGAGCTTCGGAGTGTTTCTAGAAGTACCTGTTTCAGATTTTCAACATCTGCAGGATCATTACTTATTTCCTCATGAAATAAGAGGAGGCCATTTGGCCCATTGAATGTTTGTCAGCTCTCAGAACAATCAGATTTCCCATTAATTTTCTGCTACATATTATCCTTACATTTCCACTGACTGTCAACTCTCATCACATTCTACTTCTCACCTATACCAATTAACTCTAAATATTTGGTTTGAGGGACGAAACCAGAACACAGCCTCATTGTTTTTACAATGTTTTCAATGTACAACAGGAATATTATCTGGATGTGGTGAGGACCTACAAGTACCCGGGGGTGCACCTGAATAACAGACTTGAGTGGAGCACTAACACAAAGGCTGTATACAAGAAGGGCCAGAGTCATCTCCACTACCTGAGGAGGCTGAGATCCTGTGGAGTATGTAGGCATCTCCTTCACATGTTCTACCAGTCTGTTGTTGCCAGTACAATCTTCTATGTAGTGATGTGTTGGGGCAATGGCATCAATATAGGTGATGCCAACAGGCTCAATAAACTGATTAGAAGGCTAGTTCTGTTATTGGAGTCAAACTGGACACACTAGAGGCTGTGGTAGAACAAAGGACCCTCGGGAAAATCCTGGCAATTCTGGACAACATTTCTCATCCTCTGCATGCCTCCTTAGCTGAACAGAGGAGCACTTTTAGGAATAGACTAAGATAACTGCACTGCTCCAAAAGTAATTCTTAACCTTGGCCATTAGGCTCCAGTATGAGTCAACCTATAGTCGGGGATTTGATGACCCCCTCCTGTTAGACTGTTATTAACCTCTGTTTACCAGAGCTCCATTTAAGCTCTGTTTACCACAGCCTGTGCAATACCACCATCACTTCTTATCTGGCTGGTATGAATGTGCACCCATTACTGTATAATATTATGGTAATTCTTGCACTACAGTCTTATCAGTGTGAACTTGGAAATCTTGCAATCTTAGGGAAAGGTTAGGGAAATGAATAAAGAGTTGCCCTTTCAGGCTGTGACCATTCATCAGGAAATTGTGTATGCTGGAAATCAAGAGCCTTAAAATAGAGCATTAAAACACAAAAACAGGCCTTTGGCCCAATAAGTCAGTGGCAATCTGTTATACTGCCTAGTCCCATCCATAGACTTCTATACCCCTCACATCCATGTTGAAACATCTCTTAGATGTTGAAATCGAACCTGCATCCACCAATTCTTCTGGCAGTTTGTTCCACAATTTGACCATCCTCTGAGTGAAGAAGTTCCCTCACAGAATCCCCTTAAATAATTCAAAAGATACAAGCCAAATAGATTTTAAATTAAGTGGAATTTAACTTGGATGAGTGTCATTGGGAATGTTGTAAATGGGGGGAGTCGAGACTGAGTTTGACAAGGTGCAGTTCAAGTGGTGGAGGATGTTGTTCTGGGCAGGGTCTCTTTCAAGTCGAGCAAGGTATAGTTTGGGTGAGGTGTAGTTCAAGTGGGATAGGATGTAGATTGGGAAGTGTGGAGTTTCAATGGAATAGTATAACTTGGACAGGATGTAAGGTGTAGATTGAGAAATGTACAATTTGAATGGAATAGGTGTATTTTGCTCAGGGTGTGGCTGAAGTGGGATTGGGCATAGTTGGGTAGGGTGTCATTCAGCAGCTCACACTCTATATCAATGATCTGGACGAAAGCATCAGTGTACTATATCTGAGACAGCAGATACTGAGCTAGGTGATGCTGTGGATTGTTAAAAGGATGCTGAAAGATGTCAAGGGGATATAGACAAGTGAATGGGAGAGCAAATGAATGATGGAAAAGACTGCAGGAAAATGTGAGGGTATCCACTTGGAATGTGTTGTCATTGGTGAGGGACATCATAACAAATTGCTCAAAGTTAACATGCAAGTCAGGCAAGTGCATAGTATGCAAAATGCAGAGTGCCTGTAACAAGTATTTACACCCGCTTTGGAAGTTTTCATGTTTTATTGCTTTACAACACTGCACAGTGGATTTAATTTGGCTTTTTTGACACTGAAAAAGACTCCTTTGTGTTGAAGTGAGAACAAATCTCAACAAAATGATCTAAATTAATTCCAAATATAAAACAAAGTAATTGATTGTCTAAGTATTCACTGCCCTCCCCCCTTTTAATAGGACACACCAAATCACCACTGGTGCAGCCACTTGGTTTTAGAAGTCACATAATCCGTTAAATGGAGATCACCACATGTAGTCAAAGTGCTTCAATCGATTGTAGTAAAAATACACCTGTATCTGGAAGGTCCAACTGCTGGTGAGTCAGTATCCTAGCAAGAAGTACACCATGAAGACAAAAGAACATGCCAAGCAATTCTGCAGAAAAGCACAAGTCAGATGATAGACGCAAGAGAATTTCCAAGTCACTGAATTTCTGATTCATCCCTGCCTTTGTTAATCCTGTCCCTCAGAATATTTTTGATGCCCTGCCACATGACACCAACATACTATTTTATGTCACACTGCCACACATTCTTCCGCCATGCGTTCTTTCATGTTGTGCTGCTGTATGTTGCTCTTGTCATGCATAGCGTTCTCACACCGTCACACAGGCTCACTGTCACACGGTAACAAGTTGCATTGTCACATGTTTTTCTGTCTCACCTTGCACTGTCAGAGAACATCTTGTGTTGTTCTGCTGCACATTGCACCATCTCAATGTGCATTGCCATATGTCACATGGTGCACCCACTTGTACCGTCAATGGTACTGCTGTCACTCTACTTCAGGTACTGTAAACCATCTTGCTATTTCATTTTATGCTACCAGTGAACCATATCGGATCAACTGCATAAACATGGTAAGTGTGCATGCGTGTGCCTGCCAATTGATTGTTTGGTGAATCGATTGGGCCTCTTACGTGTGGGAAAACCTCTCTCTTCAAGTTTTTCTGAGTTTTCAAGTGCATGCATTTTCATCTTGGCAGGCCCAATTCATCGCTGCAACGCTTTTCGCTCCCAGCATGTATTGTGGCTAACACGACTCAGTAAACATGTTTAATCCTACTGCTCCATTGTCGTTCTTGCTCCACACATATGTAACAGTCTATTTTTTCCATGGTGCAGTGTCACATACTGTATTTCACTGTTGCACGTGTTGTCAATGATGTAAGCTGTGCTGCTAAGTGTATAACACTGTGAACTATGTGCTCTCGCACACTGCACTTTGCACTAAGTTTGCACTGGCAAGTGGTCCCTCGAAGGATCTTCTCATCAAGGATATGGTGGGAACAGATGACTCAGCCCACTACTTAGATAGAGCTCTGTTCCCTCAGGATCCAGTGAGAACATGAGCAGAATTTTGTGGGAGGATTTACCATAAGTCAGCAGGAGGATCATGTTGACACTCCACTGACATTTATTGAATTGAACAGTGCCCTCCACTAGCTCTGGAGAGACAATGTCATGTGGTAGGATGAGCTGCCTATTGAGCTCCTCAGGGCTCCAGTCATTCTCTCCTTCCAGCAGTGTGAGGCACTCTGTCGCCCGGTGTCTGGACAGGGATGGACTGGACAGTCGAGGACTGACCTGCATGTCTCATGGGCTTGTGGTTGAAGTCTGTGATGAGTCTGTCACTTTGGATGTGAGGTGATCCCAATTGGGTTGATCCTCACTTTGCCAGAATTTCTCATCAGAGCCAGGTTGCAAAATATTCCTTTGGTACTGGTCCCAAGAAGGGCTACAAGGACAGGCCAAGGAACTGCAGATCACTGAGTCTTACATCCGTTCTGAGTCAGAATCAGAATCAGGTTTATTATTACTAACATATTTTATGAAATTTCTCAGGAATTTATTTGCTTTTGGATTGTCAAGGACTGATTAGGGGTATGGACAGCATGGCTTTGTTTATGGAAGGTCATGTCTTACAAATTTGATTGAGTTTTTTGAGGAGATTATCAAGAGGACCGACATGAACAAGGCAGTGGACGTTGTCTGCATGAACTTTATGGTAGAGTGGTCCCAAAGGTAAGATCACATAGAATTGGAGGTAACAAATTGGATTGCAATTAGGGGCCACGGTAGCGTAGTGGTTAGTGTGTCAGAGTATTACAGCTTGGGGTATCAGAGTTTGATTCCAATGTCGTCTGTAAGGAGACCATATGTCCTCCCTCTGGAATGCGTGAGTTTTCTCTGGGTTCTCTGGTTTTCTCCCACAGTCCAAAAACATACCATTTAGTAGGTTAATTGGTTATTGTAAATTGCCCCATGATTAGGTTAGGGTTAAATTGGGGGTTGGGGGGGTGGTGTGGCTCAAAGGGCCAGAAAGGCCTATATCTCTAAATAAACACAAAGTACACTGCAGATGCTGTGGTCAAAGCAACACGTACAACACACTGGAGGAACTCAGCAGGTTGGGCAGCATCCGTGGAAATGAGCAGTCAACGTTTCGGGCCAAGACCCTTCATCAGGACTGAAGAAGGAGGAGGCAGGGGCCCTATAAAGAAGATTTCCCACCCTCCCCCCACTTTCTTTATAGGGCCCTTGCCCCCTCCTTCTTCAGTCCTGATGAAGGGTCTCGGCCCGAAACGTTGATTATTCGTTTCTCTAAATAAACAAATTGGCTTGGTGGTAGGAGGCAAAGGGTTGCAGTGGAGGGTTGTTTTCGGATTGGAATAATTTGGAGGCAGATATGAATAGTATGATTAATAAATTTTCAAATAATGCCAAAATTGATGGTATATTGGACAATGAAGAAGGTTATCTAAAGTTACAGCAGGAATTAAATCTACTGTGAAAGTGGGCTAGGGAATGGCAGATGGAATTCAACACAGTTATGTACAAAGTGATGCAATTTGGAAAGTTAAACCAGGCCAGGACACATAGTGAATTGCAGCATTCTGCAGAGTATTATTGAACAGTGAGACCTCGGAGTACAAGAACACAGTTCCCTGAAAGTAATAACACAGGCAGATGGAGTGGTAAGAACAAAGTATGGTATGCTTACTATCATTGGCAGAGTCACTGAATTTCAGAGTTGAGAAAACATACAACTGTAGTTAGTCAGGCCACACTTGGAGTATTATGCACAGTTCTCAACATACCATAGAGAGGAAGTGATTAAACCAGAGAGTGCAGAAAAGATTCACAAGGATATTCCTTGGACTTGGAAGGCTTGAGTTATAAGGAATGATTGTATAGGCTGGGACATAGATAGGGTAGATAGTCACAATATTTTTTTCCAGGGTAGGGGAGTATAAAGGGAGTTTAAGGAGAGAGTGGAAAAATATAAAGGGAGTCTGAGGGCCAGTTTTTCATTCAAAGGATGGTGAGTGTGTGGAATGAGCTGCCAGTGGAGATGATAGCAGCATGTACAATTACAGCATTTAAAAAATACATGGGTAGGTAGGTTTTAGACAGAAATAGACGGGAGAGGTTCCAGAAGATTGGAGGGTTGTGGATGTTGTTCCTTTATTCAAGAAAGGGAGTAGAGATAGCCCAGGAAATTATAGACTAGTGAGTCTTACTTCAGTGATTGGTAAGTTGATGGAGAAGATCCTGAGAGGCTGAATTTATGAATGTTTGGAGAGGTATAATATGATTAGGAATAGTCAGCATGGCTTTGTCAAGGGCAGGTCGTGCCTTACAAGCCTGATTGAACTTTTTGAGGATGTGACTAAACACATTGATGAAGGAGGAGCAGTAGATGTAGCGTATATGGATTTCAGCAAGGCATTTGATAGGGTACCCCATGAAAGGCTTATTGAGAAAGTAAGGAGGCATGGGATCCAAGTAGGTATAAAGGAGATGTCAGGGGTAAGTTTTTCACTCAGAGAGTGGTGAGTGCATGAATTGGGCTGCCGGTGATGGTGGTGGAGGTGGATACGATAGGGTCTTGGATAGGTACATGGAGCTTAGAAAAATAGAGGGTTATGGGTAAGCCTAATAATTTCTAAGGTAGGGACATGTTCAGCACAACTTTGTGGGCTGAAGGGCCTGTATTGTGCTGCAGGTTTTCGATGTTTCTTTGTTTTGTTTTCTTAGACCAGATATAGGCAAATGGGATAAACGTAGACAGGCATCTTGGTCAGCATGGAAGAGCTGGGCTGAAGGGCCTGTTTCCATGCTGTATTCCTCAAAGAAACCTCAACATGAACAGTCCCTCAGAAATGCACTCCATGCTGTACCAGGCAAAGGCATTTCCTGCACAGACTGCTCCTGTATACTTTCCACATCCTCATTCTCATCTGACAGCTCTGTCATCCAGCAGTAAGTGGTCTCCACTCATGGTTGTCCTCCCCCTGTACATTGGGGACTTGCAGTTGACATCGTAACACAGAGCAATGCCATGAAATGGAGGTTTAGCTGGCTCATGAACTGTGATTTCCATAGCCTGGAGGACTACATGTTCCATGTTTACATGCAATGTGAGAGGTTTCAGCCCCTGTTTTGCATTTGAAGGGGCTGCTCCTCAAGTTCTGGTTGCACCTCAGGCTCATGTTCTTTATCTTTGGGCTCCATATTCAGTGTGGGGGGGGGGGAATGGCAAATTGGTCACAGCACTTCCTCTTTGGTCTGATCCTGGGCCTGGCCACGGTGCCCATTCGCAGGTCACTTACTCCATGTATGACCACAGTGTGGTCACATGGTCACGCATTCCACTGACTTAGTTTCTGCTGTATTGCATTTTGCTGTGTATATTTTCCTATGGACTATCAAACACACTACCAATTGTGTTATTGAATGCCTTACTCTGTCACATGAGTCCCGATGAAAACAGTTGGCCCCAAACTTTGACAGTTTAATCCCCACTCCTCCCCTCTACCATAGATTCTGCCTGACCTGCAAAATTCTTCCAGCATTTTGTGTTGTTCTAATATTATGCTGTCAGATGTTGCTCTGTCATAAGTTCATTGCTGTCAGTGGCAAATTAGATACACTTGCTTGTTAATGAGAACATCCAATCGGCCAATCATGTAGCAGCAACTCAATGCATAAAAGCATGCAAATATGGTCAAAAGATTCAGTTTTTGTTCAGACTAAACATCAGAATGGAGAAGAAATGTGATCTAGGTGACTTTGACCATGGAATGATTATTGGTGCCAGATGGGGTGGTTTGAGTATCTCAGAAACTGCTGATCTCCTGAAATTTTCAGGGACAGCAGTCTTTATAGTTTACAGATAATGGTACAAAAATGTTAAAAATCCAGTGAGCAGCAATTCTGTGGGCAATAATGCCTTGTTGATGAGAGAGGTTGTTGCCCCATTACTCAGTCATGGGTGTTCTGTCACTGTTACAAGCTGTGCTGTCATGTTGCATTGTCATATTACACCACCATCCCTAACACCGATGCACTGTCACATGTCACAGAATCACATTGCAGTGATGTCATTGTCAAGCACGTCTGCACTCTCCAGCAGCCACACGATGCACTCTTGTGCTCCCACATGCTTCACTGAGACACACTGCTACACTCTACTCTACCAAAAGTTACATCCTTTTACACGGTGCACCATTGCGCACTAACATTTGTCCAAGTGCACAATCACTGTCGAAAGCTATGGAGTCACAGGGATGTTTAATGCTGTGAAGTGGGAGGGGGTGAATTGGCAGGTATCTCATCTCCTGCTCAGTTTGCCCTTGGGCCTGGCCAAGGTGGCCATCCATGGGCCCAGGCAGCAGACAGTCGAGGGTTCTGCTCAAGCTGACTGCCTGCCCCTCTTCTGGGGTTACCTCCATGCCTGTGTGTCCCTGGAGAAGAAGGGCAATGTATCCACAGGTACAATGGAGGATTTCTGGGCCCAGAGGGCACCTCAGGGTCTCAAGTCTGGTTTGGACAATGATGACCATATTATAATTTGAAAACATAAACTATGTAACATGAAGTCCTGTAATACTGTGATTCTGTAATCATTGAATAAACCAACTTTATAAAATAAATTATTGTTGAAAGTTGCAGTCACAAGGATGGTTATGTTCTCATTTGAATTTGATATATATTCAGGTGGAAATATACATATTGTAAGTGCATAAATAAACCCTTTTTGCAAAGCTCACACAACGTTAGTCACATCAGATGCACTCCTTGCACTGTTACATTTTGCTGTGATGTATGTTGAGTGAATGATGTCACATGTTGCACAGTCAAATGACGAGACATCACACTATACCTATGTGCAATGCTCTCAGCTGCCTGTCATTTCTGTGGCTGGGAAGAGTCAGCATATACATGGAGTGTGAGAGGTTGTGGCCTCTGTTGACTGAACATCAGAAGCATGGGCCAAAGGGCATCCAAAACCTGAGAAGCAGCCCCTTCAGATACTCAGGTATGTGTGGAGAGGGATGGGGGTGGGGTTGCTCCTGGGCCTGGCCAAGGTACCATTCAGGAGTCCAGGAGACGGGCAGTAGAAGGTTCAGCCAGAGCCCACTGCCTGCTCCTCTTCCGGGGTTACGTCTGGTGCCTCTACGTCTCTGCAAATAGAGCATGCAGTTTCCAGGGGTTCAATGGGGAATTTTCAGGGGCTTGAGTGCATTCTGAATAGAAATGATAGTCTTATGTTGAAACTGTACATATTGTGAATAGTGGAATACTGTAATATTGTAGTAAAGTGATGCTGTAATCACTGAATAAACATCTTTTCAAACCACTTATGCATGGTCCACTCTCACACTGTGCACAGTGCCCTCACACTGGACTCTGTCCCCTGTTCACTCTCACACTCTGCATTGTCAGCAGCGTACATTCACACCTTGTCCACTGTTTGTCAGATGGTGTGTTTCCACATAGTGGTGCACTGCCACATACCTATGGTGTAATGCTAGACATTCTCATATGAGGTACTGTCAGTTCTTAGCTGCTCCACATACCCATTGCAGTTGCCCCATGAATAATCCTTGTGTGCTTTATGACCCACCCAGGGTATCCAGTAAGTAAGGGGGCAGGGAGAGGAGGATGTCCTAGTTAACCTCCTCCTGGGGCAGGCTAAGATAGCTATCCATGGATCCTGGAGATGGGCAGCAGAGGGCTCTAACCAGGCTGTCAGTATGGTAATGTTCGGGGGTATGTATGTGCTTGGGTAGCTGTCGAAAAAGAACTGGAGGCATTCACAGGTTATATGGGAGTGTTTCAGAACCATTGGACACCGTGGGGGTTAAATGTCATCCTAGATGAGGATGGAAATGTGTTAGTTTAATATATATTAGTTATGATTTGTCTGGTCTTTTGTGATATGATTGTATGTTCATTTAGAGGTTTGAATTTGTAAAAAAAAAGTTTTGTAACAAAAATAGAATTTGGGCTTTGTGACTCGCTCTTAGTTCCCTTCATGATTTATCCAATTTTGTCCCCTGCAGGAGGAATTTTATCCCTGCTTCACTTTGCTCCCAGGCCAGAAGGGAAGCTGACAATTGCTGGCCAATGACCGATTGCCACATTACTCTTCTGCCTGCTGGTTCGGTCTGTTGGAAGAATCGATAGCTCAGCACACAACTGGAAGGACTGAGAGTTGGAGAAAGCACGATGGTGATTGCACCCAAAATACAAGAACAATCCCTCTCTTTGTGGAATTCACCCTCACTCTCTGGCTGATCACTCTTCCGCTCTCTGCTCAAAGACATTCCAGCATCTACAGCCAGGACTGTGAACAACTTTGTGGTCAGGTTACTGGAATTATAATCCACCAAAATAGAAGTTCAGGGCCCACCATCCGATGGATCCAGTGAAAATGACATCCAGGTGCATGAAGATGGTCTCTGTGAAATGCAGATAAGTACATATGAAAATAAGAACAGGAGTAGGCAGGCCACTCACCACCACCCTTCTCCCAAGTCTGCCCCGCCATTCATTATGGCTGATCTATACTGGCCTTAATCTTCTTGTGTGGAAGTTCCCTCTTACCTTCAATTCCTCAATTTTCTGAGCATTTTCCCATCTGCACCTTAAATACATCCACCCTTGGAGGTAGAGAATTCCACAGATTCACTATCTTTGGAGAGAAATGTCCATGTATCTCAGTTTTAAATGATAGGCCCCTTATCTTGTAAATATGCTCACTTGTTTGTGACTCTCCCACAAGAGAAAGCATCTCAAAATCTAGCCTGACACAACCCCTTAGGATCATACTTGTTTGAATTAGGTCATCCCTCGTTCTTCTGAAATCCAAGGAGCACAGACCCAAACTGTCAAGCCTGACTTGATAGGACAGCCATTTCATCTCAGAAATTAGCCTGATGAATCTCCTTTGCCTGCCTCCAATGACACCATATCCATCTTCAGGTAAGTGGACTTCAGTATTCCAGATGCAGCCTCATCAACGAAGTGTACAACTGTAACATGCACTTCTCTATCTTAAAACTCAATTAAGTTCATTAAAGGATGATTTTGGATTCTCATGAACATTCAGTTTCTCATGCAAGTTCATTAAAGATCTAAACACAATAAATCTAATGGGTTCATAAAGGTCTATATTTAGTTACAATCCTATACCATCATCACTGACTATACACTAAAATGGCTGAGCTAGACTCAATGCTTACAGACCATTATTCAAGTAGACAGCAGTTGCTAGGTCAATAAAGCTGCAGGCATAGACCAGGAGGGCTGGATAACCTGCAGTGATCATCTCCCCAAAATCTTTCCACCATTCATAGGTCAGGACTGGGAGAGAATACTTTCTGCATGTGTAGATTTGTATGTGTTCATTAACTATCAAGAAACTTAATCCCATCCAAGATAAAACATTTGCTGAACAGTCACCCCACCCAACAACCAAAACACAAGAGAATAGGAATAGGTGTAAACCACAAGGTTCATCAAGCCTGGCCTACCATTCAGAATGGTCATGGCTGATTGAACCCAGACCTCAACTGGTACCATTGCCAAATCCCCATAGTTTTCAGTTCCCTGTTCTTTTAAAAATGTATTAATCTTTACTTTAAGTACATCTGATGATCTAGCCTTCACAGCTCGAGGGTAGGGAGTTACAGAGGTTCACAAACCTCTGCAAGAAAATAATTCCACGTGCTTCTATTTTAAATGACTATTTCCTTACCTTGAATCAAAGTGTCTTCATTCCAGACTCTCCAACTTGCTGAAACATTTCCACACTTACCTTGTTATACCTCCTCAGATTCCTAAGAAAAACCCCTCTCTTTTCACCTTAAATCTATCCCCTCATGCTCTTGATTTCCCAACTGTGGGAAAGAGACTGCGTGCATTCATCCTATCTATGCCCCTCATGATTTTGTACAACACCACAATGTCATCCCTTATACTCCTATTTTCCAATAAGTCAAATCCTAGCTTGCTCAGTCTCTCCTTATAATCAGTTCCTATATATTAACATATTTTTATTGGCTCTGAGATTATTTCCCTCCCCCCACCCCCTCAGCTTTTCATCTATCAGTAACTAGGAGATTTTCAATTCTTGGAAAATCCAGACAGCCCTGGAAGATTCACAGTCTTACCAAAAGAAAGATCAAAAGTTGTGTCTGTGTTTTGACATGTTGATGTTCCTAAAAAGACATGGATTCGGCTCCCTGGACAAGAGCCAGATGATTCTCACTGGCATCCGCATGTTTGAGATGCATTTACTATCTACTCCAGACCCACAAATCACATTTTAACTTTCAGCAGCCCATAAATGTATCAATGATTCACATTTTATTATTTTACATCAGCAAACATAGCACAAATTGAACATTTAAAACGCAATAAATGAGTATAGTTTGCACAAAGTAAGGCTAGACTTTTCAAGAAATAAAGCACATCATTTGGTGTTAGTAAAGTGCAGAGCTTCACTTAGAGTACCCAAAGTGCCCTGAAGCCAAAACGGGTATGCATGTCATTCACTTACTGACGACTCTCACCCCAAAGACACTCCAATAAAGCACCCAAACACTGCAAAGGTGCTTTTGTATGGTAATTACTAAGAATTAAAAACAAAAGGTGCCAGGAGCACTCAGTAGTTTGGTTCTCCATTGGTAACTGTCTCTTTTATCTTTATCTCTATTTTGGTAATCGCTGGAAAATTTATACAGAGCCCAATTGTACAAGCTACAATGAAGGGAGCAATGCAAACAAGATCTTGAGCCAGCATTGATCTCCTGAGCTCATTTTCTTCAAAGCTGAAAGCAATTTAATGGTGATGAAGAATTAAAGCATGTGAGATTTACGGCTTACAAATTACAGCAGCTTTACTTGCCAAAACTGATATCAAACTTCAGTCTGGCAATGTTAATAATCAAGGCACTTAGCAGTTTTGTGTGAAACTGCAAATAAAAGTGTAGAATTTCACTATTAAACTCAAATATTTAATTCTCAGTGGTTGGTCAAAAAACATAGCATGAAGAAAACATTTGCAAATTATTAACTTTTGCAAATGATTAACCCTTGCATTATCAGACATTACAACCCAAACCAGTTCAAATCATTGAATTAACCCCTAGTTCCATTTACTCTGCTTCCCATCACTACATACAGAAACCAAGATCATCCATGTCTCAACTGATCCAATCTTCCCTACATCTCCAATCAATTCCACCTTTTCTGTCTATAACTGCTCATATCCTCATAATGTAACCAGTCTACATTCATCTTAGTTGTTTTGCTACAAACACAGAAAGTACAGCCAGTTCTATGTCACTTAACACTACACATTTTGCACTATTATCCAAAAAGCAGGTTTATCTTTAAGAGTAAGCTCATTATCTTACAATAAGAGCTAGAGTCAATACTTGGCCATTCCTGAAGTTAATTCAGGAAAAAAATTGGATGATTTGAATTTGAATTTTCTCACTGAAATGCTTCAACACACTTTCAGAGATGTTTTCTGTCCTAACATATGGTAGTGCTTACATCCAAAGTCTGGTACATTGTTGATCCCTGTATGATCTGGTCAGGTTGTCTACACTCCAATTGGACTGAAGGTGACTACAATTAGCAATGTCTGTGTATTTAAAATGATGCCGTGGATAGATATTGTACTTATCCTTCAGAGCTAAGCGTTATTACACAGCTGATGAATAAATGTTTAACTCTACTTGAAAAGGATGGTACCAGATGGTTGACGACTCACCCTTTATTTAAATGGAAGATCAATTTGGAAACAAGTCTAAACTGAGTTGTGCCAGAGTTAATTCTGTTTCCTTCAATGTAGATACAATATCTATCTGAGAAAGCAGGATCAGGCCATTTCTTTTCGGATTTTCCTAAGATTCTTCTGATGTTTATCTTTACCCTCCAAACTGTTGTCACTATTACAGTATATTTCATCATAGAAAAAAAATCTAATTCTATTGTATGTCCACAGTTGGTGCAATCATTTATAACTCATGTGAGATATTACTACCAGAAATACATCTAAGTTCCTGAACTCCTTCAAAAATATTGTCTTGAAATCCTTTCCATTGCCCTGGCAATTTCTGCTTGTTGTTTTGAAATTTAATATACATTTATTGCATACCACTCCATAAAATAAGTGTGTGTGTGTGTGTGTGTGTGTGTTTGTGTGTTTGCGTGCCTGTGCAAGGAAAAGTCCTTCAAAAAGAAACCAACATTACATTACACTTCCATTTTGTTCTCCTAAGGAGACATCTAGGGTAGGGAAAGATGATTGTGTTTTATTAGGCAGAACCTTGGATAGGTTCCAGTAAGTTATAGCAATGCACAGAGAGACCTCAAAATGACACCATCTCACTCCAATACATTTAAGGATATAAGGAAACTTATTCCTGCAGGTATTGCAACACAACTGTATATGCTGGTAAATCCTTAATACAGGGCCATGTGAATAATCACTTAGGTTTAGAATGGCATTTTATTAGATCTAAGGAGAAGAATTCTTGACTCTGAGTCAACAAATCCTGAGTTTGTGTCCCACTTAGAGACTTGACTGCATGATGTACACTGAAGTCAGTGTGGTATTGAAGGAGCTGTGATCCAGCAGAGGTACTGCAGAGATCACCCCCTTATCCAACTTGGTGCATGATGCTTATTTTAAAAAATATTGGGGAGAAATTCTGAGGAGTCAGGTCAATAATCTACCCCTCATACAAAACCCCAGAACAGGTCATTATCATACTGCTACATATGGGAGCTTGCTTTACACAAAACTTGGCTGCATTGCCTACTACGCTGTGATACACTTCAAAACTAACAAAACTTGGTATATCCTGAGGTCCAGACAAATAATACGTAAATGCAAGTCTTCCTTTCCTTTTGGGATTAGATTCCTTGTTTTGTTGTGAAATCTTCATCTATCCACACAGAATCAAAGTGCACATAAACATACTTTCATTCCTGGATTGTCCCTGGTCTCCATGTATGAGGACCGCTTCCTCCTCTCACAGCTGAGAACCTTGGCCTGGGGACGGGGTTCAATGACTTCTTTGGCATTTGCACATCTTCTTTAGATGGGAACTGAAGCAGTGAAGGTTCTAAGCTTACCTCTGGACTTTCTCCAGGTGCCCTCCCGATTTCCTGAATCAGTCCATTTCCGTAAGATACTTTGGGTGATGCTGGTGGCGGAGAATTGGGTGCAGACATCCACACGGGCTCAGCAAGTGTGGTGGCTGACCGTGGGGCAATAACTGTGGGAGTGATAGTAGGCACTGGGGTGGAAAAGCGTCTGATCTCAAAGGCTCTCGATGTCTTCACAGGAACTTGCTTTGTGGAGACAAAGGACTGTTGGCCGAGTGGTACACTTGGAGCACTTCCTGACAAACCCTGGGATCTCACATTGGATTCATCAAAACTGAACATGGCCGGATTTAATTGGTAGGGTTGACGTCTCATGAAATCGATGGCTTTTATTCCCACCTTTTGGTTGCTTGTTGGCTTCCACTTCTTCTCCGTTTTGGAGGCTGATGCAGCTTGTGACTTGCTGGCTGCTAATGGGTATGACGGTGAATAAATGGGGTTATAACCGATCGGAGGTGGAGCCCGGATGTTGGGAGAATATTTCCATGTAGCCGGAAGGGAAGGAGTGGGAGATGGTCCTCTTGACTGAGGAGAGCTCGAAGGCACCGAATCAATGACAAATTTATCCATGCGACTTTGTCTCTTAGCAAAGAGTTCTGCTCCCTTCCCCTTCAGCTGCAGGGTTACTGGTGGGTTGGTTCCATTCACCACAAGAGAGCCACCACCAATTAGCTGAGGCTTTAAGTAAGGCTTTGGGGCAACAGGAGGGGGAATACTTTGTCTGCGTGCCTGAGACTGCATAAAATTGGAAGCTTCAGCACCAAGACTCAGAAAGTCTTCCTCAGGGCCCGATTCAAATCCTGCTCCAGCATGGTCCGGCTTTTTCTCATCCAGGTTTTGTACCAGGGAAAGAAGCTCAGGGTTCGGCGAGGCTTTTTTCTGTTCAATCTGTGTAAACATTGGCTTCCTGGTGCTTCTGCGACGAGCCTCCTGTAGGATGCCAGTTTTAGAGGCTGGCACTGAAATTCTTTGCTCTCTCGTGGCCAAGCTCTCTAATGGCTGGTTGCCTGCCCAAGCTGTTGATGAAGTGCCCCCAACAGAAGGGGTGTTCACTGCAGAAACGCTCTCTCTCTGTGGCAGCAGTGTTGAGGAAACACGAAAGAGAGCAGGGCTGGTGACTGGAGCCTGAGGTGCTGAATATGGAGTTGCTGTGAGTAATGATGTAATTGATGGAGGTGGTGGTGACATCATTGCGGGTGGTGGTGACATCGCTGTAGCTGGTGGTGATATCACCGTGGTTGGTGACACCATTGCTGCAGTGTTTGGTGATGTCACCATGGGTAGTGATGACGTCGCTGTGCGTTCTGCTGGCTTCGGTGCACTCGATAGTAAAACAACAGTGGTCGGCGGCGACATTGCGGTAGGTGGAGGTGACATCACTATGGCTTTCTGCGACACCTTTGCAGGTGGTGGTGGTGACATCACAGGAGATGGCGGTGACATCACGGCAGCTGCTGGCGAATAAGGGGTCTCCATTCCCACTGCTGCTGAAGCTTTCGTTGGTTCAGATTGTGTGACTGCACTCACATTTGGGCTGGAGACCAGTGCTGTTGGATGTGCGAAAGATTTGGTTAGTTTGTTTTGCCCAGTAGTTTGTTCCCAGGGCTTTGGAAGTGATGCGTTTATTGTACTACGCCGATATAGCACTGGAGCAGAGACCGAGTGCAAAGGGCTCACATGGCTCTGCTGTAATCCTGGAGTGAATGGTCTTGCTGTCCAATTTGCCACCCCAGGAAGGGAAGGAGAACCTTGTACAACATGCTGTGAACGGTGCTGTTCACTTGGCCTTGGCAAAGTGGCCTCTGTGTGCACCCTTGGCGACAGATTCATTTCTGTATAATAGTTCAACGTATCTGAAGCTGGAGTCCCAGCACCCACAGTTGTACTCCTGGGCCAGGTCTGGTCTTCGTTTTTCGTGGTGTAGCTCATCACTTCAGCCTTTGTCTTTGGTTTCATCTGTAGACTGTCTGGTGTCTGAATTGGAGGTTCCTCCAATACATACTCCTTTGCCCGTTGTCTCTGATGTTCAAACAACCTCACACCTTTCCCTTTGGTTTCAGTTAAACCCTGGGGCTCAGATTTGGGCTTCTGAATGTCCAGGTAAGAACTGTCCCAATCTGATCCCATTGACTGATTCGTCAAACTTTTTGCATCAGAAAATGCCTCTTCATCAAATTCAGACTCACTAGTTGGCAGAAGCTCTCCGTCCTCGTCGAAGCTCTGCTTCTCCTCATCCACACTCCCATAACTAACAAGGGTGTACTTCTTTGCCCTTTGACGCCGTTTCTTAAACATAAGAACCCCCTTCGAGTGAGGATTGGGTGCAGAGGTGAGGAGAGAGGCGATGGTCTTGCATTTTGTCCTGGCTTCCTTGGCTTGCTTCTCCTGCACACTTTCACTCCGATGTAGCTCTGCAAAGCCAGAACACAAAAGAATAAGCTAACAGGCTTCTGAAACATTGCCGTAAGTGCAACTGAATTAGGCAACCTTGTTTAAAGCTTAACAAAATAATCCCACAGCACCAAAGGATGTTTTCCTTTTTCAGTCTTGCTCAAGACGGCAGTAAGTCTCTCCGACATTCTTGCAGTGTTGTTACATTAGTTTAATCAGAATTCTAAAGTAATATGGCATCCATTAAAAAAGAAGTGAATAAACCAATCAAATCTCTTTAGCTTTTTTAATATGCTTGGCACAATCTGATATTGCCAAGTGTTATAGTTCTACAGATGTACTGTGGGGGGCATTCACAGTACACACCATATCCAATGGACGGGCCACTGCACAGCATCAGTAAAAGCGGCTGGGTTGGGATTGTGATGGTTACGGGTTCACCCGGCTCCATCATGGGCACTAGCCTCCCCAGTATCGAGGGCATCTTCAAAAGGCAATGCCTCCATCACTATATATACCCCCACCACACAGAACATGACCCCTTCTCATTATTACAGTCAGAGTGGTAGTACAGGATCTGAAGACACAGGTTCAATGTTTTAGGATCAGCTTCTGCCCCTCCACCATCAGATTTCTGAAATACAAATAGAAATACAATAAACTACAGTAAGAAATATATATACACACACGTGTGTGTGTTTATACCATACATACACACACACGTACACACACATTTTATATACACACACACATATATTTCTTATTGTATTTTATAGTAAATTTTATGTATTGCACTGTATTGCTGTCATAAAACAACAAATTACAAGACTTTTGCTGGTGCTAATAAACCTATGATTCTGGGACAGAATCTCAGACCAGGTCTATGAAGAAGGGAGTGCAGAGAAGTGAAACAAGCTTTGGTCTTTAAGGAGAATCAACACCAGTTGGGAACAAAGCAGCAGCTCGAGAGAGCATGGAGACCCTTTGATTTTGATGAATAGGCTGAGGCAGGTTCTGGGTTCAAGTATCTCTCCAAAGCCAAAGCATTAAATCTAGATTGCCTCTTCAGGGTTTACTGCGTTGTTACAGTTGCTCCAGATGTGAAGTTCAATCTTCTATGCTCTCGGGTGGACTTAGAAAAATGGCCGTATAGTCTTAGCCCTGGGCAATATTTATCCCCAAGAAACATCACTGATAGAGACTAAAAAGCAGAACTAAACGTAAGATGCTGGACTCTTTAAAATAAAAGGAAGAAATGTTGTTGATATTCAGTAGGTCAGGCAGCAGCTGTTGAGAGAGAAAAAGAGTTAATGTCCTTCACCAGAACTTTAGTATTTTCTACCTTAAGAGGGATTACCTGGTTGTTATTACCTTGCTGTAATAACAAACAAACAGACTAGCACAAACAGACTACAGTGTTGCAGAAATTAAAAATGGGATTATACAACACCAGATTACTGCAAGAAACAATGCAGAGTCCTAATCCCAGATGACTTATATACTTGATGGCTGCACCCTTCCGAAGGTAGACAGATGCTGGAGGGATGATCTGATTGTGTTGTCACTTATACCAACCTTACCTGAACCAGGATTGTGCAGCAAGTGTCACATTACACACAGGAGTTACTTCATTCTACATCACCCTGTATTCAGCAACATAAAGATGAATTATTTAAATTTCAGGCATCTATACACAAAACATTACTTTTAACAACCTGTGTCCGAAGTACTGCCCCATTCTGAAAATTAAATGTTTTAGCATTACTGAAAATTGTAAGCAACTCTTTCCACACCCATGGAAAATTCAACAATATACCTTCATTGTCTTATATTTTCTATCTTTACTATCTTTTTTGCATTTGATTTTCATTTTTTTTCATTTTTGTACTTTTATTCCATTGTAAAGCACTATGAACTATATCACCTATATGAAAAGTTCTCTATAAATAAAGTTATTATTATTACTGTAGCACTCAGTCGGCCAGGCAGCATCTATGGAGAGGAACAAACAGTCAACATGTCAGCCTGAGACCCGTCATCATGACTGGAAAGGAAAGGGTAAGAAGCCAGATTAAGAAGGTGGGGGTGGGGGGGGGGCACAGAATAAGGAGTACAAGCTGGCAGATGGTAGTTAAGAACCGCTGAAGGGGAAGGTGGATTAGGTGGAGTAGGGAAGAGGAATGAAGTAAGACACTCAAGATTTCCAGCATCTGCAGAATCCTTTGGTTATGTATTAGAAAAGAATTTGTCAATTGGAAGTGCATCTCTCTGCAATTCCACATTTCCCCACTGGGGACAGTGAAGTGCATCAGTGGCAGGAAGAAAGGAGTAACAGCAAAAGGATGTAGAGAAGAATTCATCGTAAAATAACAAGGAGGTTTTTTAGTCAAAGTATCCCCTGCCCTACAGTTGAAAGCAATGCCTGGCCTTGACTTTTTGTGAAATGCAATGGGAGTTCAGTAAGTATGTTCCTCAGATACAAGCATAGCAGAAAAGACCAGCATTAAATCACCCATCCCAAATTGCCCTTGAGGAGATAATGGTGAGTTGTTTCATTTTTAAACCATTGAAATCCATGAAGGAGCCTTTTAAGAAGTTTCAGCGTTTTCCCCAGCGAAGTTTCATGTATGGCTTGACAGAGAGTTTGGGAGTGATGCTGCTCTCAGTCACCTGCTATCCTTGACTTTCTAGGTAAAGACTCTGGTCGGAAGGTGCTTCCAAAGAATCCTTGCCGAGGAATGACAGTTTACAGCCATAGTGCTCCAGTATTGGAAGGTGTAAATCCTTAGAATAGTGGAAGGGATGAATAAGTAATGGAGGGGTACTTTGCCTTGGATAGTATCAAACTTCTTCAGCATTCCTGGAAGTTAACTCATCCAGGAAGGTGAAGATTATGACATCACTCTCGTTTAGAAGTTGGAATAGCTTTGAGAGGTCAGTGACTCCCTCGCTGTAGATGTTCAAACGCTGACAACCTATGAGGCCTCACTGCAAGGATGTTCATAACTAGTGCTTGTTCTAAAAGAACTACTCAGAGGTACATACTCTCCAGTTACCTACTGACTCACATTCAGTCTAGATTTCACCAGGATTGCTTGGCTTCATATCTCAACATAAACTTAGTCCAAGCAAGCAGACAAATTTTAGGGGTCTAGTGACAGCATTTGCTCTAGGCACCAAGGCAGGAAATCTGGCATCCAAATCATGGTAAAACTGAAGTGAATGATTATCAAGGAGAAAAGCACTCTGATAGCTCGTGTCTTGCATCACAGTAAATAAGATGGTTGTAATTGTTGGAGGTCAGTCACCTCAGCCCTGAGGCCTCACTGCAGGAGTTCCTGGGGCTTTGTCTTAGAGCCAGAATCTTCAGCATCTTCATCAGTGACCAGTATTCCTTCATACTAAGCCATGGGATATCTGGACAATATGATGATCAACATGTTGATAACTTGACAATGTTTTGTCAAATTTTGTACCTCCTCAGCAAACAGAGCAGTCCGCACCTCCATGCCTGATACAAACTTGGATAGCAGTAAATGGCAGGTAACAGCTGCACCATAAGAGTGCCAGACAATGCTCAGCACCAACAAGTCAACCTACCCCTTGATCTTTGATGACATTGCTATCTCTCAGTTCCATTTCATCTACATTCTGATAGTCGCTAATGGTCGGAAATCCAACTGGGCCAGACATGTAAGTATGGTAACTACAAATGGATGACTGAATAGGTATTATACAGTAACTTACATTCTGACACCTTTCTACAATTGAATAACAACACTCAAGAAGCTCAGTATCATCAAGTGCATAGCACTCTGCTTAATTTGAATCCTGTCCACCATCCTGTATTTTAACCTCTCAGGCCTCTTAAGTTTGTATATTTATAAAGTCATTTGGAATGATTTGCCTAGGTTACTCCAACAGTAATTAGAGAACCCGTGACCTCTAATGCTAGGAATGACAACTGGAACACAACTACATGAAATCTCCCCAAGTCATACAACATCTTGACCTGGAATTATATCAGTGGTTGTCCATTGTTGGTAGGTCTAAATCCTAGAATTCCCTCCCCAACCTCACTGAGAGCATCTTCATCAGAAGGGGTACAATGGATCAAGGAAGTGGCTCATCATCTCTGCCTCCAGGACAATTACAGATGGGCAATAAATGCTGGCATTGTAGTGAAACACAGATAACAAAATAAAGGAATATGAACAAGTTATGGATGAATGTCAACAGACTGGAAGTTTACATTAATTAATCTTCTGAGATAATTAAGGAAAAATCATTCTACAGCAAGTTGGTCATAAATATCACCAAGACACAGCTCTGATTCTGTGCTTTAAAATGTTACTGTTACCTTTTCATCTGACCTTGTGATGAAGTAATCTCAGTTTATTCTATAACATACCAGTTTATTGTATCATGGTGACAGGTGCTGACGTGTTTCGCACAGACAGTTGTATCTAATGACTATTGACATATGTAGGAACTAAGGCATTGAAACATTTCTGTTTGTTACAGGTTCAGAAAATTTCATTTCTGATAAACTTACTGAAGAGGTTCCAGAAACACTTAATCCAAGTAATCTTCATATATTTGTGTTTTTTGGCCAACCCAGCATTTGATTTTCCTAAAGCGCTGATATGAAATGAACAAACCTGGGCTGCGCTGCTAGAAGGTAATGCAGAGTCCACTCTCCAATGGTAGTGAAATACGAGACAAAGCACAATGTTAGTGTACCCAGATGGTTAACATATCAGGGCACATGTACCTGAAAGCTGCTTGGAACTGAAGATGGGTCTGGGTGTACGAAGGCCATGGGTGAAAAGGACACAAAGCCATAAGCCAGTGATGGGGTTTGGAATTAGGGCCAGGAATGGAAACTGCCAGAATCAGAACTCGGTGAGAGATCGCTAAGAAGAACCGGGGCCCAGAGTTGAGGGACAGTGATCAACTGAGTGGACAGTGAGAGTGGAGAAGAAGGATAACTGGGACCTCCAGTGGCAACTCAGGGAATAACTGGATCAAGGATTTAGGCTTTATCAGGATACAGTGATTTGTAAGGGAGGCTTTTAAATAGCCATTTGGATCACAATCTTTTCCTTGGTTGGTCCAGACCATTGAAAGGGAATCAGAGGCTGGAGGGCTTTAGAACTTGGGTCTTGGACTATGGGGATAAAAGTGCCTTATGGTTGTGAGGGTTAATGATTAGAAAGTTAAAGATATTTGTCCCAAGAGTGTTGTTCCCTGGATAACTTGGTCCAGTTTTTTCTTGAGATGTTCCAAAGGAGCTCTGCATTAAGAATGTTACATCCATGCACAAACAATATAGAGTTCCCATCAGGCATGTAAGGGCAAATCAATTCAAGACGCCCACAATTTAATTTCTGGAATACTCCAAAATTATGAAAATGACAAACACTATGAAACTGGGAGGGGAAAATTATTTCATGCTCAAATTTTTAGATATTTGTATTAATTTTACTACACCAGCTACCAATTAGAAATAAAATCTCCCCCTTCTTCGAGCAGTTCAAAAGACTGGTGACTGATAACTATCACAGTTCAGTATCAATAACACGGCCCTGTACAGAAAAAAAGCCAGATTTTTTCTTTGCTGTCTCAGAGATAAACCTCAACAAACAAAGTTTCACAGAGTGATTATTTGTGTTAATTTGCAATGCAAAGATCTTCAATTGGCAGTTTTAAAACAGTATCTCTGTTATTTCTAACCAGGTAAGATATACCATACCTTTTGTACATCTATTTCTTCAGTAAAGAATATCCAAGAAGAAACTAAAATTTCCATATCTTTTTGCTAAACAATTAAAACACATCAAATGAGATAACATTGTGCTGAAATTCTGACTTTCCATCTTACTTTAGATTATAGGCATGAAACCAACTTTGGTTGCAAGACTTTTATACACAGTCCAGAATTCATTGTAAATCAGCTAACGCATTCAAATATACGTACACATTCAAATACCTGCATAAATTTGATGGTTGCTGGTATTCTTTTCTGATTGAGTTTGTGATCGTTGCATTCTGATAGCACTTGGACTAATAATCTGTGTTCTCAATTCCATAGACAATCTGTCACAGACTGGATTGAGGCCAAGACTGTAAGTCTGCCAAGCTCTCTATCGCTTTTTACTCCCCTTGTCAGACCAGACAAAAGGATGGTTGAGAACTTCTGTCAGTTCGACTATTTTTACCCGGTTACATACCAACTACTTCTGTGATGGAAACAAGCATCTGTCTGCGCTCACACTGACCTTCAGGAGATTTTTTTTCCAGGACAAAAGATAGTTCACCAAAAAAAACATATTGTGGCAATTGACACAAGAATGAATGTGACAAAGCCTCTGACAAAGACGTCATAGAAATACTTCTCATTGCCTTAACTTTGGGATAAGCAAGAAAACGTTTCAAAATTCAGGTAAACATAGTCAAATGCTGAATATACTTTGAATCTATAAATTGTTCCCAATGGAAAAAAAATCTGCAAATTGTAGTAGTGCCTAATTTCAAAAGGGCAATTCTTGTCTCCATATAGAATTTAAGGCATGTTTAATTTTAAATATGAGATGCTTAAATAGGTCATTGGTGTCAGCAGTTCATGAGCATTAGACAAGATATGCCTCTTTATCTGTAACTCTCCTTGATGGCATTGCAATGTACTAAAAACGACTTCCTCAAGTCTCAACCCCATGCTCAGCCTTTGATTTTCTGTCAATGCATTCCCCCACTCCCCTCCCCTGTCTCTACACATCATTGCAATCCAGCACTCTAAAATTCCTTATAAAGCCCTTAATCTTACTGCCCTGATCTGCATTTCTCAAAGCCCATGACTATCGGTCACAAAGCCTCACTTCCAAAGTGTGTGTGTGTGTATGTGTGTGTGCATATATACAGACACCAACACACACACACAGCTTACATCACCACTACCCACATCCCAAAATAGTAATTAGTTTTGAAGATAATTACTTTAATGTGTTAGGTGATTTTACGATCAGTTAGAATTGTATTTTATTCCATAAGCTTTAAAGGTTCACATCATTATAGGCAACTAGAGAGAGAGAAAAAAAAATCGATGTCAACATCAACCAGCTATCACAGTCGGCATGTTAAAACTGTTTTAGTCTTGTCCCACCTACAATGACATCACTTAAACTATCAAGTAACAGGTAGCAACTTCGGCGCTTTTCAGAGAGTTGACCTCATATCCTTTTCTCTGCTCATATTCCCCTAAATAGCAGCACACAGAACAAACCAGGAGAGACATCAGGGTTTTAAATCACTTTAAGGTCGTCTTAGAAGGTATCAAAAAAAAAACTTACTGGCTTGCCTGGCCTTCTGTTTGTAGGTGGTCGTCAGCGCCTCATCCACGGGGTTGTTGACTGGGCCCACCATGGGCACCAGCTGCGTCTCTCTCAGGCTGGGCACGCCGGCGGCCGGCAGTAGCTTCTGCTCAGGTGAGCCAGCGTGGGCGGGTACCTCTTGAAACCCGCTATCAGCTTCCGATGTGCCCAAGTTGCCCTGTCGCAGGGCGCTGTCCTCACCGCTGGACTGGGCGGACCAGTTGCTGGCATAGGTGGGGTTCAAGTTGGGATAGGAGGGGTTAGTTGCTGGGTTGCTGGAAATAGGGTGGGTGAGACTGGCGGGGGTGGAAATGGGCTGGGTGAGGCTAGGCTTAGGGTATGTGGCCACCTCCACCTTGGGCTGCCAAATATTAATCTTGGCTTCCACCTTCCGAGGCTGAAACATCCTTGGGATCGCCCCCTGGGTGAGGCTGGTAGGTTCCAGCCGGGAGGGCGCTCCTGGTTCCGGCGACAAGGGGCTCAGGGGGCTCCAGACGTGTTCCGGGGCGCTGTCGTACTCGCTCTGCTCCGACGCCTCGTCGGCCGATCCCCGCACCAGGGGTCGGGGACCGGGCCAGCGCCGCCTCTGCCTTCGCTGCCTCTCGCTTGCAGGGTGATCCGCGTCACTGTCGGTCTCGCCGTAGTAAGCCTCGCTGTCCGGGGGCGAAGTGTAGCTCTCAAGCTGACTCCTGAGTCCTCTGGCGCCGCTGGCCGCTTCCTGCTTCACACTGGGGGGTTCAGGCATCTGCCGGGGGGCTTTTGAAGAGTCTTGGCTCCGTGCACGGGGGGCGGTGGCGAGGCTGTCCTCAGATTGAAAGCTGCCAGTTGCCGGGCTGGACGTAATCCTAGAAGAGGATTCAGGTTACTGGGATCAGGAGTTTAGGAACAATTGAGCATTGGATGGACCTGCACTCTCCTGGATTACTGGCATCTCACGGGTCTATATGAGATAAGTGGGCAAGGGCGTCCCAGCAAGTGCCGAAGTCCCTCCACCTCATCCCTTTCCGCCAGCTCATATAGGTACACTTATAGAATGAATATAGGAATCTCTAGGAAGGTTGTTGGGTAGAGGCTGCAGTTGGTCACATAACTCCTTCCAGTCTGATCCAACCCTTACCCTTCCTGTTTGATTCCCATTATCCCTGCTTTCCTCATATCTTCCAAATATATCTCAGAGATTCACAGCCTTGACTACACTTGATGATTCATTCCCACCAATGCCTCTCTAAGCTAGAGGGGTTCAACATTCCTCCAGAGACACATTGTGCTTCAATTATTTAACCACTGGGAACTTGGCCAGTACATGTAAGTATGGCATTCAGCTATGAATGCATCATAAGTCCATCTTGGCTTCATGCTGGTGCTTAGCCAGGTTAACATGCCTGAAATAGAGACGAGGGACAGGAACCATAAGAAATATCTTGCCACTATTGCACTGAGGGGCCTTGGGTTCCCCACCAAGTGGAATAACATCTCTGCATTTACTGAATATGTATCATTCATATGTATCATATTCCTTTATCATTTAACACAAATTAATTAGGTTTCCCAAACATCTAAACATCAAAGGAGTATAAAATATTTTTATAAAAAACTCATTTTTAAGCTATCTGCATGGTTCGTATTTGGTACCTCTTGACCCAGATGCGCAGTGTCCCATTAGAAGAATCAATGATGTTCATGGCATCTGCATGTGAAATTCCACTGCAAGATCTTCCATTGATAGTCAATAGGATATCATTTTCACGTAGCCCACCTCTACAAGCTTTCCCTCGCTTCCGCACCTGGAATAAGCCGTTTAAAAAGTTCTGTGATTTGAGGCCCCATTTCTAGGAATTGTGCTGGTGTGCTAACTTCATTATTTTACACCATTTTTATCCCCTTCACATGAAACGAATGAATTTTAATTTCATGGAACAAAAAGCTGCTTAAGTTTTACTTGGAAAAAATGAATTTGTCATCTCATTCAGCCAGCCATGATCTGTGCTTGGCGAGGCTGCTACTTTCAGAGCAATACAATCAGCCAATCCAGAGTAAAATACTGAGAATTTTCCAGTAGGAGTGCACCCAATGCCAAATGAGTTTCAGCAAGTGAAGCTGGTTTTTAATGTGTTGTGCTAAAATTCAGCCAGAAAACTGGCCAAACCCCTTCATCTGCAGGGTGGGAGGTAGTTTGATACCATTACACATTGCTGAAAATTGCACCAATTCAGGCTGCTCTTAGAAATACAAAGGCACAAAACACATCATTAGTTCCTTTCTGAATATGTACTTAAAATGTATTAATGTTATTTAATTTATTCCATTGTGACCATTGTACACTAATGAAGCCAATAAATGGTTAAATTGAATTCATAAAGTCAACTTTGATTATTAAGAATTGTGTCAAAAACTGATTAAAAATGCTCAATTTTGTAAAAATTCGTTTTCGGCTGTATTAATAAAATTGCATTTTAAATATATAATTACTTTTTAAAAATATATACATTTATTCATTGCATTATAATCCATTATCCAATTGTGTTGGTCCATGCCTAAGCTTTTCATTTGCCAATATACAACTGCATTTAAGTAAAGACTTGAGCACAGCACAATCACTTCTAAAAACATTTGTAATTTTTTCCTAGATTACCAACTATCCTGGAAGTATAAATAGTAGGTCAACATGAACAAACTCATCATTCAGAGGTGAGGTCAGTCCGAACTGAGAAATTGCTACCAGTGTCTGATTGTACACAATCAGGAATATTTCCATTTTTCAACAATCCTGTTGGCTTGCTTTTATGTGAATTACTGATCTTTTCAAAATTAATTGTTAAGTGTCTTCAAAACCAATCTACGCTGAACAATGTCAGTGCAGAATATTGATATACTTAAAGAATCAAAATGACTTGAAGCTTGTCAGGTTAAAAAAATGTCAACTATTTATTTGAGGTACCACTAAGTACACCTTTACCTCTCCTCCCCCCCCCCACCCACTCTCTGCTTTCCACAGGGTTAACTCTCTCCGTGACCTCCTTGTTCATCCATCCCTCCTGATACTTAGCCCTGCAAGCGGCACAAATGCTACACATTCCCATTCACCTCCTCCCTCGCCACCATTCAGGGCTCAAACAATCCATTCAGGTGAGGCAAGTCAAGGTCACCTACTGTATTTAATGTGATGTCCTCTACATCAATGAGATGCAGTGTAGAATAGGTAATTGCTTAGTGAACCACCTTCACTCTATGGTCATGATGAAGCCATTGTCAGGCTGATGGAGCTAAACCTCATGTTTCCATAGATGCTGCATGAGCAACACAGTTCCTCCAACATCTTGTGTTATTTGTTTTCCCTTAAGATCTCCTGACTCACAGAAAAACAATCTGGTGCCAACAGAAAAAAGGGACGTTAGTGTAATGTAGAATTCAGATTCCTATATCTAGAGACAGTGAGGACAATGAGATTTAGATGACTTGTTGGATTATATGACACCAGATTTCAGATAATTGATAATGAAAGCAGTACAACTCTCTCCAGATATAGCAGCAGGGAATATTAGTCATAGTCCAGATCCTGATTGTGACTCTATGACTTCTGACATAGTTATTGGGGGAAGATGACATCGAGGTTGGACATGATGACTTTATTGAATAGTTTGCCCTTGATCAAACAGTGCAAGTGGGTGAAATATCAAAAGATGACTGTTGTTTGTGCATCAGGACTGAAATAAAGATCAAACAATTTTGTTTACATAGAGTGATTGATGTCTGGAATGCACCACCAGAGGTGGTGATGGAATCAGATAGAAGGACTATGTTTAGGAGCCATTTAGTCAGGCACATGAATAGACAAGGCACAGAAGGATATGGACCTAATGTGGGCAAATGCGTTTAGATGGTAAAATGGTCAGCATAGACCTGGAGGGCTGAAGGACTCAGTTCTGTGCCGTACATCTCTATGACAATTGAAGTCTGTTGGGATGATCAGAAATTTGTATTTTATTGTTGCTGTACAGCCTAAAATTTCAGAGACAAAACACTGCAGATGCGAGAAATGTAACAGAAAATACTGAAAATCATTAGCCAATCAGGTAGCCTCTGTGGTGAGAGAAACAGCTTTAATATTTTATTTCAAAGATATTTCCTTGGATAACTTTTCTCTCTGATGAGTGCTGTTTGACCTATGAAATTTTGCAGCATAAAAATCCAAGTAATGCTAACTGATTTTTGTTCTGAAGTTTGAAAATAATTTATGGAATTACTTCATATAAATAATATTTCACTTTTCATAAACTGCCCTAATCCTGTAGTCCAAAAATTAAGCAAATCCCACTGGCAGCTGTCAATCAAGGGAAGAGATTTCTCAGGGTGTTGCAGACGCAGAGAATGTCCAGATTTGCAAGTTTGGTTCCCAGTAGGAGAAACTACAGTGACATGAATAAATAAGAGAGGCATTCTACAATGGAAGAAGATGAAGGCAAATTAGACTGAAGTATAGACAATGACAAAGAATGGGGACAGAATTGATGGTGGTCAGCTTTGTTGGAGTGTTTGAGAACTAGAGATCACAGGCAAAAAAAAGATTTAACAAGAAAGTACACTCAGTGGCCACTTTATTACCTCCTGCATTGAATAAAGTGGCTACTGAGTATACGTCCATGGTTTTCTGCTGCTTTATCCCATCCACTTCAAGGTTCAATGTGTGGTGTGTTCAGAGATGCTATTTTGCACATCACTGCTGTAACATGTGTCGCCATCCTGTCAGCTTGAACCACTCCAGCCATTCTCCTCTGACCTCTCTCAACAAGGTGTTTTCACCCATCAAACTGCCACTGACTGTATGTTTTTGTTTGTCACACCATTCTCTGAAAACTGTACAAGACTGTGTGCTTGAAAATCTCAGATCAGCAGTTTCTGAGATCCTAAAATGACAAGAATGGCACCAACAATCACTCCATGGTCAAAGTCGCTTAGATCACGTTTCTTTCCCATTCTGATGTTTGGTCTGAACAACTGAAACTCTTCAGCATGTCTTTTATACATTGAGTTGCTGCCACATGATTGGTTGATTAGATATTTGCGGGTGTACAGATGTACCTAATAAAGTGGTCATTGAATGTAATTCTAGTGAAACACTTATGAGCAGCACAAGGAGATTTGTACTGGAGTTCTTTCATTTCCCCCAGTATCTTGACAGCCTCAGGATGTCTCAAAGTGATTGACATACTTTACAAGTGTAAGCATTTCTGTAACATAGGAAATGCATCAGCCTATTTGTGTACTATAACCTCCCATAAACCGTAATTTAATAATCTTGTTTTTTTTGATGGATTGATTGGGAAAATCAATCTTGGACTGATCTCAAGATTAGATTGCACCAGTCACTGGCAGCTTTGTGAGAAGATGTGCAACTTAAAAATGACTCTTAAGTTCAGGCAAGAATGTTACTGACTGTGTAGACAAGCTTAACATTATCAAGAATGTTACAGGAAAAGGTTGAATAGGTTAGAATTTTATTCCCTCTAGGGCGTAGGAGAAGGAGAGGAGATTTGAGAGAGGTGTGCTAAATTATGAGGGGTAGAGATAGAGTAAATGTAAGCAGGCATTTTCCACTGAGGTTGGGTGAGACTAGACTTGAGCCCATGGTTTGAGAGTGAAAGGTGAAATATTTAAGTGGAACATGAATGCATATTTTGACCCTTATGGGTTGATGTCAAGCTTTTCTCACCTCTCTGTCTCTCAGGTGCGTTATTCATGGCCACCTGGCTTCCCAGTATGACAAACATAACAATTGGTGACAAAGTCACAAATCCTCATGTAATGTTTAATGTTGTGTTCCCTTTGGCAAGAAATGTCCGTGTGCAACGCCACTGGTATACTGCTGTGTAATATGGGTGAGCAAGAGAAACAGGGCCTGGTAGTGTGATGAGTGAGAAACCGAGGGGAGAGAACAAGAATGGGATGGTTAAATAAAACAACTAAGAGAGGGAGAGATGAATAAGACTAGTTAACTTTTCTGGACAAGGATTGAGTTTGAAAATTGTGAAGTATGGGGCTGTATGATGAATCTACAGAGCAATGGAGTTCATATACTGAAAGATTTGCATGTTTTGCATTGGCAAATCAAATTTCAGATGATATCATACTCCAACTTTTCTAACTGTGATGGATGCAAAAATGTTTACTTTATTAGGCAGTTTTGTTCAACCTGCTAAGCCTGACAATAAACCTTATGAGGACATAGTTAAAGTCTTAAAGGACCTCTGTTCACTTAAACCTTTGATTATTGCTGAGTGGGTTAGATTTCATAAAAGGAATCAAGAAGAAGGTGAGCTTATTTCACAGTCTGTGGCAGTGTTGAAGCAATTGTCTGAACACTGGACCTTTGCTGAATGACACATTATGTGTAGACTCATATGTGGTCTGTGCGGTGAAGCAATCCAGAAACATTTACTTACAGAAGACAGACAAACATTACAGATAGGTCATTGAGATTAGTACATCTATGGAAATGGCAGCTAAAGAATAGCTAAAGCATAGCTTCCCAAGTTTATAGAATTTCCTCTGTCTTTAAGAATAAGAAATCTATTGATAATCAATTTTACCCTTGTGATAAAACCGGGCATTCAGCAAAAGAATGCTGGTATAAGGATTTAGATTGCTGAAGCTGTGGCATATTGAACATGCCTGTAAAAGTAAAGACACTGTCAACCAAAAACACTGTCATAAAGAAAAATGACTTTTGGAAAAACAAGAAGAAACACTTGAACAAGGTGGACCATACTGAGGATGGACTGAATGACTCTCGCTCTGTGGTTGAAAAAGCTTTGTATGTCTTATCTGTTTCAGGACACAAAGGCAGCCATTGGGTAACCCACAGTTGCATGGGGCCACAGTGACCATGCAGGTGGACAAGGTGCTGCAGTATCTCTGGTTTTGGAGATAGCTTATGAGAAGAATTTGCAACATCTTACCCTAGAAGGAGCAATGTTGACTTTAAAGACTTACACTGGTAAGGTTATTCCAGTGAGGGGAGTAGTACATGTTACATTGGAGATCAACAAACAGAGAACATAGTTAAACGTAGTTATCCAGCACTTCTGAGCCACTCGTGGCTGACGCAGCTCAAACTGAACTGACACAAGGTGCACTTGATTGTTGAGAGCACTGGTCTACAAGAGGTATTGAAGAAACACGCAGAAGTTTTCAAGAGAGAACTGGCCTGGATGAAAGGAATCACTGTTAAGCCTGACACACCACAAAGATTCAGTTCCAGAGTAAATTTACTCAAATGCCTGAAGGTAAGACCTGTTCTATATGCCTTCAAATCAGAGGACACAGTTTCAGAATAGAGGAACGTCCATTTATAATGGAGATGAGGAAGAACTTCTTCAGCCAGAGGGTCGTGAATCTGTGGAATTCTTTGCCTTAGTGAGCTGTGGAGGCCAGGCCATTGAGTGTATTAAAGGCGGAGTTTGATAGCATCTTGTTTAGTCAGGGCATGAAAGGTTATAGGGAGAAGGCAGGAGAAAGGGGCTGAGAGGGAAATGGATCAGCCATGATGAAACGGCAGAGCAGCCTTGATGGACCAAATAATCTAATTCTGCTCCTATGATCTCACAGTCTAAACCACAGGTCGGGAATTGGAAAGACACATCTGGAGTAAATTATTGGAACCAGTGTGTGTGAGTAAATGGGCAACTCCAATTATTCCTGTCCTAAAAAGGGATGGGTTTTTAAGATTTTGTGGATACTCCAAGGTAACGATTAATCCAGATCTTACAGCTGAACAATACCCTCTTCCCCTCTGTGATGACCTTCCTGCAGAACTGGCTGGAGGACAGACATTTAGTAAGATTGACTTAAGGAGGTATGTGGAGCCAGAGTCACAGGAACTATTGACCATGGTGACTCACAAAGGGATATTCAGGTATTTACATTTGGTATCACCTTGGGTCTCGCACATTTTCAGTAAGCAATGGATCAGGTTCTGAGCGAGTTGACAAGGGTGCAGTGCTATTTTGATGACTTATTCATCAAAGTACGCTCAAGGAATATAGGCTAAGGGTCCAGAAGGACAAGTGTGAATTCTTTCGACCTTCCATTGAAATCTGGGCTATGTCGTCGACAAATCAGGGCTTCACAAGGCACCATCAAAGGTGAAAGTAATCATGGAGCCTCTATCACCACAGAATGTAAATCAATTAAGATCTTTCTTAGGACTAATAACACGCTACATTAAGTTTGTTCCTAACCTGGCTAACATGTTGAAACCACTACGTGAGTTTTTAAATAAATCAACACAGTGGCTGTGGAAAGATTGCTGTGAAGAGGCTTTCAAAAAGGCCAAAGCAGCTTTGTCACAATCTGAAGCACATACCCATGTCAATGTGTCATTGCCCATAGTTGTTCTGCGATGCATCACCCTATGGTGTGGGGGCAGTTATCTCACACATCATGCCGTTGGGTGATGTGTCCAATTGCTTTCGCATCAAGGACACTAAGCAAGGCAGAAGGCTACAATGCCCAGATTGAGCAAGAAGCACTCGCAATTGTCTTTGGTCAATGATTTACATTACTGATGGAACATCACCCCCTGACTTGCAGGCATTCATTCCCTGGCTGCTAGTTGAATCAGAATCAGGTTTATTATTACAGGCATGGGTCATGAAATTTGTTAACTTAGCAGCAGCAGTTCAATGCAATACATGATAATGCAGAAAGAAAAAATAAATAAGTAAATCAATTACATGGGGTGATTGCTAAGTTCATGACCTAAGGTAGAAGGGGTCAATTTTAGAAAACCTAGCACATTTATTTTTCCTGCATATACACACTTAGTCCAGTGGTTGTGGAGCATATGGATCCCCTCTTTGTATAAGTCGGCATCTTGGACCTCCAGAAGTGGTCCACACCATGGGGTGAATGTTAAATTCGTGGCTGAAGGTAGAAGGAGATGATTTATTTACTTCAAACTTTCTGCATTTTCAAAGAGTTGAACTGCATGTGCATGTAACCAGAGCTGTATAACTCAACTCCTTCTGCAGGGGTGATTGATAGGCCTCGAACCTATCAATCACCCCTGCAGTGGGCCACTCCTACAAAGAAGGGATTTGTATACTCCACAACCGCTGGACTAAGTGTGTAAATATAGGAGGGGACTATGTTGAAAAATAAATGTGCTAGGTTTTCTAAAATAGATTCCTTCTACCTTAGGCCACAAACTTATCAATCACCCCCATACATTATATATATATATGTATATTAAGTAGTAAAATTAAAAGTAGTGCAAAACAGAAATAATAATTTTTTTTAAATGAGTTAACGTTCATGGGTTCTGTATCCATTTAGGAATCAGATGGTAAAGGGGAAGAAGCTGTTCCTAAATCACTAACTGTGTTGCCTTCAAGCTTCTGTACCTCCTTCCTGATGGTAACAATGAGAAGTGGGCATGTCCTGGGTGATGGGGGTCCTTAGTAATGGATGCTGCCTCTCTGAGGCACCACTCCTCAAAGGTGTTTTGGATACTATGGAGGCTGGTACCCAAGATAGAGCTGACTAATTTTACAACTTTCTATAGCTTCTTTCGATCCTGTGCAGTAGCTCCCACCATCGCCCCCCCATACCAGATGGTGATACAGCCTGTCAGAATACTCTCCATAGTACATCTATAGACGTTTTCGAGTGTTTTAGGTGACAAACCAAATCTCTTCAAACTCCTGATGAAATATAGCTGCTGCAACATTGCCAAATGTAACGTTGGGCTCTGTTACTTTCTGCACATCAGAACAATACAAAGTACAGGAGATCCAGGCACCATTCAAATGCTGATGGATGATGCAGACATCTCCAAAGGAGACCCTTTACTTCAAGGAAGTACCTACAGCTCCAATAATTGCAGCTTAAGTCCAGAAGCACTTACATACTGACCCTGTTCTATCTAAAATGAGATCATGGTAACTCGCAAATGGAAAGGACAGCCAACCATAGAATTGAAACCTTACCAGGCTCGATGGAAGGAGCTCACAGTCCAAATAGGATGCTTACTATGGGGCTACTATGTTGTCATTCTTCCACCATTCAGAAAGCAATTCCTTAATGAGCTGCATATGGGACATTGTATGTAGCTCGCATGAAAGAAATTGCACACAGCTACTTCTGGTGGTTAGGACTGAATGTGACCATTGGATAGAAGGCCAAAGCATGCCCACGTTGTCAGCAATGGGAAATGTTCCTCATCTTGCTCCTTTGCATCCATGAGAATGGCCTGAAGAACCACATCACAGGATTCTGCAGGACCTATACAGGGCCACGTATTCCTGGTTGTAGTGGATGCACATAGTAAGTGGCTTGAGTTTGCCATCATAAAGTGCACCACATCTGAAAAATGCACTGAGGAGCTACATTCTACCTTTAGCCATTTTTGGCTTGCTCAACAGCTTGTAAGTGACAATGGCCCACAACTCCTGTCTGAAGAATTTAAGGCACTTATGGAAGCAAATGGATTCTGTACATCAAGCCAGCACCATATCATCCAGCCACTAATTGCCATGCTGAATGATTCATACAGACAATGAAACAAGCCCTCAAAACTTCAGAGGGAAGCCTTAGCACTCTTGCTGACATACTGCAACGCACCTCATGCCATCACCAAAATGGCTCCAGCCACTACACTGATGAAAAGACAGCTTCACACCTGGCTTGACCTGCTAAAACCCCCCAAACACAAAACCCAATGAACAGAAAACCCAGGCAGAGAGACGTGCCAAAGTGAAGTACAGATGTTTCATGGCAGGCGAGAGAGAGAGAGGATTTTCCCAGAACTAGAGTGCGGTGCAAAAATCTTAGGTGCATATACATAGCTAGGATGCCTAAGTCTTTTGCACAGTACTGTAATTGTCAACGTGGAAGAGAGAGTGACTTTGTAAGTCCGGCAGGAACAAAGGATGTTGGGAATGGCGAGGGTGGAGCACTGCAGGAGGGATGTGGACTGGTGGTAGAGAAGGAGTGCCATGGGGGGGGGGGGGTGGAATGGCGCGAAGCAGACACACCCAGCCTGAGACACCAGGCAAGGTTATTTGATTCCAAACAATTGGCTATTGATCGTTACAGAATGTCTCTCTGGTGCTTCACTCTACCTCCCCTCTCCCTTCTTTTCCCATACATGATACCCCTCTCCCTGACCCCTTCCCACTCTCTGTCCATAATAGAGACTCATATCAGAATAAAATTTATCATAACTCACATATGTCATGGCATTTGTTTTCTTTTATGGCACCAATACAGTGCAAATATTTTAGGCACACTAGCTCTCTATAAATACATATTTATACATACACCTAAGACCGTAACACCGTACATCTCTGGAACAAAGTGGACTCTTGCGATGGTGGTGGCACAAATCGGTCCTGTGTCGTACACAGTGGAAATTAGTAACCACAATATCCGGAGAAGGCATGTTGATCAGCTGTTGCCCACTTCTGAAGCTACTGATAACCAACACAAACTGATCCAGTTGCAGAAATGTGACAAGATTCTGAGGCAGTGACTGCAGAACTTCTATTGAGATCAAGTGACACAGTGGGTACTCCCCTATCACCTGAGCTTTCTGAAGCAGCCCCTACTGACAATATAGTACCCAAGCCAAGATTTATAGATATACAACCATGGGATAAAATGACTTTGGCATCATTCCCAGGTTGTTGGTACCCTCACAGGAACTGGCAGCCTCCAGACAGATTGAAGTTCTAGTCTAGTGACTAACACTCAGCACATGAGGCATACTATCCCAGGGTTATGTCTGGGAATAGAGGCAGTCTACCCTCTTTCCCTAGTTAAGAAAAAAATGATTTTGTTTGTTGGTTGATGTTTGATGAATACTCGATTGAATTTTAATAGGTCAGCAACTGATCTGTGGATGGGAAGGAGAAGAAAACTTTATAATAAGATGGGGTGGGGAATAAGTTATGTACTCATGCCTATTTTGACCCTTAAGGGTTATTGTCAAACTTCCCTGTGTGTTACATACTGAACGTAATGTGAGAGGGCATTCTGGGTAGATGACTTACAAGCAAATAAACAGCAGCATGTCTGTTCCACTCTTTTCCCACTCTCATGTGTGTTACCCATGGCTACCCAGCTTCCCAGTACCAAAAACATAACAATGAGGGGAAACCTTCTCTCTGAGGGAGGTGGGACAGTAGAGCAACATTTAAGAGAAACGTGGATAGGTACATGGATGGAAGGAGTATGGAGGGCTATGGTCCGGTTGCAGGTCAATGGGATAGAGCAGATTAATAGTTCAGCATGGACTAGATGGGTTGAATGGCCTATTTCTCTGCTGCAGTGTTCTATGACTTCTATGCCTCCAAACTAGTGTCATTGGAAATAACAGCATATATGTTTCATGATAAATAAGAAGGAAGATCAGTCATTATGATGATTGTGCTCTTGCAGAGCAATGGTTAACAACGATGACCATCTGAGGTTCCTTTGATTTTTTTTGTTTTATTTTTAGATTTATTTTGAGATACAGCACAGAAAGGCCCTTCCATCCCACTGAGCCACACCGCCAAGCCACCAATTTAACGCTAACCTAGTCACAGGACAATTTACAATGACCAATCAACCTACTTTGGACTCGAGAGGAAACTAGAGCATCCAGAGGAAACCCATGTGCATGTGTGAAGAACATGAAAAATTTCTTACAGAGGACTCTGGAATTGAACTCCGAGCTTTGATGCCGTGAGCTGTAATAATGCTGTGCTGAATGCTACGCTACCATGCTGCAAAAGAAATCAAAGATCAGCAACTCACCAAGTCAGCTGGCTTAATGAGTCAAGTGGTGTTGACTTATTCTATTAGCTGGTGTTTACAATTACTTATATTTTTTGATCAATAAATTTCAATTACTTCAACCAGTGTGACCTCCTGAAAGCATGCACATAATAATGGGACAAAACCAAATACTAGGAGCTATAGGTCCTTTTCAATCTTATTTCTCTTAAAAGATTGATTCATGGTTAGGTATCAAGTCGTAATAAACAATAATATTAAAATGAACGCTGAAACATTTCAGAGGATGTGACATTTAAAAGCAGTTGTATCTTCCATGTCTGCTTAGCTCAACAAACAGAATGACCAAAAACTGCTCTGCGTGCAAGTGGCTGTCCTACGACCCTGCGCTGCTGCTTTGCCAAGTTGAGCTGGAGGCAGATCCCAAATTACTCAATGACCGAAAATAGCAAGTGGCTCAATGACAGGTGTCATTGCAGGCAGTCCACACATTGCAGGCACAGTGCTTGGCTGTCATTTCACATGCATTATCTCCCTGCCCACAGTTTATTTAGGGCACTAACTTATCTGGAATGTGTGTATACCATTCCCCAGTAAGCACTGAGACACAGTTACTCCCACTCATGGGACAGCAAACTTAAGTGTTCTTTAAAAGATACATCCTATTTTCACCGGCTGACTTCACATTGTAATGCTTGTTTATTTCCCTGGTGTTCACTCTTCTATTTCTTTCCTCTCTTAGTTTCCCTACTTTGGGAGCCAAGGGTGCAAAATTATCTTGTGCTTTAATTAATTATTGGAATCCTTGTATATTAAGTCATCCTTTCTGGTGATTATTCTGTTTAAAGCTGGGGATCCCTGGATTTGGTTCTAGTGTGACATCTCCATGCTGCCTCCACTTAATGCTGATGTGCGTAAATAACAGCCAACTGGCTGAAATGCTAATAGAAACTTGGAATTAGCAGCTGCATTAATGGAGAAGAAAATCATTTATAGTGGGAGGATGGCAGCAGGCTCGTTGACAAGTTTATTTCTGAATTCAATGCTGAACATATAACTGTTCAGCAGTGACGTAGAACACAAAGGGCAACTTTTTAAGAGCTCTAAAGCCAAATTAAATCGTGTTTTAATAAAAGAGTACGAAGCAGAAACTTCACCTTCAATTATCTGACAAAATCTATGGCAGTTAAATATTCCACGTTCTCTAGTAGAAAACAAATAAAACTGCAGATGCTGGAATCTGAAATTTCTCCACTCTCCTCTTTTATCTACAGTCTGCCTCTGGGTTCCAAGATTACTCTCAGCTGATGACATGGGATTTTAAGTGCCCTCTAACTCTGGTTTGTTTCACCTCAAATGACAATTGCAGCAGTTTATCGGATCACCATCAGCACCATCATTTCAGGTTTGGCATATTTTACTCTTGTCTTTGGGTTAAGATCCTGAAAACGTTAGCTAACAGTATTGCACATGATTGTTATAATAAGGGATACCAGTCAAACACAACATCACATTTTCAAGAACAACTAAGGGTGAGTAATTATGCCTGTTTAGCCAATTATCCCCACATCCTGTGAGTTAACAAAAGAATATCTACTTAATCCTATGATCCACCAATATCCTCCCAAAACTGCACATCAACATGCTGTCAACATCCCATTCATATGATTAATTCACTAATTATATCTTGAATAAATTAATATCTCAATTAGTATGCAGATACATTTACTTAGGTAATGCAGTAAGCCAAATATCCCACATAATATCATGGTGCAAGTTTCCAAGGTAACCATTTATACCTTATGCCTTATCAGCTCAAAGTTTATTGGAATCTAGGCATCTTAGCAATTTTATAAACAAATAAAGATAAACCTAAATTCCAAGTTTTTATATTTTATGGAAAGTGGGCTTTGTTAGAAAGGTCAGAATGTACCACCAGTCCCGATTTGCCCTTGAGAATGTGGTGAAGAGCTTTTTTTCTTGAACTGTGCTGGTGAAGGTACTATCACATTGTTGATGGGAGGTGATTCCAGAGGGATCAGCACAACAGATCCTGTTCACAATGGTATGACTCTATGGAAACCCACTGGTGATTGTGTTAACTTCAGCTGTCCATCCTTGTGGAAGAGGCCACAGATTTGGGAAGTGCTGTTGGAGCTGCCTGGGTGATTTCACAGCATTTATAAATGACCCAGCCTGATGTATAAGTGCTGAGGAAGGGAGTTGATAGGTGAGGGTTCGGGGCAGAGTTGAGCAAACTATTAAACAGATGTAACAACCAAAAAACAACTATCAGTTTTTTAGCTGTTGGTTGTGAGATAAATATCAACAGGACATAACATCTCTGATTTTATTTGGAAATAGCACCTTGGGATCGTTATGAATACCTAAGAGTACAGACAGAGACTTGACTTATTTGGTTGACATCCATTGCTCCAAAATCAATGACCATCTACTTTGCCCCATGAGGTACACTCTGCCACATGGAGCCTGGCTCCCAGTATTTCAGAATGTTCAGCACAATGGAGGAACCTTCTCAGCACAGGCTGCACTCAACAACAGCTTTGATGGCCAATGATGCTCCACCAGTGGACATTCAGTACATGGGACCTGTGCGAAAGGTAAAACTGGTAAAATGTTGGGATTTCTTAATAGTCTCATTATTCTTATTAAAAAGTCTGAAAGCACATCCACATAAAATAATTAAAAGTTATTGGTAAGACTAAAATAGGGTACACAGTCAGAATCTTTCTCCCAGGGTGGAAATGTCAAGTAGTCAAGGGTGTCACTTTAAGGTGGGGAGGGATGTCTAAAGGAGATGTGCAGGGTTAAATTTTACACAGAGAGTAGAAGGTCCCTAGAGTGCACTGCTAAGATGGTGGTGCAAGCAGATACAATGGTAGAGTTTAAGAGGGCTTTAGGTAGGCACATGAATAGAGACAGAGATATTAGTTTAATTTGGAAGCACATTCAGCTCAGATATCTTGGGCAGGAAGGTCTGTTTTCATACAGTACTATTCTGTATTCCACGTTCTATAACTCAAAATAAATAGTAAAAGTGTAGTTACTGTTATCTGGAAGCTGATGTCTCTCATCCAGTTTAATGCGATTACTGCATTAGCACCAGGTTTAACCTGGTTCACCCTCAGAAAGATTTCTCAACCTGATTTTCAGAGAGCTGGGAAATCTAGAGGAGTGGACTGTTGCAGTAGGTGGGTTAACAATTTGTGAAAAGGACATAAAGAACTGGAAAATATTTAAATAAGTTAAGTGAGCAGCAAGAAATTGGCAGATGGGATATAATGTGGGAAAATATTAGGTTATTTTAGAAGGAAGCACTGAAAAGCAAAGTAATGTTTAAACTGAGTGAGACAAAATTGCAATGATACAACCCCAGTGCCATTTGTGCGCATGAAAGAAATGGTGGGTATTCAAGGCAACAACTGGATGGAAAGACTAATTAAATGTTGCCTTATATTGTAAAGAATATGATGTACAAAAGTAGAAAAGGTTTGATGTAAATTTACAGGACACTCGTGAGACCTTGGCGAAAGTAATGATACAGTTTTAATATCCATATTTTTGGGAATATTTGTTTGTATTACAGGCAGTGCAGAAAAGGTTTACTGTTGACTCCTAGAATGAAAGAGTTAATGTATGAAGAAATGTTGCACAGGTTGGGCTTAAGGTCATTGAAGATTATAAGAGTGAGAGGTGATCTTATTGAATCATACCAGATTCTGAGGGGGAATTAGCAGAGTGGATGCTGAGAGCATGTTTCCCTTAGCGAGGACATCAAGAACTAAGGGATCTGGTTTCAGAATAAGGGGTCATTCTTCTAAAACTGATATGAGGAGGAAGGAACTTCTTGTTTAAATGGGCTATGACTCCATCTCTTGAGAGTTGCTTTGGTGGAGTCATTGAGTATATTCAAGGCAGATCCTGAAAGATACTTGAATTGCAAGGATTATGCATAAAGAACAAGAAAGTGATATTGAAGACAGTATTAAGTCAACCTTGACAGAAAAGTAAAATAAGAGAATGACACAGCAGTGATTTTACTTTAGATTTCCAGCATCTGCATTTTTTGGTTTGATTCTCATTTAGATCCACTGACATCTTTTGGAATAGGGAGCAGGCAATTGATCAACATCAGACTTTTTTATTTGTTAAGTTAACCCTAGAGTATCTTAGAAAATGATCTATTAAGTGACTTGCTCAAAATCTTGCTGCCATGGATCACACATAAATAGCACTTGAAGTCAAGATTGCACCTGCTGTCATCATTTTACCCATAATAGCTCTGTCTGGCATTGTGGTTATGTGACTTTAGGCACATTGCCAGTCTCTCCCATTCTCCTGGCCTCCTCTCTCACTGGAAACTGTCCCAATCAGTGTCGAATGCTTGTGGATGTAAATGAGCTTTGGAATGCTATGCCATGTGGTACTAGATAAAAATAAAAATTATTGCAGTACATGTCCCCCATCCGAAAATAGTACATGAGAGTGGGGAGGGAGCATTCCACATTACTGTATACTCAAGACTTGAGCTAATGCAAAAGAATGCACCAGACCAAAGAAGCAAAGATGATTTAATTTTTCCAAGGAAACTGTTTTTGGAAAAAGAAACCAGAGAGACTTTAGTTTTACTCACACACCAAATACTTTCACCTCTTCCATTACCTAGTCACAACTATGTGCAACATTTTAAATGGTTTGCTGGAAGTAAATTTCCCTTGAATCTGCTCTTAATTCTAGTTTCCTAACTACTTAAGCAAAACACATGGACAGAACCATTTACATTCTATTGCCAAACCAAAAGTTGCACATTTTGAAAGATCCTTCATTGCAATGAGTTACTTGCACTAGTGAATTAGAGAAGTTCAAAGCAAATTTATTATCAAAGTATGTACGGGTCACCAAATATTACCCTGAGATTCATTTTCTAGCAGGCATTCACAGAAGAACAAAGAAATAAAATAGAATCAGTGAAAAACTATTGTACACATAATCAACAACTTACAAGCAACCAAAGTGCAAAAGAAGGCTATCTGTGCAAATATTTTTTTAAAATTAAAAATAAATAAATAATACTGAGGACATGAGTTGTAGAGTTCTTGAAAGTGAGTCCGTAGTTTGTGTTCAATGTTGTGGGGAGTGAAATTGTCCATACTGGTTCAGGAGCCTGACGGTTGAAAGGTAATAATAACTTTTCCTGGATCTGGTGGTATGGGATCTAAGGCTCCTGTACCTCCTTCCCAGTGGTAGCAGTGAAACAAGTGCATGGCCTGGGTGGTGGGGGTCTTTGTTGATGGATGCTGTTTTCTTGTCGCAGCACTCTTTGAAGATGTCCTCAAAGGTAGAAAGGGCTTTATCACTGAGAACTACAGCCAAAAAGCTAAGCATTATTTTACCTCTTTTTCTACAGAAATACCATCTAGAAGATGGATAACAAATGTGTAGAGGTTTTCTTAGACTTGTCAACCAAAGCAGAATCAGAATTAGGTTTAATATCACTGGCAGATGTCATGAAATGTGTTGTTTTATGACAGCAGTGTACTGCAATACATAATTGTATAGTTTTTATTATTGTATTGCAATGTACTGCTGTTGCAAAACAACAAATGTCAGTACACCTGCCAGTGTACTGAAACTGATTCTGATTCTACTTTGGTTGACAAGTATAAGGAGAGTGTAGTGAGAAGATGTGAGGACAAGGGGGCGGAGAGAGAAAAAGTGAAGATGGAGCTATTACCTACAACTAGGAACCAAGAAGTAAGTAAGGGAACTGTGAGTGATTAATCCTTTCAATCTTGGGTTCACTCGGCCTGTTATACACATCTAGTGCAAACACAGATCAAGAAGGCAAGCCATATTCATTTGTTCATCTTCACAATCCTCAGATATAGAAAAGTTGAACAACCTTTTCAGTTAAGAGACTACTTTGTATTCATTTCTCTTTGCCTCCCTCCCTGTCATCATTCCAGAGTACACAGAAAAGCCCTCATCCTAACTTGGCTTAATGCTGTTCAGAAGCATAAAACCTAATATGCCTTTGTCTCCTTCACTTGTAAATGATTTACCAGTTTGGGACACATTTAGGACCATATGGTGCAAGCCATCTATGGGTAGAACAAGGAACCAGAGATTCTGGACATAGTTATACAAAGCAATGACAGCATTCCAATTTCCCTTCATTCTATTGCAGTCATCTATTTCTAAGCATTCTTTTAAGATATGTTTGCTGCTCTTTCTTCAGCCAAAATGAATTTAGAAGTGCCCTTAGCTCATGGTAGCTTTATCAGCTTTCCCCTATGTCTTGATAAGCAATTAATCTTCAATCACCACCACAAAATCAGATAATTTACCTCAGTACTTCTATGGAAAACATATTTTACAGATTGACTGTTATATTACTTCACACACAATAACTACATTTCCAAAGTATTTAAAAAGCTATAAAAAGCTTTAGAATATCCTGAGGTCATAAAGGGTGTTGGATAAATGCAAGCTTCCCCTTCTATTACAACACGTCATCTCTGCTTCAATCAACAGTTAAATTACCAAAAGAATGGAAGTGTTGTATTTTTGCTGTCCTTAAAATGTCCTTTAATGGGCTTCATTGTTCATGAATAAATAAACGTACTGTTCAATGTGTAAATGAGCATACAAAATGGAATCATTTTGGGTAAAACCTCTAATCTGTAGTCAGACAGTAATCAGGCAACAATTATCCTCAGTGTTCTGGGTTCCTTGAAGAGTGCGGCTCAGCTGTAGCTTGTACTTGAATAAAATTGCCTGCATTTCCATATATCATCAAAAAACTTTGTCTCCAAGAACACACCTATAACTTGTGCTACTACAAGGCTGATGACCTGTTTCGCTCATATTCCAGCAGGAATCAATACCTTCAGGTAAGGTATTTTTTAAATCTATGTTTAATTTAGGGAATCCTAAATACATATTATAGGACTCCTGGTTTTCTGTCAAATTTATGAAGAATATTGGTCATTTATCCCAAGTATTTATTTTGCTTTCTACCAAGTCTTTATAGAGTCTTTATAGAGTCACCTTGGCATCACAATTCAAAGTCATATATGGAAGAATCTTGGCAAATGGTGTTCATTAATTGGTTGCGTGATGAAGTCAGAGCATTGGTAATTTGAAGCTTGGTTAATCACCACCTCAGGACAATGTGAGGATTTATGTCAATAAGGTGGCATTGGACATCACAAACACTCCCTGAGAGAGATACCACATGATCAAATCAATCATCAGGTACACAGTGAACTAGTTTACATGATTAATTATGTATCCAACAGTGTCCATTAGACCATAAGATATATGTCCACTCTGAACATTTCCAACGCTGTCCATTCACAACGAAATGTTCTAACGGCACTTCAGCATCTTCCTTTTAGACCACCTTGACATGATGCTGGTTTGATTGCCTTTGAGGATGAAACTGGGGAGACTCTTCCTCATTCTGCCAACAGACTGATTATAGTATGATTGAACAATGACTGAGGGTTCCACCAAAATTGGATGAGGCCGTCTTTAGAGGCCTTATAGACATGTCAAATATTTCCGCATCATGTTTGCCAATTTGACTCAGTCTCCCATAAAAAAACCCAAGTGCAGTAGTCTAAATTTGAAGAAGTTTAAAAAAAAATCACTGCATCAGCTGGAAGAAGTGTTTAGGTCTCTGAATGTCAAACAGCAAGGAAGTGACAGAGCAGTTTTATCATTCACAATGGTTACTTGGGGAGATGCCTTGAACAGTGAGCGTTGATGGAAATGGAGCACAGTATCACAGAGCGAATGGTCCACTGTAATGTTACCAGTGGAGGTACAGGAAAAGATGAATCAACTGGTGCCTTGTCAATGGAGATGTTAGGAATTACAGATTTGCAAGTTAAAAATGATAGTGCTACCGATCTATTGAATGTTTAGACTGGTGAGGTGGAAGAAAAGGGTAAAGGGATCCCAAGTCTTACTCTGTGTGGGAGAAGTGTGAGTAAAGAACAGAATGCTGCAGCAGACATGATTAGTAGCCCCGGAGGAGGAACACTAGCAGAGAAAAATAGATGTTGAGAACAGAATCAATCAGGTTTAATATCAGTGGCATATGACATGAAATTTATTATTTTTCAGCAGCAGTACATTGCAATACATCGGGAAAAAGCTATAAATTACAATAAGAAGTATATATTTTTAAAAATAAATTAGTATTGCAAAAAGAGAGGGAAGGAAAAATTGAGGAAGTGTTCATAGGTTCATTGTCCATTCAGAAACGGAAGAAGGGGCGGAGGGGAAGAAGCTGTCCCTGAAACGCCGAAGCAATAAAACAATGCTGGAGATAAGCTGGGAGAATGGAAAAGAGTTCTCACAGGAAGCAGATGTTTCAACTGGCAGCACCATTGCTTGGTTTGTTCAACCTGTCCAAGTCTCCAGCCTATCAGAGATAATTTATTTTGGTTTTTCCATTCAAAGTCAAAGTAAAAGTAAATTTATTATCAAAGTACACATATATCACTACATATTGCCTTGATATTCATTTTCTTGCATGAATTTACAGGAAAATAAAGAAATACAAAAAAATTCATGAAGAAAACTCTGCATAAATAAAACGAGCAAACAGCCATCAGGAGCACAGGCCCCATCAAGGGCACTGGACACAATGGATGACCCCAGCAGATTCACAGGTGAAGTGTTGCCTCTCCCAGAAAGATGGTTTGGGGCCCTGAATGGAGGTGAAGGAGTTGGTGAAAGAGCAGGTGTAGCAGTTTGTCTGCTTGCAGGGGTAAGTGCCAGGAGGGAGATTAGTGGGGATGGACAAATGGACAAGGGAATCATGGAGGGAGCAATCCCTGCAAAAAGTGGAGGTGGGGAGGTAAGGATATGTTTTGGGAGCAGTTGTGGAGAACATGAGAAGTAAAAGTCCTTGAAAATGAGCCTGTAGGTCAGAGTTGTTGTGAGTAAAGTTTGCCAGTTCAGACTGTAGGGTAATAACTGTTCCTGAATCTGATGGTGTGAGACCTAAGACTCCTGTACCTCTCACTTGCTAGTAGCACCAAGAAGAGAGCATGGTCTGGATTGTGGGGTCCTTGATAATGGATGCTGCTTTCTTGTGGCAGCGCTCCTTGTAAATGCGCTCAGTAGTGGGGAAGGTTTTGCCTGTGATGGACTGGGCTGTATCCACAACTTTCTGTAGGCTTCCATTCCTGGGCATCGATGCTCCCATACCAGGCTGTGATGTAACCAGTTAGGATACTCTCCACTGCATACCTATAATAGTTCCTCTCTACAACTTCAAAATTTTAAATTCTACCTTTTGCTATCCTGCTGAACAGCCATTGACCTAAAATGTTAATTTTGTTTCTCTCTCCACAGATGTTTCCTGACCTATTGAATATTTCCAGTTCTTTCTGTTTTAATTTCTGACTGACTTTTCCTTTGTTCACATTTAGTGAGTGTAAAGGAAGACAGGGTTAGCAGTCAACCTCCATTCAGGGCCCCTTCTTCTCCTGTCCTTGGCCTTTTCTACCTAACATCTCCCAGCTTCTTACTTCATCCCTCCTCCCCCACCCACTTGGCTTTACCTGTTACCTAGCTTGTCCTCTTCCCATCTTCTTATTTTGGCATCTTCCTGCTTACTTTTCTTTCCTGATAAAGGGCCCCAGCTCAAAATGTTCACTGTTTATTCATTCCCATAGGTGCTGCCTGACCTGCTGAGTTCCACCAGCATTTTGTGGCTGTTGCTCTGGATTTCCAGCATCTGCAGAATCTCTTGTGTTTATGTTAGCAAGAAACCTTTTGAATAATCCTGATGAACCATCCTATCAACTAATGACAAAGCCAGATCTTACATGTTCAATGTATAAGATCACTGAATAATGTAAGAAGAAATCAAATTCCATTTTATTGCAAGTGAATAGTTCAGGGATTGTATTCCCTTGACTATCACTTAAAAGGAGAAAACAATCCTTCACTCATGTCACATCCTGCAACAATCTCTAATTAAAGCTTTTAATTTTTAGCTTCAGTCGCGGTCACTCAGCAGGAGCACTGTCTCACTTTCCATTTAACTGTTAAAGAAAATGTTGCTTTCTTCATTGCATCAAACTTACAGCCAGCAGCATTCCTTTATCAAAAGATGTGACATCTAATCATCAAGAAAGTTTTCACAAGCTCGAAGCTTTTCCTTAAAGTTGTGAAACTTGTCACGGTTTGAACTTCCAATGCCACTATTGCAAAATGATCAGTGCTTGAATGGCATACATTTACACAGCTGAATTGTTGGTCTTTCTGTTCCCTCCCACCTTAAAGTTCCACAGTAGACTCTACCCTTTTCCAGCAGGAGAGCTTGGTCGCACTGTCAGCAACTAGAACTGGATACAGTAAATAGTCTCCTCTAGAACACCTTTATCTCCTTCTCCACTGTTCATCTGGGATTGACAAGTACAATAAGGTGATGATTTGTTCACTCTCCTAATATAGCAACAAGATTAAACCTTTCCTCTGGCTATTTCAGGAGGAAAATGGAGTACTTTCTTCCTGCCTGGATTAGTTCAGCTTTAACAACACTCAACAAACTCTGCACCAACCAGAGTAAAGCTGTCTGTTTGATTAGTACCAATCCACTATCTGAAATGTTCATTCCCTTCTCTGGTGTTGCAGTCATTGAGCAAGCGTCATCTACAAAAAGTACTGTGATTACTCATGTGGATGATTCTAATAGTAGAACCCAAAGGGCGTCAAAGGTTAGGAGGAGAAGGGAGGAGAATGGCATTTGGAGGATCGATAATCAGCTATAATAGAATGGCAGAGCAGGCATGATGGGCTGTTTGGCCTAATTCTGCTCCTATATCTTATGGTCAAACCTGCAACTATGTCGACATCAAGAAGGCTAGCAGGATAGCGGGTGCCAATATACACTGTTCACTCCTGAAGCTGCACAGCATCCAGATTTGAAATACTTTGCTGTTCCTTTATGAGTCTAAATCCCGAACACCCTATTTGAGAATACCTTCACCAGTGTTTCACTGTACAGTAGTTGGGAATGGGATATAAATACTGAACTTGCCAATGATGGTCAATGATCTTGTTTTTGTGAAATGCAAATTGCAGACACTACAACAAGAAAGGTTCATCTGGATCCTGTGGCACAGTATGTCTACATTTACTTTGGGAAATAGGGTCTTTATGAATGCAGTCAAGCAAAGAGTCTAAATGGTGTAATGAAATGAATTCACTTCCTATGGAACAACAGCCTATTAGAGTAAGGGGAGCTGGTCACGATATGCCCACTGGGAAAGAACGATTACATTGTATTTCTCTATACTGGTAGGCCCTGGATTTTCAGTCATTCTGTAAAATCAAGAAAAAATTATGTCTTGGAGCCACAGTTGCTTCTCCTTTTTAATGTTTTTAAAAAATAAAACTATTGTAGATGCTTGTTTATATTAAATCCTTCATCCTTAATGTTATATGAATATATATACTCTAAACCCAATTACCTTGCTGACCGAAGAAAAGATTCAAGGATGTGCTCACATGCTAATTTGAAAAACAGCAATTTCCCATTGACTCCAGGAGTACCTGACCCATGAGGCTTGAAGTGGAGAAGGAACAGCCAGAAGCATAATCAGAACCTTGAGCCCATGTTTTGGGAGCACGCAGGAGCCCATTGATATGGGTGAAAGGAGCACACCACCTCACAAACTAAGAACCCACCCACCCTGTCAAATACCTCCTGCCTGTCTATTGAAGAGTCTGTAGTTCTAAATTTTTAATATTTATATATTTTTATATTTACTGACAGACTGCACAGAGTAGGCCCATCAGTCCTTCGAGCCATGCTATCCAGCAATCCCCCAGTTTAATCCTAGCCTAATCATGGGACAATTTACAATGACCAATTAACCTACCAACTGGTACATCTTTGTAATGTGGGAGGAAACTGGAGCACTAAGAGGAAACACACGCAGTCATGGGGAGAACATACTAACTCCTTACAGGCAGAAGCGGGAATTGAACCTGGGTCACTGGTACTCTAAAGCATGCTAACCACAGTGCTACCATTAGTATTTGTAACCTCAGTACCACAGATGGGAGTTGAAGCAAGTCATTTTTGATCCTGAGTGGTTGCCTAAAAAGGAACCTAAATAAACTTTTAAATTATATTTTAAGTTAATCAAGAAACTGCTGGGAAGTAATCAGCTTGTCATGTTAAAAATTTTTTGACTTAGCCTTTTTTCAGTCAAGCCAGAGAGAGCTCAGTACCATCTCTGCACCTGATATTATACACAGAGCTATGTGAGTCATTGCATACTTAATGCATGAGGCTGCCCTTGGGACCAGCTAGATGGCATCATCATGAGCTGAGAGAACATACTGTTGATCTAAATATGGTTCTGGCTAGCAATTTGGTCTTTATTTCTTGATCACTGATGACACATAGAGGGTAACCTGCAAAAACACAATGAGAACCTGCAGACGCTGGGAATCCAGAGAAATATACACAAAATGCAGGAGGAACTCAGCAGGTCAGGCAAAATCTGTGGAAAGGAATAAAGCATTGAAGTTTTGAGCAACTTGCAAGAGTTCTGCCTGAGTAATAATCTAGTGGTATGAATGGACAACCTCATGAATGTCTAATTGTCAACTGGTTGAGAATCAGGCGGATATACTGTTAGTGAGACACTGCATTATCTCCCTAGTGGAAATTAGAAATCGGCCCCTTCATGTTCTAATAGCCACAGTGGTAGTGGGGATAAGCTCCCAATGGCTTGCATCCCAGATAGCCTTTGACAACTAAGTCCAGCTTCTGGCCTTCACATGTGGCTTAGCTACTAAGCCTAGTGGAACTGACAGGGGAATGGACAAAGGCAGATCACTGGCTGATCTGGACAGATGGGGCTCGTCAACCGTTGTTGGTAGTTCACCTCAGAGAAGGAAAACTTTGATCTCAAAGCTCTGCTGCCTTGCAGTTATACCTACTCATGGGAAAGGCTTCAGGAGTAAACCCCAAGGAAAAATCTGAACCTGGATGCCCTAAGCCAGTCCTGCATTGAGTTCAATGCTTACTGGCCCTAGTAGCAAACTGTATTGGTCTCTGCTATACATTTGGGTTCATCAGCTGTGTGGAAAAAGGGAGCCTGTTGCATGGACAACAGCTTGCACTCCATATCATACTGCCCTGGCTTGTGTACTGGATTTCGCATCACGTAGACAGCTGAGACACGACATCCATGGTCGGCCTCAACCAACAGGGGGCCTCAGCCTTGGAAGCTAGTCCGATGATTTATAAAATAATAAAATAATTCAGATGTTTGCAGGCAGATTAAGCTTTCAAGTTCAGGATTTGGTCTGTAATGTTAGAACAACTGTTGCACATTAGTGTGTGGTTACAACATTTGATCCTGAGAGTGAGAGGCTTTAATTGTGAAGAGGAATGACAGAAGCCACTGCTTTATTCAGAAGAACAATCAGCTACAAGAGAAGACCTGTGAGAGGGGTTCAAAGGTATTTATAAATAGAAGCAAACTTTTTCCACTGGTAGATATATCAACAACTATGGGGATAAATTTACAAACGTCATGGAAAAGGTAGTGGATTAAGAGAAGTTTCAAAGCAGGGGTTTGCTGTGACAAGGAATGTCTGACCTGAAGCAACAGGGAGACTGAATTCAAAAAATATTTTGAAGAGGAAATGGATCAGATGCTAAAGGACAGAAATGTAAAAGGTTTTAGCAAAGTACCTGTGGTCAAAGCAAAATGGGGCTGTTCTTTTACTGGATGTGATCTCAATTGTTACTGGGAAATTCTGTCACTTTAAGGGCTGATTAACATTTGTAAAATGAGACAAAATTATTTGCTCTCAAGATAGGTTTCTCCAGAATGTGAGCAAATGGCTTTGTAGATGCTGGTCCAACAAGTGAAAAAACGAGGATTGCTTTGAATGTAACATCAAAGACTAGTGGAAACAGAACTTACAATAATAGTGAATTTAATAAATATTTAAAAAGGGAAAATTTGCAATGCTGTGGGAAGGAATTAGGGGATTGGAACAAACTGGATACTTCTTTCAAAGGGCCAGCACAAAGGAAACCGACCAAATGTCTCCAGATTCAAGTGCATATATTTATAAAATGTACATAACAACCTAAATATCTAACCAAGAAATGTGCTGCATTGCCTTAGGTCACCACGAAATACTGGATACTCTGAGATCTTCCTGGCGAGGATTCAGCAGCTGTGCTTTCCCATATCAAATACCATATCACTATTTCCACCCATTTCGACTAGCGGACAGGAACTTGGTTCAAGCTATAGTTCAAAGAACAGTCGTTCAGATACTGTGGCAATGATGAGCAGTGCCTGTGCCCACAGATAATACTCTGTTAACTGATCTAGGTGATGTCACCACTAACCAAGCTAAAATGCCAGCAAGCAATGTCCGAAGAACTTCTCACCTTTCCCCTGGTCAGAACTGCATATCGCTTATTTAAATTTCCTTATAAACATTCAGCCGAGGAAGGGGTGTCCTTAATTTCATCGGCAGAGTGAAAGTGACCTTCTCCCTACCCAAAAACAAATAAAACTTTTCTCTATAATCCACTATGATTACATAATGGGATACAAAACTGTAATTATTTGTTGAGACAACATTTAGAAATAAATTATAGTAGCATCAGAAAACATGTTTCAAATTTCTGCCCTTTATAAATTCATAATAATTTTACGAATAGTGAAGAGAGAACTTCAGAGTCTGCATTATAGGTTTTGCAAACTTCTAAAATATTTCAGTGTTATTTTATTTTACAGTTTACTTTGTCTTGTCAGGACAATCCATTCAATTGATGTTTCAATGGGTAAAAATTGTTGAAGAGTTTGCAATGTCAGTGCCTTATGTGATGATGAACTGAATCTCTGGCCCTGTGTTCATCTCTTTGATGGCCTAATTCTCCCTCTGTCACATTACCTGTCATTACCACTGCTTCAACCCGTTTGCTACTAAACTCCCTAATACATGCTTAAATTAATTTGAATCCTCATTCACACTATTTATCCTCTGGCTCTCAGTTCAGTTTGTGTTATTAAAATTAACAGCATCATGGTCATATTCAAATCCTTGCAAGTTCCAATTCAAGTTTGACATCTGTACGTTTCTGCAAACTTGACTTCATGTATCTTCTATTTCTTTCACACCAGTATTGGAAGTTGTGCCTTACATTGCCTGATCAGATTCTGAAAATGACTCAGCAAATGTCTCTGCCTATTTATCTCTTTCCTCCCTAAAACCTACTTCTTTCATTCAAATCTAAGAGACTATTTCCAAACAACACACACAAAATGCCGGTGGAACCCAGCAGGCCAGGCAGCATCTATAGGGAGAAGCACTGTCGACGTTTCGGGCCGAGACCCTTTGTCGGGACTATTTCCAAATGCAGTTTAGTGTTCACTTTTATCAGGTTACATCTGTGAAATGCCAGAATACTTTGTCCTTGACACAGTTACATTAATGCAACTTGTTTTTGAGAGTAGTTTCTGTTGTTCCTCTCCATGCCTTGCGGTGCATTGAGCGACAACATTGCCATTTCTTTAGCATTTTTGTCTGCTTTTTTTTAAACGAGGCTAACTTACTAGCTCAATGCTCGGTACAAATGGAAAGGGTGCAAGGAGCCAACCAGATTCGAACCCAAAACCACTTGCCTCGAAATCCGGTGTGGATGCCTCTACGTCAGCAGCCGACTATTTTTGAGAGTAGGGAGCCACATAAACTTCAGTGATTTCAAATTTAAAAAAAATACATATTTCAAAATTTCAACTATTTCATATGATAAAACTGAACTACCAAATGCCAATGCATGTACTGTTATATCTAAGGTAGTACTCAATATTAGTTGTGATGTATTGAAATTCTGAATCACTGAGAAATTCACAAGAACTAAATACTATTCTGCATTTCTGAACATTGAGTAAGCTTTGATTGCTTTGGACATATATAGTGGTGCTAGAAAGTTTGTGAACCCTGTAGAATTTTCTCTATTACTGCATTAATATGACTTAAAATGTGATCAGATCCTCACATTTCCAAAAACTAGACAAGGAGAACCCAATTAAATAAATAACACAAAAATATATACTTTTTCATATATTTTTTGAGAAAAATGAACCAGTATTACATGTATTTGTTGGAAAAATATGTGACCCTCTGGGGTAATGCCTTCTACAAAAGCTACTTGGAATCGGGTGTTCCAATCAATGAGATGAGATTGGAGGTGTGGGTTGTAGAGCCTGCCCTATAAAAAAGACACACAAAGTCAGGTTACTGGCAGCACCTGTGCTTCTCTGGAAAGATCTCTTTATGTGCACCATGCCTCGATGCAAACAACTTCCAGAGGCCCTTCGAAGAAGTATTGTAGAAATGTATGAAGGTGGAAAAGGCTACAAAAGCATTTCTAAAGACCTGACTGTTCAACAATCCACAGTAAGAGAAATTGCCTACAAATTGAGGAAACACTGTACTGTTGCTACTCTCGTGCCACCTGCAAAGATCATACCAACAGCACAACATGCAATGCTGAAGAAATGGTGTTCATGGAAGGACTCCATGGAGGAAACCACTGCTCTCCAAAAAAAGAACATTGCTGCACCCCTCAAGTTTGCAAAAGACTACCTGGAAGTTTCTATAATGTTTCTGGGATGACATTCTGTGGACAGATGAGACAAAAGTTGAACTTTTTGGCAGAGTTGTACATTGCTATGTTTGGAGGAAAAAGGACACTACACACCAATACCAAAATCTCATCCCAATTCTGAAGTTTGGTGGAAGGAGTATCATGGTTTGGGGTTGCTTTGCTGCCTCAGGACCTAGACAGCTTGCTATCTTTGAGGGAACTTTGAATTCAAAATTGTATCAAGACATTTTACAGGAGAATGTCAGGGTAGCAGTCCACCACCTGAAACTTAACAGAAGTTGGATAATGCAACAAAACTATGATCCGAAATACAAGAATAAATTGATAAATGGTTTAAAAAAGAAAATACATGTTTTGGAATGGTCAAGTCAAAGTCCTGACAATCTTATAGAAATTTTGTGGAAGGTCCTGAAATAAGCACTTTATGCAAGGAAGCCCACCAACATCCCAGAGTTGAAGTAGATTTGTAAGGAGGAATGGCCTAAATATCCTCCAAGCCAACATGAAGGACTGATCAACAGTTACCAAAAATGTTCGTTTGAAGTTGTTGCTGTACACCAGTTACTGAAAGCAAAGGTTCACACATTTTTCCAACAAATACATGCAATATTGGATTATTTTTCTCAATAAATAAATCGCATGTATAATGTTTTTTGTGTTATTTAATTTTCTCTTTATCTAGCTTTAGTACTTACATGAAAATCTGATCGCATTTTAGGTCATATTTATGCAGAAATAGAGAAAATTCTACAGGGTTCACAGACTTTTCAGTATCACTGTGTTTACTTTAAACCAAATGGACACTGGATATCACCTCGAAGAGATCCAAATCAATGCTCCTCTGTTGTCTTATGAAACCTTCCTGGCTCTTTGTGAGCAAGTTTGCTTCTTGCTGTTTTGCGACCTCTTTAATTGGATTGCGTCAAATTTTTGAACAAATTGGTGCCAGAATGTGTCATGACACTTGTATTCTGCATCCAGCCTCACCCTCAGGTGTGCTGATTGTTAACAGCAAACGATGCATGTCACTGTATGATAAATATATTTGAATTTTGAATCATTAATTAACAGAAATGCTATAATCATCATGATAGCCTCAAGCGTCCAAGGACTCAATCAACCAATCACTTTTCTGCTACCCAACTTACCTCATTGTCCTTCTCCAGATTTTTCACAAACTATTATTTCCTCCACTGTCACCGACAATGTTTTCACCGGCACAAACGAATGGACAAAATGTCTAGATTCTTGACATGTGAATAACCCTTGGTTTCTATTACTGCTGTGCCTAACTTTAAATGTTAAGTGCATTCTGCGAAACCAAATCAGCAACATAAATTTTGCTCAGAGTTATTGTTCATATTTCCTTTGAAAATGATCTCCCTTTCTCCCACCCCTTCACTTTTTCTTTGCTTTCGTTGCACTCACTGACAGTTACCCTCATTAATATAGCTTCAGGAAGACAAGATTTCTTCTGAGCCTCAATCCATTCAGCTGCCCCTAATTCTGAAAGATAAGGGTGCCCATCTGCTTGTTTTGAACTGTGATTCAGGGCAACAACAGTATCTACTACTGACATTATAAATGCAATCTCTGCATATTCTATCCTGAAACTGACTACGATATTTGGTAAAATGCAGTCAATGAAAAAGAATCGATCAATCTGAAACTTCATTGAATTGGTGCACATTTGCAATTGCCTGTAAATTGGCTCACAGAATCAACAATTATTTTCACTCTCCATTGGGATATGAGGAACCAAATACCCCGAAAAGCTGGAAGATCTGTTTTGGTAGAAGAGACTATGTTTTGGGAAGTCTCTGATCCAAAACTGTCTGGTCACTAACCTTTTATTTTTGTATCCTTTTTACCATCTATGTTCACCCTTTCCAATGTGATTATTGTTCAGCAAAGTATGTAACTATTGATCACATTCCTAAGGAAATAATAAAATTGAATAAACTGACCAAGGAGAATTACAAAGTTATGCTGTACAAAAGGCTATTTGGCCCATTGTTCCTGTGCTAGCTATATGAAAAGACTATGAATATACATGAGCCAAAGGAAGAAGTGTATTTGTAACATGCCTTTCAGAGCCTCTGAGTATCCCAACTCAACTTACAGCCAATGGAGTACTTTTGTAGTGTAATCTCTTATGCAGCACAAGTATTTAGCGACAAATAGGATTTATGTTCAGTATTATTTCAGAATGGGGACTAGGCCAAGAGTTAAAACAAAACTTCAGGATCTCCTCCCCTCCCTCTCCCATGGAGGGTTGTCTTTGGCATCTGACCTCCAAACATTTTGCAGCAAAAGATGTTTGTCTTTGCTGGTCTATGGAGTGATTCCGTCCGAACTAGCGGGTTGCCTTTTACGTGCACATCTCTAATAGCCAGCAAAAGGTTTTCACCGAAAATACATCGAAAATAATATAATTTGCTTTGTATGTATATTTATATTGCAGGTTGAAGTGGTCATGCTGGAAATGTGTTGGAACTGAGGATGCCATTGATTCCATGCGCTGAGTTTTAGCAACAGGGTAAAAGAATATGATACAAGCGAAATCCCAATTAGAGCTTGGCTCCTGTAAAGCTCCCAGAGGTTCGCACACGACACCGCTCAAAGTTAGTTTGACCTTACCCCTTTGACATTCTCCACCCGCCCCGTAGTTTGAAATCAAATTCTAAACCAACTGCGTAAAAATCAGGTTCGGCATGGCCACGGTATAATTTTTAAAGTGTATGTGTGTGTGCGTGTCCCCAAAACTATCATAATCACTTTACAGCAGAAAGGTGGGAGAGGAAGGGAGTGTGTAGCTTTCTTATATGAGCAAACCCAGGGTGTCTCTTATTATCAGAGTGTCTCTGACGGGGTGGCCTCATGGTGAGTGTCTTCCTCCCTGGCAGAAGATCTCTCTCTCTCTGCAGCAGGGACCCTCTTCCCCCCCCCCCACCCCCACCCCAACCCCAACCCCAACTCGTGTAGTGTTTGGGGGCTCTTCCTTAATCGATCTGCGTTTGACGGTCTCTCCGTCGGGTACCTCTTTCTATGAGCGGGTACCTTTGGAAAGGATCTCTTTCTGTACTGATGGGCGTTTTCTCTCCTTCCCCTGCGAATTGACGTTCCCATTTATTGGAATATTGATCACCCCGAGTTAGAGGGTAAGATTGTCGCTTTAACTCTCTCTCGCGCGCGGTCTTTCGCTCCCGCTGACTTTTCTGGAGTACATATCTCTTTCTGAATATGGGGTTCTCTCTCTCTCTCTCTCTCTTTGGCAGTGGTGACTCTCTCTGGCAACGGCGACTCCCTGGCCGCGGTGGGTTATTATACTGGCTCGCTGTCCTACCTTGGCGACTCGAAGCGGCATGTTTAGGTGGGATCCTCCATGTAGCCTGAAGCCCCAGGGCGCCCCACCACTAAGGGTGACGAGGAATTCTTCCCCGGTCCCCATGACCTCTCCCGCTCTTCAGCAAACGCTGGGTGCCTGGGAAGTCTTCATGGCCCTGATTCACCCATCTTTCACATCTTGTCCGAGCTGGCTGATCAGGCGCTGGGAGGTCACTGCGAGACACCAGTCTCGTGTCTCCTCTCTCCAGCAAAGCTGCAACAAACATAAGGGGCTCTTGGTTCAAGGCCAAATTTCAACACATGTTGCGTCAATCTCACAGCGCTGCTGTGGCTATCTATAAGGAAAATGCAAATGCTTGAGTTCAGGGTTAAAATGTTGGCTGCCGAAGAGGCTCTTACTGGTTTTAACTAATTTGTCACCACTAAGAACACCACAGACACATAGCTGGGGTTCGAAATCAAGTACACGTTGGTCATTATTGTACCCAGGGTCTGGACAGCGAAAATATTGCGGGACACTTGACTTAATACAAAAACTGGATTGTAAAAGGACAACAGCCGTTTCTGGTGGTTTCGGGAGTGGTCTGGATTCTGATTAAAATTTGGTTTAGGTTGTAAAGATTAACATTCTGTATAATTGTAGTTTTGAATGTGCCGAATCTCGCAACGCAGAAGTACAGTACATTTATTATGCAAATACGAACATGCAAATTATTCCTCCACAACGTTTATGCAAAACATTTTTAATTAGGCTGAAGCCTTTACTTAACGAGGTATTATGCTTAGAAAAACAAGGACCATGCGACCGTGCAGCCAATGACATGCTTTCCTGATCTCGACGGGAAATGAAGCAGCCAATATGAACATAACAGCGATTTATTTTAATAAGATTCTCACACTTCACGGTTCTGATAAATTGAAGCTGTTTCTTTCTCCACGGACTTTCATTATCTCCAGCCCTTTCATTATCATTCTGCTTTCAGAGTCCCCACCCACCTACCTTTGCTCTTTCACCTGAACTCGTCAGTTACCTAGTAGCTTGTGCTGCACCTTTCTATTTTGGCTTCTGCCCTATTCCTTATCAGTCCTGATGAATGGTCTCAACCCGAAATGTTGATTGTTCATTTTCCTCCACAGACGCTGCCTGACCCGCAGAGCTCCCCCAGCATCTTGCATCCACCATCTCCAGCATTTCCTGATTTTATTTCAGATATCTTTTATCTGCAGTGCTTGCTTTTTTGCTTCTCAATTACCCCTTTGTTATCTGTTGTGTAATAGTTTTACTGGGATCCTGCATGTTCTCCTGTGAGGGCGGACAGGGCCCAAGGGTACTTATATTACACAGGAAGGCCATTCAAACCATCAGATCCATGCCAGCTCCCAACAGGACAAATCTATCAGTCATTTCCACCTCCTTATTCTCTGGTCCCCTGTAATTTAGTTTCTCACGTGTTCACTCACCCACAGGAAAGGATAATTAATGGGCTAGCATGTCTTCAGGATGTGCAAAGAAACAAGGGAATCTGGTGGGAACCTACACTGTCATGGGGAGAATATGCGAACTCCACTGGGCAGCACCCTTATTTCATATCAAGGCTGAATACTGGGAGTGTATTCGCTGATAATAATATAAAATAGCTAAAATAACTGGGCCTAGAACACAGGCACTCTTACGACTCAAACACATTTTTTTATTTTACTTGAACAGAAGGAGAACAGCATGAATCCTGACACACACACACAGTTCCGAAGGCTGAACAGGAAAATGCTATTTTTATACAGTTACAGGTATTGACCATTTGATAAATTGTATACTTCTGAATTCCTCACTGGCAAGATCAATCACTGTTCACAATAGTGTTGTTAAAAGTCAATCAAAACTTCAAGCTGACAACTGATGCTGTTTTGAAGTTAGTAAAGCAATTGTCCCTGAGGTGTTGGGTGTATTTCCCATCTTTCCATTATTCCTATCTTGACTGTTCCTGCACCCACTACTGTGAAAAGGGAAATGATGTTTTCCTAGAACCCAGAATCTAGGTTGATTAAATACTGCTATATCAGTTCTTAGAACTTGGATGTTCTTTATGTTCAGATCAAGTTCCAGGAGCTTGAATGCGCTGGCAAAAGCATCCATTATGCATTGCAGATCCTCCTCAGGATAATAACCTCTCCCTCAATGTCCAAAAAACAAAAGAGCTGATTGTAGATTGTAGAATGGCTCGGCCCAATCAACATCAATGAGTCTGTACTTGAGAGGGTGAGTAGTTTCAAGATCCTTGGTATACATATCACAGATGATCTTGCCAGGACTGTACACACCAGCTTTGTAGCAAAAAAAGCACAACAACGTCTCTTCCACCTCAAGCGACCGAAGAAGTTCATGTCGAACTCCTCAAGACCTTCTACAGGGCCACCATTGAGAGTATCCTGACTAGCTGTATCACAGTCTGGTACATGAACTGCACCAACCTTGATCACTGGGCACTGCAGAGAGTGGTATGGACAGCCCAGCGCATCTGTGGATGTGAACTTCCCTCGATTGAGGATATTTATAGCAGCAGATGAAGAAAGAAGGCCTGGAAGATTAGTGGGGACACCAGTAACCCCAATCATAAACTGTTTCAGCTGCTTCCATCTGGAAAACACTGTTGCAGCATTAAAGCCAGGACCAACAGGCTATGGGACATCTTCTTTCTACAAGCCATTAGACATAAATTCACATATCTGTACACTGCAACAAAGTCATAACACAAAGATTTTTACTCCCTCATGTTGTGGGATGGATGTAAGATTTAAATATATTCTAATTCTAAAGAGCCCCACCCCCACCCCATCTGTCCTATAGAGAATCTGGACTCTTTGTGGAGGTCTTGTCCTGTGAGGTGAAAAATGGTTGCAATGAAAATGACAAACAGAGTTGGGGCAATGATGCATCCCTGTTTGACCCTGGTCTCAACCTTAAAAATTGCTGTTTCAAAGCTGCTGTTGCTGATGACTGTCATATCATTGTTTAAGAGCTGCAGGAGGTATTTCTCCAGGCACCCAATTTTGGACAGTACCTACCAAAGGGCAGAGCAATTTACAGAGTCAAGAAAACCCAAGCCCTGCACCAACCTGCTTCAGATCTAGCTCCTACACCTCCAAACATCCAAGCTAATAACATCCCTCTGGAGAACACTAATCATTTCCCATTTCTTGACAGCCTTCATTCTTCAAGAGCCAACACTGCCTTGAAATAAATTGCAGAATAGGCTGTGCAAGTGGAGTTTTTGTCAGGTGAAAAAGAGGGTTTTTGAAGATCGGGATATCAAGACCACCACTAAGCTTCTAGTCTATAAAGCTATAGACCTCCCCTTCTTGCTATGTGTACATAAAATCTCTAGAAACTTACCATCAAAGAAGCCTCCAAAAGATTCTAAGAGTTAGCTGGAAGAACGGGCATACTAACTCCAGCATCCTGGAGGATTCTAAAATTAACTCCATAACCACAATCGTGATTGAACACCAATTGCGATGGGTCAGCCACATCATCCGTATGCCTGACTCCATCTTCCCTTAACAATTCCTGTTCAGCCAACTCACGGATGCAAATCGCATTCCTGGAGGGCCAAAAAATTAGTTCAAAGACGATATCAAGACCTACCTGAGGAAGTGCCACATCAATCTGAAAGGAAAGGAGAAATTAGCACAGAATAGAAAAAGCTGGAGAAGGACTGTCTATGAGGGGACTGCATGGTTTGAAGGATAATCGGCCTCAATGTAAGGAGAGACTGGGAAAGGGCCAACCAGCTACATCCACCACCACTTCAATGACCTACACCTGCCAACACTGCAATAGGACTTGTGGATCATGGATCGGCTTCTTCAGTCATCTCAAAATCCACAAGCGACCAGATCAACCACCAGCAGAGGAATCATTCTCACCTATCTGTCTTCAATAAGAAGTCTCACTTGAAAGGTCTGCCTTGTCTGGGTTTGGCAACACACCATTGTGGTCACATTTGTCTGAATGTTGTCTTTAACACTTGCCTTACCACAACTTCCACAGGAGCTGAGAGTCAGCAGTTCCACCACTGTTCTTTATTTAACAATTAAAAAATAGCAAAGTGCAGAACTCCCTCATTTCTGCACTGAAAGTTAAATTGAGATTACATGCTTAAATATATGGTATGTGCTTGTATTTTCTTGGCAAATTTTCTTGAGTTGTAAGTATTGAGTTTTGCAACTCTGCTTAGCAGAGAAATTCCACAATGCTCAATACATATAAAATTCCTTATTTGTGTATTCTTCACAAGAAGCATCAAGAAGAACAGCTGCGATGCTGTGAAAATACCATTATCTCCAAGTCCCGCCATCTAAACTAGAGTAGCCTGGAATTTCCTGATATATATCTGGCGTAATCACCACAGGGTCTGTCGCAGCAAGATTTTTCTGACCTTTCTCAGTACAAAGAATAATGTTACTGAACCTCATATTCCATGCAGGGGAGTCCATGAAAGAGGAAGTGTGGTTGATGAAAATGTTAATTTCTGGTGTTTTCAAATCAAGAATCCCACCTTTTTTCCCCAAAACGTCTTGTCAAGTTCTACTTGATCCCCATCCTGAAAACAACTTTCAACCAGGTCTGTAATTCTTGATCATTTCTTTTTAGATTTGCAGCCCTACATTTCAATTTAACTCAGATACTACCAGTCCAACTCCTCCTCCCAACAAGGATTTTTTTTTGAGATTTTCTTTGACTTACTTCTATTGTCCCAATCTACAAAACATTCTAGTCTACTCTTGAATCTCATCTTTTATCACCTTCTAAATCTTCTTTGATTTCCTGAGTGTCTGAATTTTCCATTGGGGAGAACAATGTATAATGGAAAAATATATTTCTGGCTGATTAATAAGTTGACATGGAGCAAACACAAGAGATTCTGTGGGTGCTGGAAATCCAGAAACCTGATCTGCTGAGTTCTTCCAGCATTTTGTATTTGTGACTTTGGACATAGAGTATTATAAGTGATCCATTATGGTGGTGAATTGGTTTGTCCAATGTGTTTTGAAATGCCACACAGACCAACTTGCCTTGATTCTTTCTGAGAATTCCAAGCAAAAGCTCCAGGCTTAGCCTAGGAGGCAGGAGTACCATCACTGAACCAGAGATTCCAGTCCCAACTTGTGTAACCTGCTTCCTATTAAATAGATTGGATTAACTCAAAGTTGGTTAAATGACTTGTTCTTTTGAACAGTTCTTTTATACCTTCTGGAGTGAAACCAATGGAGACTGGTCTGAAATAAAGAACTGCTTATAAATTAATAGGAACTTCAGACAGGGTTGTGTTTACTAATATCCTATTTACTGACATTCAAGTTGATCATTTCATAACTCAGTTTCTGAGATCAAATATGTTGACATTTTAAAATAAATTTAATCAGAAGAGGCATTTGCTGTGAAAGTGTGAATTAAAAGTTATATTTCTAGCATTAAGACTCTGATTTTATTTTACTGTTCCTTCAGTAAATTGTTTAGATATTACACACAAAACATGTGATTTCAAATCAAATGGTGAAAGAGTGGATTGTCCAGTTTGTTTCTCTCTCAGGACAGCATGGCACCACAAACAAAGCCCTCCCTCATGTCAGTCAATTAGTTCCCAAATTAATTGCTCGCTTTTCCTGCAGTGTGCCTAATCAGCCAGTACCAATCACTGTCAGCAAGCCAAGCTGTTCATTTCCCCTGTGGACTCATTCCTTTGTTAATCTGACCATTTTTGTTGCTAAAGGTGTCTGATATTTCCTAAAATGTGCTGCATATTAAAACTAATCCCAGGCAAAATAATGCATAGCATACTTACGTAACTCGAGTAGGAATAAATTATTTGTCACATTCTTAAGATTTAACTCCAGGTTGACACTTTAGTGTAACACTGAGAGCAGGCTGTATGGTTGGATCTCTTCGATGATGTAAGAACTCTATTGTTGTAGGCAAAATTGCGATATCATTTACAGTTTGAGATGAAATACATTCATCTTTCTTTATCAATCTTTTTATTAGTTAAATAAAAGAGTACACACACATATATATATATAAACAAGAGGAGAATTTTCTCAAATATCTATATCAATAACAATATTTATAAAAGGTAAAAATAAACATTATCAATATCATGCATAGTATTAATCTAATAGTATATAATAAAGAAAAAGATAATTGATTCTTCTCTTATCCATAATCAGAAGAAAGAAGATAAAGAAGCTTTTATAATTATAGTATACACAAAATAACCCAAAACAAAAAAAAAAGACAGAGAGAAAAGAAGAACTGGGCAGCTCAAACTGAGAGTGAAAGCAAGAAAAAAGAAAAAAACTTTCTGATCAAAACCAACACTTAGAGAAGGTAACTGGAAGAGCCATAGAGAGATACATTTATCTGCTTCAAGTTCACTTACTCATTTAGAATGGGGAGGCAAAAGTTAAAACGGGAGGATCCTTACCCAGATTAAGATCCTATTGTGATATGCCTGAAATCCTATAAGAAACTGTTTTTTTTGGTGAAGAGAAAACAGAAAGAGAGTTAAATGACACAGTATAACCAAAAATCTAAGTTCTCTTAGTCTTTGCTGGAAGCATGTTGTTGTTGTTGAAAAGCAATATGACTTTTCTGTGTTTGGCATCTCATAAGAAAACTGGACTGTAGAAACTGTGTTATTTCTGGGCCTAGTCTTTGCATTATTACCACTCACTAGTGTAGTACAGTGTTAGCTAGCATGATTCCGATACTCTAATCACACAATAACACAATTATTGTGAATTTGGGTATGGCATTCAATGATACAGTATAGAAAAAAGGTCTTGACTGCATTTCTCTAGCTCATGTCCCCACTTTATGTACCTTCAGGCAGAGAATCAGTTTTTGCCTGAGCTATGATGGTGTCGTAACTGTCCCTTTTATTGATCGCAACTCTTGAGGTTGGACTTAAGCAATAGGTGATTGACCATGGTCATTCAACCATAACAAAAATGGCAGAAGCAGACCAGCTGAAAAAGAATTGTAGACAAGCTTGTGTGGAGTATCTGAAAGATAGATTTATACTGGTACCAAGCAACAAACAGCAGCCAATGTGTCTTTGATGAAAAAATGAGGCAATGAAACTGCCCGAACTCCTTGAATATTTGAAGAAAATACATTCTGATAAAGGAAACAAGAACTTGGTATATTTTCAGTCACTTTGTGAAAACTTTCAGAAATGGAAAACACTTCAAAACTCTTTTGCCAACACTTCACAATAAAACAGTGATGGTTAGCTTGCTTCATACAACTTTACTTTGCTCAGTACTAAATCTGGAAAGTCCCATACAATTGGAGAACTGATTCTGCCAGCAGTAAGGGAGGTTCTCAGTACGGTATAGTTTTCCATAACACTAAATAATTAAAGCAATTCCTCTCAGTGACAACTCTGTTCAAAGATAAATAGATGAAATGTCTGAAAATGTGGAAGACATATTGTACAACATACTTAGGATAATAGAATTTTCACTGCAGTTGGATGAGTTAACTTTACTAGGCAACAAATCTTTGCTTCTTGGCTGTGTTCACTTTATAAAAGATGAAAGCATTGTACAAGAGTTGTTATTTTTGACTATTTCAAGAGCGTTTATTAAAAATGATGAACAACTTGAATTCTTGCTGATCCACAGCATTCAGATGGCTCTCAAAAGGAAACTGTCTGAGACACTTTTATGCAGTTTTTGAAATTTTGATAAAACTGTTCAGACACAAATGCTTCATTCAGTAATCAAATCAAGAATATTAGGAATGACGTTACTTAGTTGTCAGAATTATTTGCAAATTTAGTTAAATTGATCTTCAATTACAAGGAAACACTATGAAACATTCAAAGTCAGATAAGTTAACTCCACATTTCTGTACAAGTTAACTCTACTTTAGTGCAACATTGGCTATGGTGACCTTTTCTAATATCTGAGCCTCTCTGAGTTGGAAGATAACATGATGATATTCAAGTACAGTTGCAAGAAAAAGTTAGTGAACCCTTTGTAATCACCTGATTTTCCACATTAATTACTCATAAAATGTGGTCTGATCTTCATCTAAGTCACAATAAAAGAACAATTATACTTCTTATCATTACTGAGTACACCATTTTAACAATCGCAGTCTAGGTTCAAAAAAGTATGTGAACCTTTGGGGTAATGCCTTCTACCAAAGCTGTTTGGAGTTAGGTGTTCCAATCCATGAGCTGAGATTGGATATGTGGGTTGTAGAGGTGCTCTGCCCTTTAAAAAAGACACACAAATTCTGGTTATTGACAGAGCCTATGTTTCTCTAGAACGATCTGTTTATATGCACCATGCCTTAATGAAAACAACTTTCAGAGGACCTTAGAAGAAGAATTGAAGAGATGCATAAGACAGAAAAGGCTAAGAAAGCATTTTTAAAGACTTGAGTGTTCATCAGTCCACAGTAAGAGAAGTTGTCTCCAAATGTAGGAAATTCACTACCGTTGCTACTCTCCCTAGGAGTGGGCATTCTGCAACAATCACACAAAAAGCAAAATGCTTAATGCTGAAGGAGGTGAAAAAGAACCCAAGGGTAACAGCAAAAGACTGCAGAAATCTCTAGAACTTGATAAAGTCTCTGTTCATGTGTGCATTATCACAAAAACACTGAACAAGAATGGTGTTTATGGGAGGACACCATTGCTCTCAAAAACAAAACATTGCTGCACGTCTCAAATTTGCAAAGACCACCTGGATGTTCCACAATGCTTCTGGGACAATATTCTGTGAATTGATGAGACAAGTCGAACTTTTTGGCAGAAATGCGCACTATTTTTGGAGGAAAAAGGGCACTGCACACCAACAGCAAAACCACATCCCAACTGTGAAGCATGGAGGAAGGAGCATCATTGTTTTGGGCTGCTTTGCTGCCTCATGGCCTGGACAGCTTGTAATCATTGAGGGAAAAAATGAACTCAAAATTTTATCATATTTTACAGAATGTCAGGGTAGTGGTCCATCACCTGAATCTTAATAAAAGTTGGATAATGCACCGAGACGATAATCCAAAACACAAGAGTAAATCAGCAACAGAATGGTTTAAAAAGAACATTTGTGTTTTGAAATGGCTGTCAGAATCCAGCTCTTAACCCAATTGAGATGCTGTGGCATGACCTGTAGAGGGCTGTTCATGCAAGGTATCCTAGAAATATTGATGAACTGAAACAGATTTGTTTGGAGGAATGGTCTAAAATTCCTCCAAGCTGATGTGCAGGACTGAACAAGTTACCAGAAACGTTTGGTTGAAGTTATTGGCTGTATGGGGGTGGGGGGGGGGGCAGATCACATCAGCTACTGAAAGCAAGTTCATGTACTTTTTCCAATGACTACATGTAATAATGGATTATTTTTCTCAATAAATAAATGAACATGTATAATTTTTGTGTTATTTAATTGAGTTCTCTTTATTTAGCTTTAGGACTTAAGTGAAGATCTTATATTTTTGGTCATATTTATGCAGAAATAGAGAGAATTCTACAGTGTTCACAAACTTTCTAGCACCACTGTATACTGTGCCCATCTGTGTGAACTGCATAAAGACATGTCAGTTTTTCAGGATTTTTTCTACATCCAAACACAAAATTGGGTAAAGCATTTCCGGTCAAGATGGTGGCAGTGAACAATTCCTCAGGTGACATTTTCCAGGTAGTCAAAACTCTTCAATTATTTCACTTTCTCTATGTCTTCTGCTTGTTCTTTTTGTCTTGATTGTGTTACAGAAACTGTTGGGGCCTGTGACGTGCAGTTCGGAATTTGATCAAGTGATCTAGCACTCTGCTGAGAATGTGAGCTGCTGCATGGAAAAATCCAGAAATGGCTGCAGGGTTATGAATGACTCCATTTTGAAGCGTTGGGGAAGATTTAAGCATTGAGGCAAATACAGAAATCAGTGGTTGCTCTCAACAGAGGCTGCAGGGTCAATGGTGGACAGTAGCCAGGTCAGTGGCAGTTGCTCTTTATGTAAGGACTGAGCCTGTGTGGATGCTCCCCTTGGATGCTGATGGGAGGATGTTTATGATGTACATGACTGTACTTTATATTGGTCTCCTTCAGTTTTCAGTGTTTTCTTTCTTGATTGGTGGGTAGTCAATATGATACTTTTCATGAGAGGAGTTGTGGATTTGGGGTCTGATGTTTTTCTGTGTGGGCGATCTGTTAGTTCTTTTGTGTGTGAGAGAGGAGGTCAAAGATTTGAGGTCTTAATGCTATTATCGATTTTCTTTTCTGCGAGGGAGGGAGTTTGGAATGTTTGGTGTTCCACCTGACCTTTTCCACACGGGCAACCTGTTAGCTTTTTGCGTGTGTGTTGGGGGGGGGGGGGTGTTGGGTTTTCGAGTTTTGTTTCTTTTACTTTTTCATGCCGGAGTTGGGAGAGTTGATGTCTTTTCTTTCAACAATACCCATGGTTTTTCAGTATTTCATGACCCTCTGGAGAAGACAACTCTGATATGAGTTGTATTGTACATGCACACTTTGACGAAAAAATGAACCTTTGAAAATCCATTCCTGAGCACGAATAATGAGGAATTAACAGGAAGGATGGAGGAAGAACTGATCTCGCTACAAAATGACTGATTCAAAGATGTGATTAAAAAGTCATTATCAAGACATTTGGTTGCGGAAAGAAATCACTGAACACTCTCCTGCACTATGGAAAAAGATTAAGTCTTTCTTTATTATCTTTCCAACATCATATTTAATGGAGCACATTTTCTGTGCAGTCACCCAACTTCTTTCAGATTGCAAAATACTGAATGTGGGAATTGGAGACTCCTTCTGATGACATTCAGCCTGACGTTGAGGAGTTGCTATCATTTCACGAAACCCATCCATTGCATTGAAAGATGAAAAAGCAAGAAAGTAGTGAATAGTTGGGACTAATGTATGCTCTAAAATTGTGGATGAAAATAAAGAAATAATCTTATTTGTAGCTTTAAACAGATTTGAATAATTTTTGCAATCATTTGTCACTATTTTGAATTTCTTTCACAGTGCCTCATAAATTAAAATTGTTTATCATTTTTATATAATGGCCAGAAAGGGAAAGGAAGACACTGGGGATGTGGGAACCAAGGGAACAAGAACCCAAAAATGTTTGGAAAATACTGCTTTATTCCTTCTACCAAAATGCACAACCATACACATCCCTACATTGTATTCCATCTCCCACTTCTTTGCCCATTTTCCTAATCAGTCCAAATCCTTCTGTAGACTCTGCTTCCCCAACACTACCAGCCCCTCCATTTGCAGATTATTAACATTTAACATAAAACATCTTTCCTTCCTAAATATCTCCAGCAGAGATATTCATTCCATGCGGATTTGAAATTCCACCCTTTTACAATTTGAATCCATCGTACATCACAGGTATATTCACATTCAACACACTTTCAACTTTCTTCTCTTCAGATGCTCTTGAAATGAAATATTTTTCTGTTTCTTCCCAGGCATTTTCCTCTGACCCCATCTCTTTCCACTATCATTACTGATGTTCCCCTCATTATTTCAAATGGTCAGTCCTCAACAAAGTCCTCAGTATCAATCTTATCTTAATCAATTCCAAGCCCATTAAGACCCCAGGCTCTTCTGCTGTCTTTACCTCTGTGCCCATTTCGTCAGCCAGCAGTCCTCAAAACAGACTGTTGACTGTTTCTACCATGTCCAGAATTCCAGGTCCACCTGGGTCCTCAGCAGTTCTGATGAAGTCTTCAACCCCACATATCAACACCATTTCCCTTTTCATAGATGATGCCTGTTAGTTTTCTGTTTTTATTCCAAATCACCAGCAACTTCATTGTGTTTTTGATTTACACGAGATTATGAGGGTTACTGACAGGGTGATGTTTCCCCTAGTGCAGGAGCCTGGAATTCGACGCAACGTTTCAGTATAAGGGTCAAAAACAGACAAGGCTGGAAGAACCCATTCAGTCAAGCAACAGCTATGGGGAGGAATACCAGTTAAAACCTTTATGAGAAGGGGTCGCCTATTTAAGAGAGCACCGAGGAAGAATGACTTTTTCCAACCCCTTGAGCCAGTGACGGAACCTGACAAACACTAAAGGCCGTGTTGGGAAGGGTGGTGTTGAGGCTGAGATGGGGCCCTATCTTCCTGAAAGTCGCGATCAGGATGCAGGGGCCGACTGGACTTCCCCTACTCGTGGTCTTTCAGCTCCTTCAGTAATTTTCGGCGCTACGCGGTGATTCTTGGCCTGGATTCGTACTCTAAGCGGCTGTTGTGATTGACATCCCAATCCGGAGTATCTCGCAAACAAAACGGGCACAGCAATCGATGAGGAAAGGATTCAACTGATGACCCCTGGGCACTGAATTAATCGCCGCATCAAGAACCAGAAGACACCTCCTCGGTTTGCTTATGCGTCTGCGTAGCATCCGGGAGTTTATTGCGTGCGATGACGTACCGTGTGCGTCCTTATGTCAGCATTACGTGTGGCGTGCGAAAGACGGACGTGGCAGCGACTGGGGAGACGCCGAGAGAGGCCTTGGTCCGGCGGTAAGTGGCCGGGGAGTGGCTGGAGTTGTGGGGTTAGCGCTCCAGCGTGTTTGGCACCGAATGCCCCAGGATTAAACACATCGCTGGCGGCAGTAGCGCAAAACTAGGGCTCAGGTTAGCCGTGTGTGGCCACAGATCTCTGCCCGACGTTAACGGCGAATGGGCACAGGCAGGCGGCTGGTAGCCGGGGATCGGTCCGAAGCAGGGGGTCAGTCACTTGGGCTGGACCCTATCCCAGACAGTGGGTGGACCAGGGCTGGAGGTGAATCGCCCCAGGGGTGTGTCTCAGATCCGAGGCCTGTATGCTGCCCGACCAGGGTATCGGTGCAAAAGGCCCCGGGTTTATGGAGCTCCGTCTCGCCGGCCTTGGGGCCGAGGCTTGGGTCTGAAATGGCTGGTGAATCATATCGGACAGCGACCGGATCTTCCGCTCATTTCTCTGTATTTTGACGCTTCTCCACTGTCTAATCCAACCCAGAATCTTCTTGATTATCGGCCAGACGTCAGGACTCTAGCTGAAACATTCGCGGGTTTAATCCACTTCACTGTGTGATGTGCTGTTGCCTCAGACCATCGGCTACAATAAAAGAATGGCTGGATTTTAGCAGCGTCTTGCACGATTTCGGAGATTACCAGTTGGGAATGTGATCACTACAACTTTATTTGAGGATTACATATTGGTGGGGGTTCTGGAGGGAACTAATTAGTGCTTCATCAAAATATTACCTTTTGCTTTCGCCTGAGAATATCCACAACAAGGGTTATCTAGGTGCTATTCCATATAGCTTTGGAGAGTCAGGATGAGGTTCTATGATTAATACTTTATATTAACTCAAGGCTGGCATTTATTGCCCATCCCTAATTGTTTTTGAACTGATGGTGAGTCATCATCTTATACTGTAGCAATTTTCTGGTGAAAGTATCCCTGAGGAGGAACTTGAATCCGTAAACTTTTAACATAGGTGGAAGTAATCCACCAATTATTGCAAGCACTACTTCCAGAAATGCAAGTTTTTGGTTTAACATGCATCAATTTTGTATAAGGATGTGTGCTGCTGGTTGCATTAGTTCTCTTGTTATTAAATTACTGGTTGTTGAATCATGATGAGAATTGGCTTTGTTTTACTGAGTGTTTGAATGTTGTGATACATCTCAGAATCAGGCTGATTATCACTGTTTAATATGATGTGTAATTTGTTTTGCAACAGTAGGAGCATGCAAGGACATACAGTTACCGTAAGTTACAAAAATAGAGGATATTCAGATAGGGCTGTGCTTCTTCAGGCTTCTGTATCAATTCTCCATATGCAAAGTGAGAATACCTTGCACAGTGAGAGTCTTTAATGTGCCTACAGCCTTCTTGAGGAATTGCCTTTTGAAGATGTTGCCAATGGTGGGGAGAGTTGTGCTCGTGATGGAACTTGTTGAATTTATAACCCTGCACAGCTTCCAATCCAGGCTGATGACAGCCAGTCGGGATGTTCTCCACTGTACATCTGCAGAAATTTGCAAGAGTCTTTTGACACAAGAAATATTCACATTGATTTGGGGTGCCTCCAAGTATTGCCTGCTGCAGTATCCCTTGAAACAAATCTTCCATTCCCATTTCTTGCTAAACTGGAATGAAGTCGGGAAGTGAATGCATAACAGTGAATGCTCAACAACTTTGATCACTTCCTGTGAGCATACCTGATGTTGTAAATGTTTTTGTGCAGACTTGAATTTCTTGATGTGTTTTAACCTGTCCCTGGAAGAGGAAAGCTTGCTTACTACCTTAGGCTATATGGGACTTCTGCAGCATTATGCTACCTTGCTGTTTATTTCAGTGCCTCCAGGCTTGTTTTGAAGAGTGTACCTTTTCTGACCTGAAGCTGTGGCTCTGTCTAAGCTGTGTGGCATTACAGTCTTTCTTTTACTACTTACTTTTTATCCTTGGCAGAATTCAAGATTGCTTAATGTCATTTCCTGTACACAAGGAGAAGGAACAAAATAATTGTTACTGCAGATCTGATGCAGCACAAAAAACACAAAAGATAAAAAACATAATAATATAAAAGCAGAATAAATATAAATACATAAGATAACTTTTATGCATTAATCGTATGTCCATAAAGTAATGATAGGTGACTGACAGGAAGTAATAAAGTAGTGGTGGAATTAGTTGGTGGAGGCGTTGATCAGCCTTGTTGCTTGAAGAATATAACTGTTTTTGAGCCTGGTGGTCCTGGTGTAGTTTCCACATGCCTTCTCCCTGATGGGAATGGGACAAACAGTCCATGAGCAGAGTAGGTGGAAACCTCCATGATATTGCAGGCCTTTTACTGACTCCTTTATTTATGTCCTTAATGGTGGGGAGGTTGATTATGGTGATGTTTCTGACTCCCTACTATAAAATATTCCTGTCCAGTGCAGTTTCCGAACAATGATGCAGCATGCAAATCATAAAGTACCTCCATTAATTGTTGCCTTTTATGAATTAATGTATAGATGCAGTTAGTTACCTTCTCTACATTTGTCTAGTTTTCTTTTGAAATAAATGGCTTTTGGTTTACCTCTACTTGTATCTAAATTCTAATTTCAACAGCTTTCACTGGCTTCCTGACCTAACATGGTGTCACCCATCCATTAACTTTTAAGCAAGCACTGCTGATTATTTTGACGCATGTCAGTTATTTGTCATTGAGTATGATGACTTTTAGAACACCTGTAATGTTAAACTGGTTGCATTGCATCCTGCATTACTTATCTGTAACTCTTTAATACTCAACCCAATGTGGATGGTGACAACTTTCCAATTGACGTATGCCCTCTGAGTACTTTAGCGAAAGTCTATTTTAGAAGTTGTGTAATATTTGTTTTAACTGTCTTCGAGTCGAGTTATTAATTTTAAAATCTCAGTGTCTGCAATTGAACTATGCAGGACTTTGGAACAGTGAAATAAAGTGTAGTTCGTTACCATGTGATGAGCAGAGTCCATGAACTCTGATTTTCATAGGCATTATCAGAAATATGTAATTGCAGGTGCAGCTGATTGCTATATACATTCTCACTTTGTTGAAGTGGAATACAAGAAATTACAATAATATTGAAAAGGTTTCTTCCAAATCTCACTGAATTCAGCATGCAAAGATTAAGGTGATGTGTGTATATTGCTTAGTGAATTAATCTGCACTTAATTGTAATTGCACACCAGAAATATTTGTGGCATTGCTGTTCAGTCTCTAACTTTGGCCAAAAGCAGTTTATGAGTAGTCGTGTTTATGAGAAATCAAGTAGGCTTGACTTGATGATTTTTATAAGTGTAATATATTTCATTAGCATGTGCGTATCCTGAAAGGGAATGGTAGGAGGAGATGTTGAGATGTTGTTTCATCTCCAGACTTTTTCCTCCCAGTTCCACAATTTTGGACTTGAATCACTTAATTCTTGGGGAAACTAGATCTTCGGACATCCCGCCAAATTCAGCTTGGAAAGAGTGATGTGAAGACAGTGGTTTCTTCAAAATTTATTTTTAACATTGTGGATGTGTGAACACACTGGAATTTGGATAAAGATACATTCCATGTGTTTATTGGTGATGCAGGCTTTATGGTCTACTTGTACAATCATTTAAAATATCAATCAGTATAAGTTATGTGGAGTACAAAAGTAGGAAGTTTTTGTTGCAACCTTGCAGGTTTTTGCTACACTACATTTAGAGTGGTGCTTACTATATTAGTCTGTGTATTTAAGGATGAATATCCCTTTTTTGGGAGCATTGAAAGATTCTCTAGGATCCATGGGAAGAAATATACAGAGGGTTACGAAACATGCTTTATTAAGGGTCCACACCATCTGGGACATGCCACTACAATAGGGAGGAAGTATAGGAACCTGAAGAACCATACTCAGCAATTACTTTTTGAACTGTGTATAAATACTATGGCATTATTTCTTTAGCACTATTTATTTTGTCATTTATAGTTATTTTGTCTTTGTATTGCTGCTGCAAAACATATTTGCCTCATATAAGATAGTGATAATAAACTTTATTCGGAAAGCACAGGATATATACATCCCAAAGAGAAAGAAGTATTCTGAAGGCAACGTGACACAACCATGGTGAACAAGAGAAGTCAAAGAGATGGCATATAATAGAGCAAAAATTAGTGGGAAATTAGAGGATTGGAGAGCTTTTAAAAACCAGTAGAAGGCAACTAAAAAAGTTATTAAGAAGGTAAAGATGGAATAGGAAAGAGAGCTAGCCAGTAATATTCAAGAAGATACTAAAAGTTCCTTCAGATATACAAAATGTAAAAGGGAAGCAAAAGTGGATATTGGTCCTCTAGGTGTCAATGCTAGAGGGGTAGGAATGGGAGCCAAGGAAATGGTGGACAAACTGAATAAATATTTTGCATTAGTCACTGAGGAAGATACAAGCTGTAGAGTGGAAGTTTCAGGTGTCATGGGTCATGAAGTGTTTGAAGTTAACTTTAGTAGGGAGAAGATACTTGGGAAACTGAAAGGTCTGAAGGTAGGTAAGTCACCAGGACCAGGTGGTGTATTCTCTAGGGTTCTGAAAGAGGTGGCTGAAGAGATTAGTAATGATCTTTCAAGAATCACTAGGTTCTGGAATGGTTATGGAAGTTTGGAAGATTGCATATTTCACTCCACTCTTCAAGAAGGGAGAGAGGCAGAAGATAGAAAATTGTAGACCAGTTAATTTAACTTCAGTGGTTGGTCAGATGTTGGAGTCAATTACTAAGGATCTCAGGAAACTTGGAGGCACATGATAAAATAGGCCATAATCTGAATGGTTTCCTTAAGGGAAAATCTTGCCTGACGAGTTTGTTGGAATTCATTAAAGAAATAACAAGTATAATAGACAAAGGAGAGTCAGTGTATGCTGTGTACTTGGATTTTCAGAAGGCCTTTGACAAAGTGCCACACGAGGCTGCTTAAGACAAACTATGAGCCCAATATATTACGGGAAAGATTCTAACATGGATAAAACAAGTGGCTGATTGGCAGGAGGCAAAGAGTGGGAATAAAGGGAGCCTTTTCTGGTTGGCTGCTGCTGATGAGTGATGTTCCACAGGGGTCTGTGTTAGGACCAGTTCTTTTTGTGTTACATGTCAGTAATTTTTAATGATGGAGTTGATGGCTTTGATGCAAAGTTTGCAGATGATATGAAGATAGATGGAGGGGCAGGTGGTTTTGAGGAAGGTGAGAGTCCACAGAAGGACTTGGACTGCTGAAGAGAATGGGCAAAGAAATGGCAGATGGAATGCAATGTCGGAAAGTGTATGGTCATGCACTTTAGTAGAAGAAATGAAAGGGTTGACAATTTTCTAAATGGAGAGAAAGTACAAAAAAAAACTGAGATGCAACAGGGCTTGTGCAAATGTCCTTGTGCAAACCCCCGAAGGAAGACAAATGCGATGTTAGGTTCATTTCAAGAGGACTAGAATATAAAAGCAAGGATATAATGTTGAGAATTTATGAAGCACTAGTGAGGCCTCACTTGCAGTATTGTGAGCTGTTTTGGGCCCCTTAGAAAGGATGTGCTGAAACTGGAGGCGGTTCAAAGGAGGTTCACAAAAGTGATTCCAGGATTGAATGGCTTGTCATATGAACAGTGTTTGATTACTCTGTATCTGTACTCATTAGACTTCAGTGGAATGAGGGGTGACCTCATTGAAATCATCAAATGGCCTTGATATAGTGGATGTGAAGAGGATGTTACCTACAATGGGTGAGTCTGATCAGAGGACACAGAATGGAAATGAGGAATGCATCCAGAGAGTGGTGAATCTGGAATTCTTTGCACCAGGCAGCTGTGGAAGTCAAGTCTTTATGTATATTTAAGGCAGAGGTTGATAGATTCTTAATTAATCAGGGCATGAAGGGATATGGGGAGAAGGCAGGAGATTGGGGCTGAGGGTAAAATTGAATTAGCCATGATGAAGTGCTGCAGCAGACCGGATGGGCTTGATGGCCTAACTTTGCTCCTATATCTTATGATTTAATATTGAGATTTCAAAGCAGATGAGTCCATTGGTGGAGATATTTTAGATCTAGGCATGATTTCAGAATAAGAGTGCCGTCTTTTTGGTGATAACTAAGAATTTTTTGAGCATTCTGATTCTTTGAAAATTTCTACCCCAAGGAGTTGTTGAGGGTGATTCACTGAAATTATTGAGGTTGAAACTTAAAATGCTTGAGGAGAGAGCATTGAAGCCAAGGCTAGAGCAGCCGCGATCTTAATAATTAGGAGGCTGGAAGGTGGTTGGCGTACTCATGTTTTTGTTGTTCTGAGGTACTTTCTTACTGTTATACTTTGAGTTCCACTAATGTCTACTTTCTGGGTACCCCCCCCCCCCCACTCATCAAGTAGCTTTCTCTAACTGCTCTCTCTATTGATTGTTATGGTTTCTGCTGTTCCTACTGTCACTGGTGTCTGTATGTGGTGAGACATGAAATTGCATTAGAGCATGGATTACTAATTTGTAGGTATACATTACACAAACTTGTATTCTTCTATCTTTTTTTAATTTAACAAATGATTAAATCCAGTGGGCACATAACCTTTTGGGGAATTTATATATGAAAGTAAGTAATAATTAAAAATTAGAGCTTAGCTATCTAGAAAGGAACTTTTAAAAAATGAAGGTTGCTTTTGAAGTTCCTTCCCATAAAGATGGACTGATGGCATTTGGACATATAAAGATGGATCACCATTTTTGTTGAGTATCCAAGGCTATTGAGCTGTGACAAGTGAATGGGACTGATCAAGCTTCTGAATGCTTCCCTTTGTTTTCTATCAGTGATCCCAATTTAGTAATCTAGACTTTTGGATGAAATTGATTTTAAAATGCTGCAATGATAACGTTTTTGGTTTCAGGTATACCATATTATTACTGTTTCGTTATCTTTTTGCATAGCTGTGAAATCTTTTTTCAGAGCTCAGTCTATACTTGTTATGCAAAACTATGGAGTTATTCAGAAATAGAAATGTCAAGGTCAAAGTAGAACTTGTGAATACTAGGGGAACACTAATGTTCTCTCTGGATCATTCAACTGAATATTGAGTTTGAAATATGATGATGTTCTCTCTGAGAGGTTTCATGACAAACTTATTCTAGGTTATTGGATAATTTGGAAGTTTGAGATTATTTTGGAACTCTGTCAGCTGCAGCTCTGCAAACAGGTGTAAGAATTTTCTACTTGGAGTAGTAAGTTTATTCATTGAGAGTGAGGTAATCTTAATTGGGGACATGTAGGTCCACCCTGTAGCTTGTCATTGGCTTAAAACTTTTCCCTTGACTTTTGGTATTCCTTTTTGACAGTCCTTAGTGAAGGCCCATTTGTAGTCTTCATCAAAACTTCTATTGTAATCTTTTTAAAAAGCTGGAACATGAGTTTCTCAGATACATATTTGCAAAATTTTGAGTTGCTGATTTCCACAAGTAGGAATAACTTTTAACATTGGATAATGCAGCAGATTATCAACATTTTCGAGTAACTCTGAAATTTGGATTATTGGTTAACTTGTTTGCTTGAGATGACAGGGCAAGTGTTTTTGGATAAAGTTGTCAAATTCCTTACTGTACTAAACTTTTGAGGATGTGCATTTCATAGTTTTTCCTTGAGCTCTTCCCCACTGACATTGACAGTGATCGCCTCGTTAGTGTTCCAATGGTTAACACTGAAGCAGATGACAAGAGCTGGTGAACTTGTGACTTAGGATTCTTTAACCGAAGAAATGTGCAAGTACACACCTTATGGGTGGTGAGTACTGTATTTTTCCCTCAATCTCAGCTCCTCTACTGAGAGCTTGAGGGTTAGGCACAGTATCCTTGCTGTTCCTAATAGTGCACTCTTCTGGACCAAGATCTCGAATCTTGTTCCCAGGATTTGTGGAGTCACTCTCTCAGTACAGGCAGTGGCAGCCTCAGCAGACGCAGGTAGCTCCGGCCACTGAGGACACTGGGTGCAAAAATCAGCAGGCATTCAGGCCAAGCCAGAGTCTGACGCTGGGAACCATCCAGGCTCTGCTCCATCGCCTGCTGCAGCGCAGTGGTCTGGGGTTCGAGTCCCAGTGGTGGCAGTCTAGTAGGGTTTTTAGGCTACCTCACTGCAAACAATCTTTTCATTTTCATAAAGCATTGGAGCAGAATTAGGCCATTTGGCTCACTGAGTGCTTTGCAAATCAATCATAGCTGAGTTTTACTCCTCACCCAGCCAACCCCATTTACCTATCTTCTCACAGTAACTTTTGCCAACCATACTAATCAAGAGCCTATCAACATCCAGAGACATTTGTGGCAGTGAATTGCACAGATTCACCACCCCCTGTTACCTTTCCTCTTGATCTAAGGGGACCATTTTAGTCAGAGGCTGTGCCCTGTTGTCCTCAACTCTCACTACTGGAAGCATTCTCCATGTCCACTCTTTCTATCTTTTCAATTATTCGGCAGGTTTCAAGGAAACCCCTTACCCTTCTGACTTCCAAGTACAGGCCCAGAGCCATCAGATGTACTTCTCTATGCAAACCTTTTCATTCTTGGGATTATTTGTCTTGCTACTTGTTTAGCGACAGTTTCCTCTTTGATGTTAGGTTTCCTGGTTTTCCCTTCAGCCCTTTTAAGGGCCTGATTCATTTCCTTCACCTTGTAGCCATTCTGTAGGAACGTTGTGCGTAATCATCTTATTTCCTCGGAGATTCTCCATATTTCTTATTTCATCTTTTTTCTTGCTATTTGTCTATTGGTTTTCAAAAGCTTCCCAATCCTCGAGTTTTTATGCTGTCTTGACTTCCTTTGTCAGCCATGATTACCTCATTTCCTCCTCCTACCTACATAGTTGGTATCCACATGGACCACAACAACTGCATCTTTTCCCCTTGCATTCCAAGTTCCTCTGCAGGACAGATGAGATGTCTTGATCCCAGGCATCAGACAGGCAATACAGCCTTTGGGACTCTCAATCCTTGCAATAGAATTGGACTATTCCCCTGACTATACTGTCCCATTTACAACTCCATTTCTCTTCTCTTTGCCCTCTTGAATGGCTCCCTCAACCAAGATTTTTTTTGAGGATTGAGTATTTAATATTCTTATTTAAAGCAGATTTTATATGAGGTAGAGATTGCTTCTTAATATGCAAAGGGGAGAAAAGTTACAGGGGAGGTTGGAAGTGTGTAGAATTACTTGCATTTAATGTGCTGACTGACACAAAAACCTTGTGCTTTAGCAACATCTCTGCAAAATACAATCATATTATTGAGCCCTGCTGCAATGTAACAGTAGATCATTTCTAATCATGATTTGTTTTGAGGCCTTCTGTATATATTTTTGGAGAGTTTGGGGTGTAAGAGTGGTGGAGGGAAGTGCGTTGATCAACTCCCCATTGTCCACCATGGTTACCAAAGTCTCTCGTCCTAAATCAAGAAAATGGTTGCTCACATCTGTGTCTACCTTGGTAATTTTGATTCCAGTTAAACCTAACCATCACTGCTTTGTCACAGTTGCTACCGAGAATCATTTCCTTAATGGGCAGCATGCTAGGGTACTAGCTAGCACAATGGTTTAGAACACAGATGACCCAGGTTCAATTCCTGCCTCTGCATAAGGAGTTTGTACGTTCTTCCCATGCCGCTTGGGTTTCTTCTGGGTGCTCCGGTTTACAGTCTAAAGGCTTACCAGTAGGTAGGTTAATTGGTCATTGTAAATTGGTCTGTGATTAGGCTAGAATTAAATTGAGGCATTGCTGTTTTCAGGGTTATACCTCAATTATAAAAAATACCATGAGGAGACATCGTATTTGTGGATTTCTTATGTGAAGATTCATAACCACCAAGTAGAACTTTGAAATTGAGATTATTTTAGGACATAAATATATTTTCTTTAATGTGGAGGGGCTGGAGTTGCTAGAGCATGGCAATCTGCATCTGAGATATTGAAGGAGATGGCCTTGGAAGAGTAGCTGCAACAGTTATCATCTTCCAAAATTCTATCAGGGTCAGATTCAATATCACTGGCATATGTCATGAAATTTGTTGTTTTGCAGCAGCAGCAAATTGCAATACATAAATTCCATAAATTATACTTTAAAAATTAAATAAGTGGTGCAGAAAGGGGTGGAATAGCGAGGTATTGTTCAAGGGTTCATTGTCTATTCTGAAATGTAGTGGGGGAGGGGAAGACTCGGTTCCTGAAATGTTGGGAGTGTCTCTTCAGGATCCTTTTACTTTGATGCTAACAATCAAGAGGTGTGCATGTTTTGGGTGATGGGGTTCCTCTATAATGGATGTCCCCATTTGGGGGTGTCCTGAGTGCTGGGGAGGCGAGTGCTTGTGATAGAGCTGGCTGAATTTACAACTTCCTGTAGCTTCTTCTGATCCTGTGTAGTGGCCTTTCTGTATCCAACAGTAATGCTTTCTACAGGGAATGCAGGGAAAATTCACCAGACTACTCCTAGAATGGTGGGACTGTGGTATGAGGTCAGATTGACTTGGCCTGTGCTCTCAAGTGCCTAGAATGAGACTTACATGCTTTGACAGTGAGAACCATGGTAGGTGTACTTGTGGAATTTTTTACTACAGTAATCCTTGGAGAGCAACTTGTAAGAGAGTAAGATGGTGTTAGTGATGCCCAGTGACTACTTATCAGTGGCAAAAAACAAAAGAAAGAAAGTTACTAAATACCTCCTTAGTAACTATTAATGCTAACAATGGAGAAGCGAGTGGAGGTGCGGGCGAGGCATGGTCGAAAAAGCGAGAGGTGGAAGCGAAGCATGGTTTGAGACGAGCAAAGGCAGAGATAGAGTTGAAGCAGAGTCATAGCATTCCTGATGAGCAGTAAAGCTGAATTGGAAAGGTCAGGTATGGGCCAAATCGTGGTGGTGGGATTTGGGCCCCAGAGCAGTCTGAGAACTGCGGAACGACCTGAAGTTTGGCTGATTTAAGCACCGGGCCTGATTGAAAAGCTCGGTGTCGAGACCAGAGGCAAGGTGAGGGTTGGTTCTGCTCTCTGCTTCATGACGATTGAGCAGCACTGCACTGAACTGAGGCTGTGGCCTATTCTGTTGCCTGGCTTTGTGTCTGTGGTCTTGCAACCTTTACTTGGCTGAGACTGAGACTGTGGCTTGCTCCAGCTGTATTGACGCCTGGCTTTGTGTATCTTGTAAAACTTCAATTCTGAAGTGATTTGCTTTTATTTGCACAATTTAGTTTTTTTGGTCTCTCTCTATTGAGTGTTTAACAGTCTTTAATGGATTCCATTGAGGTTTCTTTGGCTTGAGGTTGCCTATAAGGACACAAAACTCAAGATTGGACAACGTATACATACTTTGATATTAGAGGTACTTTCGACTTCTGTGCATGAGTTGTCAAGTAGAGCAGAGTGCAGATATGGTATTGGGAGGATCAGCTATGATTGCACTGATTGGCTGAGCAGGTTTGAATGGCCTACTGTATTTGAATGCTCATTGGTTAGTTTACAGAAGACCAATTCTGCTTTAATTATTAGAACATTACACATTTCCTGCAGCTACAAGAACAGTCCACCAAGTAATCAAATTTTTAACTTGCTGTTCAGAGTTGTTGAATATGAATCTTGAGTTGCTGGCACAATTCAGAGTGACTTTTGAATTGTAAGTGTTTTACCAAACAACTGACCCAGTTGTCTCCACTAGTTCGTAGATGAGCTGTCAGAATGGTTAAATATAAGTACCCAGAGTCAAGACAGTGAGAAATAAGCCTGGATTATTGTCAATTTATTTTAAAATACAAATGTGTGGATATTGGATGGGTGCAAGATTGAGCTTATTGTGGGTAGCCTCTAATATTTCCACACAAGAGAAAATCTGCAGATGCTGGAAATCAAAGTAAGACACCCAAAGTGCTGGAGGAACTCAGAAGGCCAGGCAGCATCTATGGAAAATAGTAAACAGTCGACATTTCAGGCTGTCATTTCAGTCCAGATGAAAGGTCTTGGCCTAACACGTCACCTGTTTACTCTTCTCCATTGATGCTATCTGGTCTGCTGAGTTCCTCCAGCATTTTGTGTGTACAGATTTCTCCCGCTATTCGAAGGCAGAGCATTCCTATGAAACGGTTCGTAACCCAGAATGTTATAAAGTGAAGAAGCAATTACCATTTATTTATATGGGAAAAATTTGTGAGCGTTCACAGACCTAAAAAATAACCTGCCAAATAACATATAAAGCCTAAAATAACAGTAACGTATAGTAAAAGCAGGAATGATCTGATAAATAAACAGCTTATATAATGTAGGAATACTTTTCTGCAATTATTGCAGCACTGTCCACCGCAGCGAAAATCTCACACAAGCTCTCTCAGCAGCACTTGCAGCAAAAACACGGCGCGAGCTCTCCCGGCGGAAACGCGCGGCGCGAGCTCTCCCGGCGGAAACGCGCGGCGCGAGCACTCCCGGCGGAAACACACGGCGCAAGCGTTCTCAACAGAAACACTCCAGTAACCTTTAAGCTATGAAGCTACCAAGTAACACGTAAAAATACACAGCCTATATAAAGTAGAAATAATGTATGTACAGTGTAGTTTCACTTACCGGAATCGGAAAGACAATGAACACACTGATGATGGTGTGTTAGGCTGAGTGGTCAGAAGTTGGGGTGGTGGGAGTTAGAGGAGTCTGGGGTGTCATCTCATCGTCGTCTGTTTCCATCAAGGCAGGCAGGTCATCATCTTCTATGTCTGCCTGCCCCAATGTCGAAGGTCGAGTTTTGTTGTCTGATGTGGATGGCTAGAAAAATGACAGTATGCTTGACTGCTTAGCCTTGCATATCTTTCTATCATACAGTTCTTTGTAAGCACTCAACCCATCCTGCAAATATGCCCTAAACCTACGTACCCTTTCAAAATTAAAGTCATACTTTTCTGCAATCATTGCAGCATTGTCAATCGCAGCGAAAATCTATGCAGTTGCTTTACGTTCAGTTCCTGGACGTCTTCACTTTTGGGCCGTTCGCTACTGCATTTGGCTTCAATTGTTATCCTTTCCTCTTCATCTCTCAGTTTTTGTTCATGGGATGCTAAAACCTCTTCAACATCATCAACTTCCATAAACCCTTAGCCAAACTCTCTATATCCTTACTCCATTCACCACGGTCGAAATGCTTTATTATGTCTATATTTACGCTGCATAACACCCTTACGCGCTCTTTTAGGCTTTTCCAATACCATAGAACTCACCTTGCTAACGGATGCACAAAATAAATTGAGATAAAGCACAGATGCTCACAGGCACATATTTAAGCAATGCCGGCCAGAATGCAGTTCCGGGGGAGGAACTTAGCTGCTCGGGGCACGTGCTGCCTTTATTCACACACAGCCCTTTTTCGTGCACTACGTTTTTTGCGCACTACATTTTTTGCGTGCTGCCTTTTCTCGTAACAGTGAAAACACCTTCTGTTAGCAAAAACAGGTAACTAATGTAGGTCTTTTGTAACAGTGAGGTTTTGTAGAGCTAACATTTGAAAAACGGGGGAAACCTGTATTACTCTGATATTTCCAGACTGTACTAGTTCTCCATATACTTGTGCTTGCTAACTACACAAGTAAAAAATAACTTACAATGACATTTGATTAAAACAGTACATAGATTTTAAAAAACTTTTCTTTCAAATCTGTACGGTGGTGTTCCTCCATTTCTATCTCTTCTAGTCATCCAGACTGTTTCCTGTTTTTTTTTCATACTTTTTTGACATTCTCTAATTTCATATCTTTACTTGTGGACTACATGAATTCTCTACTGAATCTTGAGAGGCTTCTTAAAACCAGTCTCTGACCAAATCATTGATTACTTGCCTGCTTTGGTATCCTTTGTGATTGTGTATTAGATTTTAATGCTGTGAGGTAGTTTATATTGGCAGTTTTCTGTAAAAGACTCTGGGAGGTTAGGAATGTAGCAGGTGCTTTCACATAGACCATGGGTCCAGTGCGTGATTAATGAGGTACATCCCCGAATACTTCAGTATGAATTAACAATGGTCATGCATGTTGGACTGTGTGTATGATGATCTGGGTATTCCCTAACCGGAAACCTTGGATGAATTATGAGGTCCAGTCACTTTTGAAGGCTAGAGCTGCAGCTTTTAGGTCCGGGGATACCAGTCGCTACACAGAATCCAGGCGTGAACTCTGGAAAGCCATTAAGGGTGCCAAGAGGCAATATCGAGCCACATTGGAAGCCCAGGCTAACCAGAGGGATGCCAGTAGACTATGGCAGGGTCTAAATGAGATCACTGGGTGCAAAGAAAAGGCTGGGAATATCAATAACTGTAGTGCTTCTCTTCTTGATGAACTTAATGTATTCTACGCAAGATTCGAACAGAAGAGAAGCATCCCGCTCCCTCTGGATGAACTGGACCTGGTGGCATCAAGATTCATTGTCACCAAGGAAGACGTTAGAAGAGCCTTCCTGAAGATAAATCCAAGCAAGGCGACGGGCCCAGATGGCGACCTGGGAAGGGTTTTCCGGGCCTGTGCAAGTGAGTTAGCTGGAGTGTTTGCTGACATCTTCAGCTGCTCCCTGTTTCAGTCTAAGATCCCCTCATGTTTTAAGAAGGCAATGATAATCCTGGTGCCGAAGAAAAGCAAGGTGGCATGCCTGAATGACTATCGACCTGTGGCTCTAACATCAATTGCTGTGAAGTGCTTCGCCGACCGGTCAACCTCAATGCTTTGCAATTCGCCTACTGGAGCAACAGGTGAATGGCAGATGCCATCTCTCTGGTACTACATTCCTCCTTAGAACACCTGGAGAATAAAGATGCATATGTAAGGCTCCTTTTCATTGACTGCAGCTCTGCCTTTAATATCATCATTCCAAATGTAACACTTACCCAACAGGCTGGTATATGTCTAGGGGAAAAGGAAATCCAGCCACTCACCAACCCCACCTCCCATACACACAGGTGCTTTGAGGATCAAGTTTATGCTGCGCGCACACACACCATATCAAGCTCACAAATACCGTTATGGAATACACTTTAAAGATTTTACTAAAACTAAACGAGTACTATGCAATACAGTATATATGAAGGAAAAGGAAATAAAGTAAAAGAACTTATCAAAGTTCAGTCAGTATAATGCACATCATTGGAGCTCAACCATCGAACCATTCGACACCTCATCACTTTCCTCCGACCTCCACGTTCTCGCACCTGGGACCGCCCCCAGTAGTCGACCGAGCAGTGCAGCGCACGTCCACCTTCTTCGGCATCTCCTTCCCGCCTCCCCTGAAAAGACTGCAAAAACCCCCAAGCCCCCAGCCTCACAAGACAAAATAACATTCCCCATTGGTTAAAAAATGAATACAATCCCTATATGAGCAAGTCCAAAGCTAAACAACTGCGAGAGAAAACACTTATCAAACATAAAAGCATTCCTACTCTAGCAAACCAAAGAAGCCATTTTGATTAACATACACAGTACATTGTACACAAATAAACCTAAGCTCCGGAACCTGGGTCTTAGCACTCAGATCTACAGCTGGATCTTCAACTTCCTCATAGACAGGACCCAGGCTGTAAAAATAGGGGACAAGCTCTCCTCTACAATCACTCTGAGCACTGGTGTCCCACAAAGCTGTGTACTCAGTTCCCTGCTGTACTCACTGTACGCCCATGATTGTGCAGACAAGTTTCCATTAAACTCAAATTATAAGTTTGCTGATGACCCCACAATTGTAGGCCGTATCTTGGGTAATGATGAGTCTGAGTACAGAGAGGAAATTAAGAACCCGGTGGCATGGTGCGAAGACAATAACCTATCCCTCTACGTCAGCAAGATGAAGGAATTGGTTGTTGACTTTAGAAGGAGTAGCGGACCGCACGACCCCATCTACATGGGTCGTGCGCAGGTGGAACAGGTCAAAAGCTTTAAGCTCCTCGGGATGAATATCACAAATGACCTGACTTGGTCTAACCCGGGGGTCGGCAACCCGCGGCTCCGGAGCCACATGTGGCTCTTTTACGTCTATGCTGCGGCTCCCTGTTGCTTTGGGAAATAATTGGTTGTGGCGACCCTTTTCCTGGCACATCCAAACCGGCTCACAATTAGATAGCCTACGGGGGTTTGCGAGCACAGAGCTTTGGAGCCTCTGCGCCATGGGGGGGGGGGGCAGGTTGAGGGAGGCTTAAAAGTGAGGCTGAAGATTTCGAATAAAGTTTTTTCCTTCGACTGCAGTTACCGACTCCGTTTCGTAATTTTAGCGCTGCGTGTAGCACACCGCTACATGGTCAGTATTTAATTAAAATGTATTTTATGTTAGTTTGTTAGTTTTTGAAATGTAAATCTAAGTTTGAAGATTATGGTGATCTTGTACAATCTAAATAAGACGTTGTGGCGACCCATTTCCTGACACATCCAAACCGGCTCACAATTAGCCAGCGTTCAGGCTAAGGGAGATAGCCTACGGGGGTTTGTGAGTACGTGTCTTTTGCAGCATCCGCGCCCATGGGGGGCGGGTTGAGGGAGGCTTAAAAGCAAGGCTGTTTAGTTCGAATAAAGCTATCTTTGACTGCAGTTTACTGACTGCGTGTAGCACACCGCTACAACGTGTTTTTATCGCTGGCTGTCCAGAGGGGAGGTGCTGAAACGCTTTGTCGCGTGTCTGGAAGAAGTGAAAACTTTCCTGGGCAGCAAAGGGCTCAACTTTCCTGAGCTGGAACAGCCAGAGTGGCTGGAAAAGCTACACTTCATGGTAGACATGACAGCGCACCTGAACACGCTGAACACAGCTCTTCAACGGGGTAAGGACGTACAGCCCTGCACATGTTGGAGGATGTTTTGGCATTCGAGCGCAAGTTGACAGTGCTTGCCAGAGATTTACAGAAAGGCACATTGTCTCACTTCCCCAATTTGAGAGAGTTCAAACAAGGTCACGACATGATAAATTCGGAGTATTTACATTCTGCAATCATCGCAATGCAAACATCGTTTGGGAAACGCTTCTGTGAGTTCAGAGAGGAAAAAAACACATTATCCTTCCCGGTCACTCCACTAAGCATCGATCCATCCCTACTGAATACGACTGCATTGTCAGGTGTGAGTCAACCTGAACAAGTATGATAAATATTTTAATTGCCTATTATTTTACGTATATTCATATGTTTTCATTGTTCAGTGAAATAGTCCTTTTATTTTTCAGGTTGACAGCTGGCTGACGTTATTTTTGGTTTGCTGCTGGCGGCAAATTTAAGTTTGGCGTTTTTCATAAATACAAGAAGAACTCAAATAGACATTGAGTATTTTACTTAAAAGTAACCTTCAACCCAACCTCTTTTTTTCGGAGTTCAAAATGTTTTTGTTGCATGCAGAAATGTAATTTCGTTTTCTCTGCAGGAGTTCATCAATTTCATAAATGCAACACATTGTAGTTTGTTTATACATAGCATAAAGGCAAAACAAAACGTTGTATGCAGTGTTATTTCATTTTAAATGTCAAACGGGTTTTGCGGCTCCCAGTGTTTTCTTTTCTGTGGGAAATGGGTCCAAGTGGCTCTTTCAGTGGTAAAGGTTGCTGACCCCTGGTCTAACCAAACAGAGTCCACTGCTAAGAAGGCCCACCAGCACCTTTACTTCCTGAGAAAGCTGAAGAAATTTGGCCTGTCCCCTAAAACCCTCACTAATTTTTATAGGTGCACCGTAGAAAGCATTCTTCTGGAGTGAATCACAACCTGGAATGGAAGTTGTCCTGTCCAAGACCGGAAGAAGCTGCAGAAGATCGTGAACATAGCCCAGCACATCACACAAACCAATCTTCCATCCTTGGACTCACTTTACACTGCACGCTGTCAGAGCAGTGCTGCCAGGATAATCAAGGACATGACCCACCCAGCCAACACACCTTTTGTCCCTGTTCCCTCTGGGAGAAGTTTCAGGGGCTTGAAGAGTCCTCCAGCCAGATTTGGGAACAGCTTCTTTCCAACTGTGATAAGACTGCTGAACAGATCCTCACCCGGATCTGGGCCATACCTTCCAAATATCCGGACCTAACTTGCACTACCTTTACTTGCCCTTTTCTATTTTTAAATTCTGATTTATGATTTAAGTTTTTATTATATTTACTTTGATTTGTATTTCAGGGAGCGTGAAGCACAGAATCAAATATTGCTGTGATGATTGTATGCTCTAGTATCAATTGTTTGGTGACAATTAAAGGCCCTTTTGGAAAAGGATCCACTGTTTTCCCGGTGTATATGATGAATAAGCTCTTCTTGGGCCTCCAGCTGAGTATAGGTATCGCTTTTAACTTGCATTTCAATGACAAACTTTGCCATCTTCATCGGGGATGATGCTTGGTTATGTCTAGTATGATGAAATTTATACTCAGGTCATCTGTCCCTCCTAATTGGTAACCAATTAGGTTTCTGTTGTCCCACCTTATTTACAAATTGAATTCCAGTTCTTTCTTGGAGTGAAACCTTCTTAAAGTTCTTTCCCTCTAGTTTTATTACAATGGCTTCCTTTGCCAGGCAGTCCCAAAAGTCACAGTACTTTTGTGCCATTCCAGTCAATCCTATTGACTTCAATAGCAAATGCAGTGTTCTGCTACCGACAGTTTCTTCGGGTAACCCAAATGGATACACCTCCTGTGCTCCTTGATGGGGGTTTCCACCTTGTGTCCCATCTAGCTGATCATGCTCTGCTCTGCATTCACAGGGAATCTTGTAAAAGCTAGCCTTTGACTTGCATAAGCTGTAGTTTGAGCTTCCTTATGGGTTTGTGGATGGTATTAATCTAGTATTTCTTCAGGATCCTGGTGATCCTTCCAGAAACCACAGAAGTATGTGCAGGAGAGGCAGTAGCAATGGGTTCCTCTCCGTTGTTAGGCTTTCTGGTTTTTCCTTTGGCCCTTTTAAGGGCCTGTCTGATTTCCTTTGTACCCATTCTGTAAGAACATTATGCCTAGTCATCGTTTTTCCTCAAGGAGGCTCTCCAGGTCTGAAATAGTTTTCACATGGTTGATCAAAGTAGAAAGTATCGCTCCACATTGGGAGGAATATGCTGGCTTTACTGTTATGGAACAAGTCTGTATGACTGGGTTTCTGCTGGATGTCCTGTCCGAAGCAGCTATCCAGTTTTTGTCGTATTAGAATGTCCAGGAACGGGAGGCAACCATTCTTCTTCTCCATCATAAATTTAATGTTTGGATGGAACTGTTGGAGTGTCCATGAGGCCACACTGCAAAGGTGTCATCGATGTACCTAAAGAAGCATTTGGGGTATAAGGGCAATGAACTCAGAGCCCTTTCCTCAAAGTCCTCCCTGTAGAAATTAACAAAAGCCAGTGACAAGGGCCATGACCACTCCGCTTGTCCACAGTAGTTTCCCTTGTAGAGGAAGTACGCTGATCTAAGGGTGTTTTCTAAGGTCAATGGTACCTTTATCAAACCTGACTGCAGATGGACCAAATTGTCTTTAATGGGAACTCTCATTAACAGGGACACCACAATGAAACTGACAATTACGTCCTTTGGGATTAGCTGGATGTTAGTTTTCGTTTTTACAGAGTTGGTCGAATTTGTGATGGGATGCTCACAACCTCCAACAAAAGGAGACCACGTTGTTGTTAAATGCTTAGTGAGGTAGTAATTCAGAAAATCTATCCCGCTGACAAAAGGCCTTGGGGGAATCCTACCTGTGTATCATCGATTGTAAACAAGGGGGGACAGCGGAAATTTGATTGAATGAGAACTAACCATCAGGAGGAAAGGACAATGGGAGTATAAATACTGCTGGACTAGACATGCCCAAGCATCATCCCTGATGCAGATAGCAGAGTTTGTCATCGAAATGTGGTTAAAATCAATACCTGTACCTGGCTAGAAGCCCGAGAAGAGTTCATTTGTTCTTTTCTTTTTCCTATTAACTATTTGATAAAGATGATATTGATAAATAACTTTCTTTATAATTTTATGTGTTGTCTGATCTGTTATTTCTTGCCGACTGATAGTTGTGCATGATTAGTATTTACACAAACGTCCTGCCTCAGCAAGGACCTGGACTCATTGCAGTTTGCCTAACACCATAATAGGCCAACGGCAGACGTAATCTTAATGGCTCTCCACATGGCTTTAGACCACCTGGACAACACAAACACCTACGTCAGGATGCTGTTCATTGACTATAGCTCAGCATTTAATACCATCATTCCCACATTCCTGATTGAAAAGGTACAGAACTTGGGCCTCTGTATCGCCCTCTACAATTGTATCCTCGACTTCCTAACTGGAAAACCACAATATGTCCTGATTGGTGATAACATATGCTCCTCGCTGACAATCAACACTACCGTACCTCGGGTGTGTGCTTCGCCCACTGCTCTACTCTGTATATACACACACACGACTGTGTGGCTAGGCATAGCTCAAATACCATCTATATATTTGCTGATGATACAACCATTGTAGGTAGAATCTCAGTGGTGATGAGAGGGTGTACAGGAGTGAGATATGCCAATTAGTGGAGTGGTGCTACAGCAACAACCTGGCACTAAAATGTTAGTAAGACGAAAGAGCTAATTGTGAACTTCAGGAAGGGTAAGATAAAGGAACACATACCAATCGTCATAGAGGGATCAGAAGTGGAGAGAGTGAGCAGTTTCAAGTTCCTGGGTGTCAAGATCTCTGAGGATCTTACTTGGTCCCAACATATTCATGTACCTGTAGTTATAAAGAAGGCAAGACAGTGGCTATACTTTATTAGGAGTTTGAAGAGATTTGGCATGTCAACAAGTAGACTCAAAAACTTCTATAGTTCTTCCGTGGAGAGCATTTTGACAGGCTGCATCACTGTCTGGTATAGAGGGGCTACTGCACAGGACTGAAAGAAGCTGCAGAAGATTGTAAATATAGTCAGCTCCATCTTGGGTACTAGCCTACTAAATACCCAGGACATCTTAAGGGATCAATGTCTCAGAAAGGTAGCATCCATTATTAAGGGCCTCCAGCACCCAGGGCAGGCCCTTTTCTCATTCCTACTATCAGGTAAGAGGTACAGAAACCTGAAAAGAGAGAGAGAGACACCCCCCCCCCCCCCCCACCCCTCTTCTTCCCCTGTGCCATCTGATTCCTAAATGGACATTGAATCTTTGGACAGTACCTCACTTTTTTTAATATACAGTATTTATGTTTTTGCACATTTTTAGCAATCTACTCAACATACGTATACTGTAATTGATTTACTTGGTTATTATTTTTATTTTATTTATTTTTTTCTCTGCTAGATTCTGTATTGAACTGCTGGTCACGTACCAGTGATAATAAACCTGATTCTGATTCTGAAATCGTTCAAATCATGATGTTCCTATTTGGTTGAACTCCAAATCATACCGACCCTAGACGTATATTGTTTATGAAAGGTGACCTTCTCACTGCTGAGTCACGTGGCTGTTTGCCAAGTTAGCTATTGAGCCAGGTTTGCATACGAGCCCGTTGAGAGGGTTACAGTAGTCCTGTACAATGTCCTCAGATTTTTGAAAAACATTAATAATGTTCATATAATGTAAGTAACAGGAAATCTAACTATTTAGTGCAACTCCAAAAACATGGCATGGTTTGGACTGGCAGATTTTCCAGATTATTTGATGTTATTTTATTAATATACCAACTACTTTAATTAGTATTTTTAGTGTTACGGTGTATTAAATTCTACAGTGAATCCAGATATTTCAGAGGAGTGCAGGGGTGGGATTCTGTTGAGTCTTGGTACACAAATTGGGCCAAGTATTGAACAATGAGGATTTCTGAATAATTGGATAGCAGATTATCACATTACTGTAGATTGGGTGGGACAGAAAATTGGCAATTTGCTTCATCTTGTGTTTCCTGCCTGATTGCGTCTCAGTTTTTGATTGTTTGCGATCATCATTACATGTTGGGGGTCGTCGCTTTGCTGCTGCTTCTGCGTGAGAGTGGGGAGCTGGGGGGGTTGCTTTGGAGTTCATGGTAAAAATCTGCTACTGTGTTATGACACCTAATGGATAGGTGTTAACAAAAGCGACTCAGTTTTGGAAGTACAAAATAATTATTTTCAAGTTCATCATCTTTTAGCTGACCACAGATTCTTCTACCAAAAATAATCAGAAGTTTTGTATTTTTTAGTACCATTGTGTGAGAATATTTCTGGAGCAGCAATGAAAGAATCCAAAGACAATTATCAATTAATTGCAAACATTCTCGTTAATTTTAAGCTTTATCTTGTTGTGTAGCAAGGTTTGATTTCGATGTGATATATATTTCAGGATATGAAACAATACAAGCCAGGGTTTAATTGCTTTTGCTGTCTTGCAGCTTGTAGATAAATTATTTTTCACCTAACATGTTAGGATTTTTTTAGATCTGAAAATTAAAATACAAATTTTGGTGCTCCTGATCAGAAATGTAGAAAACCTACAGCACAATACAGGCCCTTCGGCACACAAAGAAGAACATAGTTATGTCATAAAATTTATTAATAGCAGTGGAAGTTACCATAGGCCAGTATAATTTAAAGAAGAATCACTTTTTGGAACTTGTGCATAATTGCCAAGACCAGACATTTTGATATGAAATATGAGCAATCATCATGCAAAATCTGTTACTTTGTCTTATAACAGCAATAATATTGTCAAAAAGTGATTCTTGGTTACCGTTAGAATATGGAGACTTCCCATTGTGCTTATAGCTAAAGGTTTGCCAATCTTCTCTGCTTCATTATTGAGAAGCTGTTACAAATCAGCATAGATACAAAATGGTAAGGCAACTCTTGTTTGTGTGGCATTGAAGAGAAGTGGTCCTGAATGTGGGTTAAGAAACTAATACAACTTAATAACGCTAAGCAGTATTTAAGCATATTGTACTGTCTCAGTACTTTTATATTTGTATGCTGTGGCACTTTTTATTCACAGTACTTTTGCAAATAACGCTATTCTTTTACACTTCTGGTTAGATGCTATTTGCATTTCATTGGCTTTGTATCTGTACTCGGCATAATGACAATAAAGTTGAATCTAATCTTATATAGACAGATTTAGAACTGGCAGATATGTTCCAGATATACAGAGAAATCCATTTGTCTCCTTAAGTTCTAACAAAAGTATTTGACCTTTTCACATCTACACAGCTTGTCCTGAGTATTTGATGTATTATCTGTTCTTAAGATTTTCAGCATTTGAAGTTTTGCATTTTACAATTGCATTCAAACTGAAAATTTGTCATATTTTGGCTCTCACTTAAACTTTTCAATCCAGTTCCAGAGTTATTGTTTTTGTCAAAGGACTTCACAGACAAAGATATCAAAATATATGCAATATAAACTACTACTCCCAGACTCTGTCATTTCAATGATACACTGCTGTTTGCTGCCTCTTTATTTGGCTTGGGAGGTGTCTGACTGAGGAACTGGTAAAAACATGTAATTAATAGTAAAGCATGATTTGTCTATTTTCCATTTGTGTAAGATGTCATCTGCTTTTTAGTTAATAAGAAATTGAGTAGTTTTTTTTTAGGGTGAGCATGCTCCTTGCCTGTAATGAAAAATGCATAGCAGAAGTTTTTAGAATGTGATGAGAATTTTGACCTTGTGCTTTTCTTCCTCCCTCTTAATTTCAGGTAACATCAGTTTGGGGATGAACTTGGCCAAATAAAGATGAATCAGCAGGGTCACATGGCATCTTATGGGCAGCCACAACCTGGTTACCAAGGGTACCAACAGTTTGCATATGACAACCAGCACATGACTGGTGTTCCGCCGCTGCAATATGGACCATACAATGGACCTGTCCAAGGTTACCAACAAAATGCTGTGCCACAAGGTATTTAATGAAATGAAATGAAAACACAATTGATTCAACGTAGAACAGCATGGAAACAGTCCCTTCTGCCTAACTTCTGTGCTAACCGAAATGCCTACTTGAACTAATCCCATTGGCCTACATTTGACTTGTATCCCTCTAAATCTTACTTATTCTTTTGCCTGTCTAGTTTTTTTAAACATTGTAAATTGTCCAGTAACTAAGTCATGGTTAATCATGGTTGTAGGGGTTGCAGGCCGGCTTAATTCAAAGGGCCGGAAGGGCCTATTCTGTGCTGTATCTATGAAGAAAACAAAATATCCTTTGGCAGATTGTTACCCAGTGCCAACCGCTGATTGGGGAAGAATTTGCCCTCTGGTTCTCTTTAATTATTTTCCTTTTAACCTACTAACTGGTAACTTTAAACCCTTGCACTCTTTTAAGACTCCCCTAACCCTGAGGAAAGGAGTGGATCATGCACTTTATCTATTCCTCTCATGATTTTCTGTACCTTTATATGTACATCCCTCGGTCTCCTAAACTGCAGAGAGAACAACTTTAGCGTAGCCAGTCTCCTTAAAATTCAAGCAATCCGGTTCTGGCAACTTTGTGAATCTTTTCTCTGCCCTTTGCAGTTTAATGAAGTCCTTCCTATAGTTAAGACGGCCAGAATTGCGCACAATTTGCTAAATGCGGTTTTAGCTAAGGTCTTTGTCTCTAATTTTACATTGAATGAATGATTTCCTTTGACTTGCAAGATGCTGATGTTCTTTGCTGTTGAATTCTAAATAGGATAATGAGAAGTTTCTTTATCTAGTTTTTCCATCTGTATTCTTTGTTTAATAATGCTGAATATCAGGCAGATTGAAGAAACTTTAAAAATGTTAGATATTATGCTAAGTTGTACATCTTTACAGAAATGTTTATTCAGTTGTTGAAGGAAGCTGAACACTTTTAATTGAATTCTGTTGCCTAATAGTGAAGTCCTACATTAGTTATGTTTCAGATTATTGAAAAGAGATTCATTCCACCTACAAGAAAAAATATTGATTGAGTAAGGAATGCTGATTTTTGAAGTGCAAACTAAAGTACTTTTAAAACTAAGCAAAAGGAGGGATTGGATGATATTGACGGAAACAACATTGAACTGTAGAGTATATTTTATTAATTTTAAGGTAAAGTTTAATTTTGTAGTAGGCAGTTTGAAAGGATTGTTTCCTAACCTGAAGTAATTTAAATCCAAGACTGATCCAGAAGTAAAATAAAATCTGGGACTTAGAGAAAAATTTCTGTGCAGTTTTCTGGCTGACATTACCTTCATTAAGGAGGAATTCTGGGATTGTGTACCTGTAACTAAAAGCTAATTTCTCCCCCACGTATTAAGAGTCTATTTCTAAGATATGTATGAGATTGTTTTGTATTCCAAATTCCATTATTTAGATTTCATTGATCTTTGATTTGGTTGGAAGATGCATTTTTTGTTTTCTAATAACAGCAAAATTTTATCTGATTTTAACAGGGTTTGCTTATTGCATGAATTTATGAATCGAGATTTAGCTGCCTAATTATTTTTATAAAGAATTGCCATTTAAAATTTTACATTTCTTTGGTTTACTTCCATTAAGATTAGATGCTTTGCTTTCTAATACCCTAAGTGAAAATAAAAAATTCAGCGATAAGCAGTTTATCAGAGGCACTCTATGCAGAGCATTCCGATGACAAATGAAATTAAAGTTATCAACTTTTTATCTCAAGTTACATTTTCTGTACTTGTACAAAACTGCCACTATTGTATGTTGCCCATCTGACAGCATTTGCACTTGCCTTCAGGTCTAGTCACCAAATGAAACATGGGTAAACTCAAGAGATTCAATGAATCAGATTCATTCCACTACACTGCTGATATTGCTGAATAGGATTGCAGTCTGTGCATGGGAGAAAACTATGTACAAACATAATTAGAGGGGTAGCACGGTAGTGTTGTAGATAAGTAATGCTTTACTGCACCAGTAAAGAAGATCAAGGTTCAGTTTTCGCCGCTGTGTAAAGAGTCACACATTCTCCCCATGACTGTGTAGGTTTCCTTCCACATTTCAAAGATGTATACATTAGGTACAGTTAAGTTGTGAGAATGCTGTGTTGGTGCCAGAAGTATGGCAATACTTGCAGGCTGCCTTCAGTGCATCCTTGGACTGTATTGGTCATTGACACACCAATGCATTTCACTGTATGTTTCAATGATTCAATGTATATGTGACAAATAAAAGTAATCGTTATCTGTAGATACCTTGTCCACATTCAGAAAGGTATGTTTGCTGCTGAGGTTGTCTTCAGAATGAGGTCATTGAGTCTCTGAGCCAGGTCACAGCTAAGTGCAAACATCTGTGATCAGGTATGGGTCAGAACAAGTTTTACCCATCGATCTCTTCTGAGAAACTAACTGATGGCAACATCACATCATCAGCTTTGTCTATCGAGGTTGCTAGGGTTTTACAATGGTTTCTGAATGCCTGTTATGATTAAAACTAAATAATAATAACATTTTAAAAGTAAATAATAATAAAATAATAACATAATAAGAATAAAAATATTAATTAGCTAAGCACTTAAAGAATTTACTATTTTTGTAAATAATTTTAAAAAAACATGCAATTTTCCTTATTGTAACCCTTGGCTGTCAAGTACTTATTAAGTTGAACTTGTTGCTAGAGCTTAATAGTAAGTTTAAAAGCACGTTTTCAGTGGGATTGTTGGCAAGCTATGGGTCTTCCATCTTCAGAAATAAAAGCAAAATACTATGCAGGCAAGACAATATTTGTGTAAACAGAAACAGTTAGTGTTTTGGATCTGCAACATTAACTTGATTTCTCTCTCCTTTGATACTGGGAGTATTTTCCAACATTTCCTGTTTGTATTCAGGTTTTGATTATGCAGAGTTTGCTTACTTTAAGCCTAAGATTTGTATTTATATTTTAAATTCTGTTTTCTGGCTTATTGCTTATTTTGTAATATCTTCCATGTTAATTGATTTTTATTTTTCTTTATCAATCTGAATGGTCTTTAATCGCTGAATCTTGTTTTCTTCCCCACCACTACTTTTATCTCTTTAACTGTCCTTGCGTTCATTCCAATATCCTGTTTTATTCCAGTATCTTGCTTGCTGTTGTATAATATTGCCTCCTTTCGATCTTCCTTCCCTTTTCCCCTTAACTCAAACCTAATACCAGTGCATTTGTTTCTCTACCTACCTATTTCTCTGTCACTCACCATGTCTCTCTCAATGTGTACAGCCTCCTGTCAAATTGCACACTCCACAAAGACCTATCAAAACATGGGATTTACCTGGGTGGATATCATTTGGAGGCTTAGCAATGTAGCAGGAGTTGCTGAAATTCACATGTTTCCAATACTGATGGATGTTTTTTGACGTTAGCCTTTTTCTTTTTTTTCCATCTACATTTTGCTTCAGTTGAGTATTTTCTTTCTTTCTTTTTCAATCTTTTTATTAAATTTCATATATAAAAAAAACAACACATAATAATGAACAGATTACAAATTCAATAAACTTGAAATTACATTAGTAATAGGATAATAATATCCTATTAAACATCAATCGACAAAAGGTACATAAATCAATCAAGTCTATATAAATATATATGAAAAAAAAACAAAAATAATCATCGAAAAAAGAAAAAAAAAATTGAAATTATATATGAGAAAAAATATATATTGAATAAAAATACTAAACTAAACTAACATGGGCAATAATAGCACTTTATAAATATATAAAGGTGTCAAGAAAAGAACTCCGGAACTCCATACCTGAACAAGGATAAGTAGAGAAAAGGATCTGAAATAGGCCAAATTAATTCATATGAAAATGTCGAGTAAATGGTCCCCAGGTTTCTTCAAATTTAATTGAAGAATCAAAGATAGTGCTTCTGATTTTTTCCAAACTCAAATAAGAAATGGTTTGGGAGAACCACTGAAATGTAGTAGGAGGATTTACTTCTTTCCAGTTTTGTAATATAGACCTTCTGGCAATTAATGTTACAAAGGCAATCATTCGTCTAATTGAAGGGGAAAGCTGATTGCCATCTTCATTTGGTATACCGAAAATTGCAGTAATAAAATGGGGCTGTAAATCGATATTCCATACTGAGGAAATGACATCAAAAATGTCCTTCCAATAGTTATGTAAAGTGGGACATGTCCAAAACATGTGAGTCAATGAAGCCACTTCTAAATGACATCTGTCACATTGAGGATTAATATGCGAGTAAAATCGGGCAAGCTTATCTTTAGACATATAAGCTCTATGTACAATTTTAAATTGTATTAAAGCATGTTTAGCACAAATAGAAGAGGAATTAACCATTTGTAAAATTTTTTCCCATTTATCTGTTGATATATTACATCGAAGTTCTTTTTCCCATTCTTGTCTAATTCTATCCGATATTTCTGGCTGTATCTTCATAATCATGTTATAAATAAAAGCTACTAATCCCTTCTGACAAGGATTAAAAGTAAAAATCAAATCTGAAAAATCCGATGGAGTTGAATTAGGAAAAGACGGAAGAATTTTATGTAAGAAATTTCTAATTTGTAAGTATCTAAAAAAATTAGATTTAGGTAATTCAAATTTGTTGGATAGTTGATCAAAAGACATCAAAATACCTTCAAAAAAAAGATCACGAAAACATTTTATACCTTTCCTTTTCCATATACTAAAAGCTTGATCTGTCAATGAAGGTTTGAAAAAAAAATTACATAAAATAGGGCTGTCCAAAGCAAAGTTTTTCAGATTAAAGAATTTGCGAAATTGAAACCAAATTCGTAGTGTATGTTTAACAACAGGGTTAGATATCTGTTTATTGAATTTGGCTAAATCAATAGGAAGAAAAGAACCAAGAACGGAAAATATAGAATATCCCTTAACCTCACTACATTCCAAATTTACCCACTGTGGGCACACAGGTGAATCCAAATCTAGTTTCCAGTACATTAGGTTACGAATATTATTCGCCCAATAATAAAATCTAAAGTTAGGTAAAGCTAGACCACCATCTTTTTTAGACTTTTGTAATTGCCGTTTGCTTAACCTAGGATTTTTATTTTGCCACACAAATGAGGAAATTTTTGAATCAATATTATCAAAAAAAGATTTAGGAATAAAAATTGGTAAAGCTTGGAATAAATATAAAAATTTCGGTAAAATCATCATTTTAATAGCATTAATCCGACCAACTAATGATAAAAATAAGGGAAACCATCTTGTAGTAAGTTGTTGAATTTGATGAAGCATAGGTAAAAAATTCAGTCCAAATAAATCTTTATATTTCTTGGTGATTTTTATACCTAAATAGATAAAGTTATCAGTAACAACTTTAAATGGCATCCTATCACTCAATAAGGTTTGCGCGTTTAAAGGGAATAACTCACTCTTATCTAAGTTTAGCTTATAACCAGAAAAGCTACCAAATTGAGCCAACAAGGATAAAATAGCAGGAATAGACCTACTAGGATTAGAAATATATAACAACAAATCATCAGCATAAAGTGATAATTTGTATAACTTCTCATTACGGGTAATACCAAAAATATTAGGAGACTCACGAATAGCAATAGCTAAAGGTTCTAATGCAATATTAAATAATAAAGGACTTAAAGGACAACCTTGTCTCGTACCACGAGATAATTGAAAAAAAGCGGATCTATAATTATTTGTAAGAACAGAAGCAACAGGTTTATAATATATTAATTTAATCCATGATATAAAATTAGGACTAAAATTAAAATTTCTCAATGCATTAAATAAATATGTCCATTCCACTCTATCAAAGGCTTTTTCAGCATCTAATGAGATAACACATTCTGGGGTTATAGGTGATGAAGTATAAATTATATTAATCAGTTTTCTAATATTAAAAAAGGAATACCGATTCCTAATAAAACCAGTTTGATCTTCTGAAATAATCTGTGGTAATACCTTTTCTAATCTAATGGCTAAAATTTTTGTAAGAATCTTAGAGTCTACATTTAATAATGAAATAGGGCGATAAGATGCACATAAAGTAGGATCTTTATCTTTTTTAAGAATTAGAGAGATAGTAGCTTCATAAAACGATTGAGGTAGTCTCTTCTTAACAAACGCATCATTAAAGATATTGTAGCGGTGTGCTACAAGCAGCGCTAAAATTACGACACGCAGTCGGTAACTGCAGTCGAAGGAAAAACTTTATTCGAAAACTTCAGCCTCACTTTTAAGCCTCTGTCAACCGGCCCCCCATGGCGAAGAGGCTCCAAAGCTCTGTGCTCGCAAACCCCCGTAGGCTATCTAATTGTGAGTCGGTTCGGATACGCTAGGAAATGAGGCGCTACATAACCCCCCCCCAGAACCGGCGATACACCCCCCAATGTCCACAGCCTGGGCCAGAACCTGCTTGGGAGGTCGGCCTCTGCGCTGAGGCGCCGGAAACTCGGCCGGTTGCGCCAGGTCCACATGGGCCGGCTTGAGGCGGTCCACCGTGAAAACCTCCTCCTTCCCTCCAACGTCCAGCACGAACGTGGACCCGTTGTTCCGGAGCACCGTAAACGGCCCCTCGTATGGCCGCTGCAGCGGTGGCCGATGCCCGCCCCTTCGTACAAACACAAACTTACCGGTTCCGTAGGTCTTTGGGTACGCAGGTCGGGTGCCGCCCATGCTGTGAAGTGGGTATGGGGGCCAGGTTACCGAGCTTCTCGCGAAATCTGCCCAGGACTGCAGCGGGTTCTTCCTCTTGCCCCCTCGGGGCTGGTAGGAACTCCCCGGGGACGGCCAGGGGCGCGCCGTATACCAACTCGGCCGACGAGGCGTGCAGGTCGTCCTTGGGCGCTGTGCGGATGCCGAGAAGGACCCAGGGAAGCTCGTCCGCCCAGTTGGCTCCTCGCAGGCGGGCCATGAGGGCCGACTTCAGGTGACGGTGGAAACGCTCCACTAGCCCGTTCGACTGTGGGTGGTAGGCAGTGGTGTGGTGCAGCTGAGTCCCCAAAAGGCTGGCCATAGCTGACCACAGGCTGGAGGTGAACTGGGCGCCTCTGTCGGAGGTAATGTGGGCTGGTACACCAAAGCGGGATATCCAGGTGGCGAGCAGGGCTCGGGCGCAAGATTCGGAGGTGGTGTCGGTGAGTGGGACCGCCTCTGGCCATCTTGTGAACCGGTCCACGATAGTCAGGAGGTAACGCTGATCTCAGCCCCAGTATCGACCAAAAACCGGCGTCCCGACCTTCTATCCCACACATACAGGAGGCTATCCCGATGGCCAGCCGCCGTAGCCATCAGCGGCGGCTGGCCCTGGCGTTTCCCGGGAACTTGCAGGGCGGGCGGCAACGGCGGGCTTCTGCGCCCCACCGCTGGTGGTAGAAGCACCAGTGGTCATTGGGCCGGGGGTTAGTGGGCTCTGCGGCCGGGCCTGGACTGGTTTGCTGCCGGGAGCGTGGCTGGGAGATCTGTGCGATGGACGCCCCGCTCACCTTTTTGGCGTTCCACAGCAAGTCCGCCCGGGCTGCCACCTTCCGGGGGTCACTGAAATCCGCGTCGGACAGTAGCAGGCGTATGTCCTCGGGCAGCTGCTCCAGGAATGCCTGCTCAAACATGAGGCCTGTGTGTCCCTCGGCCAGAGACAACATCTCATTCATTAAAGCCGATGGAGGTCTGTCGCCCAAGCCATCCAGGTGCAGTAAACGGGCAGCCCGCTCGCGCCGTGAGAGTCCGAAAGTCCTGAGGAGCAGGGCTTTGAATTCCGTGTACTTGCCGTCTGCCGGGGGCGACTGTACGAACTCCGCGACCTGGGCAGCTGTGTCCTGGTCGAGGGAGCCCACCATGTAGTAGTAGCGGGTGTCTTCTGAGGTGATCCGGCGAACGTGGAATTGGGCTTCGGGTTGCTGGAACCATAGGTCCGGGCGCTGTGTCCAGAAACCCGGCAGTTTCAACGAAACCGCATGAACAGAGGCGGCGTCGGTCATTTCTGGTCCAAAAATCGTTTGGACCGTCGGGGTCACCAATTGTAGCGGTGTGCTACAAGCAGCGCTAAAATTACGACACGGAGTCGGTAACTGCAGTCGAAGGAAAAACTTTATTCGAAAACTTCAGCCTCACTTTTAAGCCTCTGTCATCCGGCCCCCCATGGCGAAGAGGCTCCAAAGCTCTGTGCTCGCAAACCCCCGTAGGCTATCTAATTGTGAGTCGGTTCGGATACGCTAGGAAATGAGGCGCTACAATATCACATAACCAAGGAGAAAGCAATAAAGAAAAAGTTTTAAAAAATTCTACAATAAAACCATCGGGACCAGGAGCTTTCCCTGAATTCATTGATGAGATAACCTCTCTTATTTCATCCATAGAAATAGGAGCATCAAGCAAGCTACAAACTTCATCTATCAGTTTAGGAATATTCAAGTTATTAAAAAAATTATCCATCGTAAACCGGTCACCGTCAAATTCTGATTGATATAAAGATTTATAAAAATCTTGAAAAGTGTTATTGATTTCTTTATAATCAGTAGTTAAATTACCGTCTTGTTTACGAATTTTAATAATTTGTCGCTTAGTCGAAATAGCTTTTAATTGATTAGCTAACAATTTACCAGTTCGATCACTATGAATATAAAATTGAGCCCTAGTCTTAATTAATTGATTCTCAATTGAAGAAGATAATAATAAACTATGTTCCATTTGAAGCTCAACTCTCTTCTTATAAAGTTCTTTGGTAGGAGTAACGGAATAAATCTTATCAATTTCTTTAATTTTATCCACCAATAAAATAATATATCTGAATATCTTTGTTTTCTTTTACCAGCGGAATATGAAATAATTTGTCCACGAATAAAAGCCTTGAAAGAGTCCCAAAGTATTCCTTTATCAATCTCTTCATTATAGTTTGTTGAAAAAAATAAGTCAATTTGTTGTTTTATAAAGGTAATAAATTCTGGATCTTGAAGCAAAGTAGCATTAAGTCTCCAAGATCTAGTATTGAAAGAAGAGTCCGGAATCTTGATAGATAACTTCAAAGGCGCATGATCCGAAATAGCAATAGAATCGTATTTACAATCAATAACATCTGTTAATAAACGATGATCAATAAGGAAATAATCAATTCTAGAATAACTATGATAAACATGTGAAAAAAATGAAAATTCTTTATCTTTAGGGTTCAAAAACCGCCATATTTCAGTAATTCCAGAATCAACCATAAAAGAATTAATAAGTAAAGCTGATCTATTCGGAAGAGTTCGAATAGGTTTAGATCTATCCATCGAAGGATTCAAACAACAATTAAAGTCTCCACCCATAATCAACATATATTCATTCAAGTTAGGAAGAGAAGTAAATAAACGCTTAAAAAATTCAGGACAATCAAAGTTTGGAGCATAAATATTAACTAAAACAACTTTCCGATTAAAAAGTGAACCAGTTATCAACAAAAATCTACCCTGTGGATCAGAAATAATTTCATAATGTGTAAACGAAATAGAGGCGTCTATAAAAATAGACACACCCCTAATTTTAGCGGTACAATTTGAGTGAAATTGTTGACCTTTCCAGAACCTAAAAAAACGTTGATTATCCTCCCTCCTAATATGGGTCTCCTGTGCAAAAATAATATTAGCGTTCAATCTATGGAATACTTTAAATATTTTTTTACGTTTAATCGGATGATTTAAACCATTAGTATTCCACGAGATAAAGTTAATAGATTTATCCATCATACCAATATTAATTGTGTGTATCATAAAAGGTTAAAAAGACACATAACCCACAATTTAGGAAGAAGGAAAATTGATTCAGGAGCAACCGGAGATCCTGACACCTCAACAATATTAACAATTTAAAGTCAGCCCATAAACTAAAAGCAAAAAAATAAAAAGCAAAAGCGTGAAAAAAGATCCCTCCCCCCTCCCCCCACCCTTTGAAAGAAAGCCAAGCGGCAGGCGCATAAGCTAATACTAAAATTACCCCCATTTCAAGATGGCAGCTCCATAAGAAAATTTTTTTAAGAAAAAACTATATAACACCCTAATTAAAATATAGAGTTGCAAAAAAAAAAATATATATATATATATACCTACATATATATATATACATACATACACATACACACACACATCAGTCAAATCAAGAAAAAAAAACCAAAATAGTAAAACCAGAAAAATCATTAATAAAAAAAAATGAACATTAAAGTTTAAAAATGTAATACACCTTTAAAAAAGAAATTCCATATTCAGATACAAAGATGACGTTTCACAAGCCAAGACTTATGGGAAGAAGAAACGACATTTTGAGAAAGCCATATTACAAAATATGAATATAAATTCAGCAATCAAAAAAGTTATCAAAATAGAATTTTTTTTTTAAAAAAAAAGATTTAATAGACACTATAACATATATAAAAAAAAGACTAAAAAAAAAGAATTCAAAACCTTTGTTCCATTTCTAAATACAGGCAAGCAAATAAACGCTTATAAAAAGTAAAGACTTATGGGAAGAAGAAACGACATTTTGAAAAAATAATTCTTGATTACAAAATACAAACGTGTATAAAAAAGGATATTATAAAAATTAAAACAGCATCTATAAGCAATAATAATAGTAGTAAAAAAAAAAACCCCAGACCTATAGCCCAAAATAAAAAGTTATAACCCAACTTCCAGGGTTAAAACTTAAAATGAAATGGCATCCTCTCTCCAAAAAAAAATCTTCAATGTAACTCATAGTTCAAGTTGCACTAGAGGATCGATATTCTTCAACAAATTTCTTCGCTTCTTCAGGAGTGTTAAAAAAGTGTAGACTGTTGTCGGGCAGCACAATTCTAAGCTTCGCTGGATACATTAAAGCTTGTTTAAATCCAATCGAATGAATCTCTGCCATCACTAGTTTAAAAGCGATCCTGGCTTTCATTACTTCATAGGAATAGTCCTCAACAATTCGAAATGAGTAATTTTTGTAGGAGATCATACCTTTTTTACGGGCTAACCGAATTAGAAGCTCTTTCTCACGAGGATAATGAAGGCGAACAATCACCGCTCGTGGTTTATCAGGCACAGACGAAAACCTCGCAACTCTATGAGCGCGGTCGATAACAGGTTCATTTTTCAAACCTTCACCACCGAAAATTTCCCACAGTAATTTAGAGAAAAATTCAGTTAAATCACCGGACTCAACTTTTTCGGGAATTCCGATGATGCGCAAATTCTGTCTGCGAGAACGATTTTCAAGATCAGTAATTTTAAAATTATACTGATCTAAAGTTTTAGCAGTCGACTCTATCTTCTTCTCTAACACTTCAATTGTACGTGCTTTTTCACAAATTGATTGTTCAAGAGTCGTGATCTTATTTTCATGCTGCTGAACCACTAACGCCTGCGACTGAAACTTAGTTTCAAGCGATTTAACAACTCCTTCAAGATCGGATATTTTCGAAGTAATCCTCCTTTCCAAATTTAACAGTTTACTGTCCAATTTACCTTCTAGTCTGCCTTCCAGAGCCGCCAGTTTAGTATCCAGTTTAGCATCCAGTTTAGTGTCCAAAAGAGCAGAAATTGCATCGATGGATACAGGATCCTTAGCCGATTTCTTACTTGTAGCCATTTTAGGTTTGACAAGGTTAGATCAAATATTATTTTAGGAAAAAAGGGTCAATCAAAGGTAGCAACTCATATGATTAAGTTCAAAAAGATCTAATTAAAGGGTGATTATAGTTGAAAAAATAAAGAGCGCCTAAAAGGCAGATGCTTACGTCGCCATCTTGAAACTCCACCCCCCGAGTATTTTCAACAGTTTTTCTTTTATTTTAGATTTCCAACATGTGTAGATATCTTTCAATAATTATAAATGTTTTTAATAATGCAATGTTTTTTAAAATTTGGGCGTTTAGTTTGCCTAGTTTTTTTTAAATTGCTGAATGTGAACAGTTTCTCCTGCTGCTAATTCCAGCTGGATTGTTCTATCAGTCACAGAATCCAGTGCTTCCAGCTAATTAAATTATATATGTGGAATGCTGATTTCATTAGAGCATGATCGCTGAGCTTTACAGTATGGAGATCTACTTCCCTGGGAACTCCGGTGTCCTCCCAGTGAGTCCAAAGACTTGCTGGGTAGGCTAATTGGCTATGATAATAATTCTGTGATTAGGTTAGGGTTAACGTGTTTGTTGGAGCAGCATGGCTTAAAGGACCTGGATCAGTAAATAATTAAATAATGCAGACGAATTTCAAGTTGAATTAGAGGAAGTGAATTTCCTCCATTGACAGATGTACGCTTGTTCTCCTGAAGGTCCCAAGCAACATACTTTTTGAGCAGAGGTGCTTTTGCATCTGTCTAAGCTGAAATCTCTAATAATTACTAACAAGATTTTAATCTTGTCCTTACTAAAGGTGTAAGAGTGAATTGCAAGGGACTACTTAATAGGCTGTCATGTCTGGTAGGTTAAACCTTTCAAATACTGGGGTCATTTGGTTGGTGCCATAGTGATTTTAATAATGAAAGAGTGAATTGCTACAATTTGTTTAAGCAAGCTGTTTAAATACAAATGTTTTCATTGTGTGTAGCTCTCCCTACAGTCCCCTTCATTGCCAAAAGCTTTCAGGGATGCAGCAATATGTTAATTGTGCCATTTTTTCCTACAGTAAATGTAAAATTCCAAGTTGGGGAAAACAAGTTCAGTTTTGATCTAGCCATTTTCATGTACTCTTGTCAAGAAATTCAGTTATTTTTCTGGTTTGCGGAAGTGAAAGCAGTGACCTACAGGATAAGTTATATTAAAAAATACAGCTGATTTTAAGTTTTCATCTTTTGTTTCTTTTAAATAGAACCTAACTAATTGTCAATTTTATTCAAATGTGTGGCTTATATGAATTTGGAACCATTACTGTTGGCATTTTCAAAAATACAATTCTAGGGTTTCCAGGGTTTACTATTTTTTTTGAAAAAGTAGATTTTCAGTTCTGTTTTTAAGAAGGATATGAATTCTCTTTGTTTAATATTGAGATGGCATCAGCAGAAAAAACGTTTTTTTTTTTACCCTTGCGGTATTTAAAATTGTGATTTTTTTTTTGTGTAGGTTCTTTGAGGCCACCACCAGGATCAGCACCACCTCCAACCTCAATACCTCCCTCAACAACTGCACAGCAGCCAGTATATAACCAATATGGACAGGGGGATGTACACAATGGCCCTGCAGTGCCTGACCAGATGCAAAGGTTGGTTTTTCACTGAAACCTCAAAAAGCAGATAGATCAGATGAATATACAGAAGCAGATGGAACCAAGATTTTTCTTGAGCTGTATCATCCACTAAATACTGAGTTGCGAAGTTTGCATATTCCATTTAATGTGATTTTACAAAATGTTTTGTACAATGTGAAGGATTGCTCTGTATCTTTGTCTTTTTTGAGAATTTCATTAAAATACCCTTTAGTTTCACCTGAGAATGGTTGAAGGCCAGAAAACAGCCTTTACAATATGTCTGCCTAAATTTAATTTTGAGTGAAATGCATTCCTCATACGTATTTGGCTTTGTATACTTAGGTTTTAAAATTCTGCACAAGGCAATGTCCTAAATGTAACTTGCTGATCATTGCAGGTATGTTGTGAAGGCACCCTTCAAGTGAACATAATTTACCCTAGAATGTTCTTGTAGCTTTAACCTACATTAATAAACACATTAAAACATTTAAATATCTGAAAGGAAATGGTATTATTTAGCATTTATTACTTTGATTAAAACTTGCAAGCAGAGGTAATTTCAAAATCACAGGGTGCAACTTTATGGAAAAGATTTATTAGAACAGCAAGTGGTCTGGAAATTGATCAGTGTATTTGTACAATAGTTAACACGTATGTGCATAGTTTGGACCTTGGGCCTGCAAATTCGAACATGACAATTGAGAGTATTATGTCGATTGTTTTCATTATTAACATGAATTGTGCATTCTGCAGTCTTATATGGTAGTACTGAATTATAAAAAATGGCTACAAAGACACTTTAAAAATGGAAAAACTACATTCTTACCAACACGTACAAACAAGCTGGAGGAACTCAGCAGGCCGGGCAACATCTGTTGAAACGTTGACTGCTTGTTTCAATGGATGCTGCCCGATCTTTCCTCCAGCTTGTTTGTGCATGTTGATTTGACCACAGCATCTGTTTACATTCTTACCAAGTTTGGTTGATGTATATCCACACCCCTGCAAAGTGATTGACTCTTGTTTATTCAAGAGGCTTGGGCTGCTGCAGATGTGCCAAAATTACTATTCACAGGAAGAATACCTTCGGAAGGTTGGCAGCCGTTCAGGAAGGCGAATTAATTGTATCTATTTGGACATCCATATCACATAAATCAATAAGTTAAGCCATCTATGTAGCAAATAAGTACCCTATGCTTTCTCTTCTAAAATAACTTTCAATTCATTTGTAACTTTGTTGTGAAACCTTTTTATCCAATTTAAACTAGTCTTTTTTTTGTCTCCCGAAGCTTAACTATAAGTCAGCTGAAAGTTATTACTCAAGTGGAGTTTTTTTAGGAACTTGATTATACAAAGTAATGATAACAGCATTGTTAGGTAAAAATCTTAGACAAATATTTGCTGTTTAGTGATAAGTCAACCTAAGGCAGCATAATGTGTGAGCCTGGGGTCTGTATGGTTGTAATATGTATATGGATGTAAAGATGCGGTTATCTCCATGATCTAGCTCTTGCCTTAAAACATTCAGCACACTGAATTCATATGAGGAAGCTTTTCAGATGAAAGCAGCTGGTGGGTGACAATTGTTAATATATTATATAATTGACCTGACAATGGGCTATGAGTGGGATGCATTCGTACTGCATTCTTTTCCCTCAAATCAGAGAATGACAGGCTGCTATGAGGTATCTGGAGTGGACTTGGGTATCTGTTTTAGACATTGATAGTCATATTTACAGTGAAGTGCGATTGTTACGTTTTTTTTCTCCGGCCCTATTCACCATCCTCGGCTAAAAGTAGCAATCCTGCTAGCATTTCATAGCCTGAGAGGCTGGTGCACACCCACCCACAAAGAAGAACAGTTTGGCAATTTATTTATGGTTGAAAACCAGTTCAGAACTTTTCTTCTGAATACACATCCCCCGAACTGTATCTTCCACTAGCAATTTGGTTACAAAATTATGTTTCAACGTGATCTTATTTCTAGTCATAAATGTTAAACCCTGCTCAGAAATGCATTAGCACCCTGTTAAGTCATGCCACTTGCTTAACTGGTTGTCAAAACTAAGCTTAAACATTTGTTAATGCTGCTGCTTTTCAAATAATCTCAATATTGAAATATTAAATGTTATACTCTTAATAACTATGAAGATTAAAATGCTGATGCATGACATGTCAGAGATAATACACCTGATTCTGATCTTTTGTTTTTAAAGCTGATTACCCTTAACTCATCTTCAGCATCCCCACCAATTTGTATCTCCCTCAGTAGTTCCCCTCCACTGAATGACAAGCTTTAACCTGGTGCAAGTTGAGCAGACAGATCCTTAAGCATTACAACTGGGAAAATAAGAGCTTGGTCCTCTGTATGATCAAAGAATGGAATGACAGCAGGAGGTTTTGACAGGAAGCTAGGGATTTTGTTCACATTATTGCACAAAAACTGTGGGGCCATTTGCACAAGATATCTGCTGGGACTTCTCAGTAAACTTTTAAATATTAAACCAATTTAAAATTTTAAAATTATATTATACCATTTAAAAACATTTAAAGTCAACTTGGGATGTTTGTTCTTGAATTGACCAAATGTTTTCTATTATTTAATACCATGTTGCTCGAGAATAAATAGATGCCATTGCTGCACCAGGATAAAGAGTACACAGTTTCAGTGGGCAGATTTTGCAGTGTAATTGCTGAGTATTTATCACCTGTTTCATTCACTGTTGAAGTCCATGAGGAGTCTAGCATTGGTCAGCATCACTCAGTAAATACAGGGCTTTATTGAGAATACTGCATGCTATCTTTTATTTACTCAATCGCTTTTGCTGGAATGAAATAAGTTCATCTGTGCTCAGAGCAATTAAGTAACCTGTTCGGTGATAATGGTTATGTTAACCCTGTCTGCAGAACTTGAGTCATTGCAGTTGACATTCGCTTTGCACTTAATACCCAAATCTAACTGGTGAAATCCTTTCATAGGCTTCCAGTGTCTCAACCATACTTGCCTGGTAATACAGTTCATTCTGCTGGTCAACAAATGCCATATCAACAGTATGCACCCCCACTTAGTCACGCTCAACAGTTACCAAATCAGATGGCCCGAATGCAGATCAGTGGAGTTTCCACCAACAATGCATCACCTTCAGTTAGCCAAGGTTACGGTAGGTAAAGTTGATTATTTTTTACAGTTGAAGACATATCTAGAGATCAAACAGTCATATACTTTTATAGTTCATCAATTAGTTGATATTCTGAGATCAATATTAATAATATTCAGAGGTTTTCAGGAATTTACTGGACAGCTCAACTTTTACTAGTCAGTCCCAATATATGTGGTATAGGTTATACAAAAAGAACCACTTTGTAGAGAAATCTAGTTATACAGACTTTTAAATTATTAATAATAGCCACTGTGACATACTGCATGGCTATGGCCCTTTGACTTGCCAAGTCTGTGTCAAATATTAAGTATTCTTTTGCACAAATGTTTGCTGATCCCATTTTGTTCTCCCCAACATTCCCATCTATTCTCTGCAGATTCTACCACTTATCTACTATATATTAGAGGCAGTTAACACTGGCCAGCTGAGCTACCCTCGTGGATTTGGGATAAGCTGGGATTGCACAAAACCACATGCACAAGGGTGAAGGTCCAGACTCCACCAAAACAGTAGTGGAAATTGGAATTCTGCTAGCTGAACAACCCTATTTAGCTACTTTTGTGGAAGCCTGCCAGTGACCAACAAGAAATGTCTGCTCTTTTGCAACTGTTGACCCAGGAGAGCACACGCACCCTGGGATCAAGTTAACATGCATTACTTGAATTCAGCTATTGATAAACTGTACTCCTAAACAAGTACAGTGACAGGAAAAAAGTTTGTGAAGCCTTTGCAATTACCTGGTTTTCTGCATTAATTACCCAGGGCTGCTTGAGGTTACTGACTGGAATGTGCTTTGTGAACTATATGGGGAGGATATTAATGGACCTACTGATTGTGTCACTGGCTACACATCAACTTCTCTGTGGACACTGCAATGCCATCAAGGGCTCTTCCCTGCTCCCCTAACAACAAACCAGAAAAAGAGAGCCTTTAGATGGTGAGACAGGGAGGAATTGAAACATGCAGCGGGGTTTAAAGGAGAAGAGCAAGGTCGCTAAAGCAGAATACAGGAAAGAGCTGGAGAACAAGCTTGGACAGAGTAGCACGTGGGAGATGTGGAGAGACATGAAGAACATCACTGGGTTCAATCATTCTAGCTGTAGAGCCTTGGAATGCAGCTGTGAATGGGCTAATGAGTTAAGCCAATTCTTCAATAGGTTTGACAATTGTCCTCTTGTTCACACACCAGCTCAAGTACAGAGGCTTCCAGCTTCATGCATCTCTACAATTCTCCTAAGGTCCTCTGAAAGTTGTTTTGCTGGAGGCATGGTGGACAAAAACAGATCTATCTTGACAAGAGCAGTAACCTGACTTTGCGTCTTTTCATACAGGGCAGGGCACCTCAACAACCCACATCTGCAATTTCATTTGTTGATTGAAATGGTGTACTCAGTATTGATGAGAAGTCCAATTGTTTGTGTGTTTTTAGTTTAGGCAGATTGTGTTTGTCTATTATTGTGACTTTGATGATGATTAGACCACATTTTATTGAGTAATTAATGCAGAAAGCCAGGCAATTGCAAAGAGTTCACAAACTTTTTTCTTTCAACTGTATATTAGCTTCTGAAGTCAGATCTCTGTGATTTGACACTTCAGAAGAAAGTGAGAGAATTTAACTGATAATAAGGGTCTTGTCAGGATAGATGTGGAAAGGATATTTCCTTGAAGAGAAGGAAAAATAAAGGGCTCATGTTTAAATCAGATGAGTTTTTTTTTGTTCATTGGGTAATGTATTTGGAGCTATTTCTTGAACTGCTTTGCAAACTATGTCCCCAGAAGGTGGTTTGACAAAGATAAATGTTATTTTAGTTAAAAGATTGACTCTTTCATTAAGCTTTTGTTTACATGTGAATTCATGGGAATATTTTGAATGCATAAAGTGTACTACTGTTGCCTCAAAATAAATTACTGTAGGTAAGTGTAGCTATTTGATGGTGTGGATGTGTGTGATGTCATTGTTATAAAATATCCTGCTGTTTGTCGCGTATTGAGGTATATGTTGAAAGTCTAAGAAGAGCTTAAAATGCTGCCCTTGGTGTGGACTGTGTTGCTGCCTGCTGCAGAGAAGTGTTGGAATCGGTGTGCAAAAGTGTGTGCAGTCTAATAGTGGGTGATTGTCTTTATTGGCGGGGGAGCTGTGTGCCCAGTATGAACTGGGCTTCATGCTGTGGTGTAGCCTGTTGCATCCATCTAGAAGATAATGCCACAGGCTCTGTGGTGCAGCGTCCATGCTGGCATTGATGCTGCTGTTCGGTGTTCATTCGGTGGAAGACAAGCTGGATTGCATTTGTCTGGAGATTGCTATAGGCTTGTTCTTACTGGCAACGTCCGTGGACTCAGGGACTTGGGCTATTTTTTTGTGTGACTATGATTACTGCGATTTTACGTTTTATATGTACCAAATGCAACCTAGCTTGTCTTCCTCCGAATGAACACCAGACCGCAGCATCAATGCTAGCATGGACATTGCACCACAGCGCCCAGGGCATTATCTCCTAGATGGATGCAACAGCTTCACCACAGCATGAAGCCCAGTTCATACTACAACAAAGAGCACATGGTTCCCCCGCCAATAAAGGCAATCTGTTAGTACTGTGTTTTGCACTTTGGCCCAGAGGGATGCTCTTTCATTTGGCTGTATTCATGGGTTTTCATGTATGGTTGAATGACAGTTAAACTTGAACTATTATGAACTATTGCAACTCAGTGAATTATTTCTACTTTTACATCTCTGTTTATGACTGTAAATATATTCTGCTTGCAGGACCTCCGGCTTCTCGCCCTCCAGTTTCAACTAGCTTACCACCTGCAGGCCCAGCAACGTATTCTGCTCCGCTCCAGAATGTTCCTTCGAGCACACCCCAAAATAATAGCCTTCCTCAGCATTCTTTTCCTGGTCAAACAACCCCTGCATCAACTTTCACACCTCCTCCCACAACTACAGGTGTGAATCTTCCTCCTTCAGTAGGGATGCAAAGACCTCCCATGATGCATGGACCACCTCTGCCAGGACAACCTCCATTGGGACCTTATCCAACCCAGCCTAATCACAGGCCTATGGGTCCTCAGCCTGGTATGCCAGGAGTATCCCCTGGGGCACCAACTCAGGGCTTTCAGATGCATCCAGCACCTAATCAGGGATTTGTACCTCAACAGAATGGTAAATTTTTATACAATCCTTGGAGCAGACTTTAAACTAGTTTAACATATCATCTCAAGTGTATAATTTTTATATATATATATAAATATAATATTTATATATATATATATTTGTGTTGATAGGCTCTGCTGTAAATGATGTCAGATTGCACATTTATAATGTAAATGTAATGATTTTTAGAATTATACAATATTAGAATGAAAATACTTCCATCTACAAAACTTGAATCCTACCTCCAAGTATGAATACACTTGTATTTGAACATTTGAAGACCTAACTGGCTAGTGAGATAGATCCAGTAGTGCGTAATAAGGAATTGGTTAAATTATTTTTGCAATTTCAGGGATTGTGTGATAACTATTGCTAAGTATTTATATGGGTTAGATAAGGTGAATGGTTAGTAAATCACAAAATGTTGGAGGAACTCAGCAGGTCAGGCAGTATCTATAGAGAGGAATAAAAAAGTCAATGTTTCAAGCTGAGACAATATGAAAAGGGTCTCAGCCTGAAATGTTGATTCTTTATTCCTCTTCACAGATGCTGCCTGACCTGCTGAGTTCATCCAGCATTTTGTGTGTGCTACACTGGATTTCCAGCATCTCTTCTGTTTGAGAAGAATGCAATGTTCTTATGAAAATACAGGTTTTGATAGATACACATTTCCTGGAATATTATATATTCAGATTTTAGTGAATTTGTGCAAAAACAGATGAGAACCAAATCATTGTAGCATTGAAGCTTGTTTGAACAAATAGTGGTATATTCCATTTACTTGCTGTTGATATGTAAATTTATTTTATTTGATAAACAATGTCCTAGGTTCTTTTGGGCAAATGAGAGCACCACAACCAAACTATGCTGCACCTTGCGCTGGAGCATCAAGCTACAGCAGTCAACCTCAACCTCAGCAAAAGCGATTGGACCCAGACAGCATTCCTAGCCCCGTAAGCACACTGATTTGTTATTTTCTTTGTTGATGAGTGCTGTGGTCTGAAGTTCATAGAGTTGCTCTAAGTTTTCTCATTTCCTAATCTAAATTGCTTGACAAAGGAATCATTTGATCGGTTTGTTGGAGAATTAAATGTACTTCTCTTCCCCCCCCCCCCCCCCCCCCACCATTATTCTTCAATGTGATTGAATTTGTTCAGAAATATTGTTTAAAGTAGCCTCAGTATTCCACATGTACTTAATCTGATGGTGTCAAAAATTCTGCAGTAGCAGTTTTTGCACAAGCAAGTAGCTACTTTAGTTACTGATGTAGTTACTTTACATCAGCTTGATATTCTGGACTCGGTGGTCTAACTCTAGTGGGAGAGATTAGTCTCTTCTTGATCTGTTATTAATATCATAGCTTCCTGTCTACATTTGACTTTGAAGGTGTACTTCATCTTGTTCTTGCCAAGGTTGCAACTTCTGAGCTTTTTGTTAGTTTCCCTCATCCTTCCATGTTTTGTCTGAATCTACGTCTGCGGATAGCTACATCCTGAGTACATGAAAATGAGATCTAGAAAGAGGCTAGTGGGAAACTGGTGGAGGTTGATAGATGTACAGCAGATTAGAACTGAAATGCCTAGAGCAGCATTAAGGTGAGGAAGTAAACAACCTTGTCATAAGGTGCTCTGTACTTGTAAACCATAGCAGCACTGTAACAAGGCTGATTTATTCTTGACATGTAAGTTGATGTTTTATTATGGATATAGATGTTAGTATGTCAGTTGAAATTCTAGCATCTGTGCTAAGGTATATTATAAAGAATATTTAATTGCCTGACAAAACTCAACTTGCCAGTTGAGTGAGTAGGTTTTTGTTGAGTTAGTGCTGACTTTACATGAAGTTAAATATACCCAAGCCAGACAGAGAAGGTTATGCCTCCAAGCAATCCAGGAGGATTCAGCTATTCAAACTTCTATTTGGGTAAAAAGTGGAGTTATTCAGAATAAAGAATAAAGAAATCACGCAAAAATGCTGAAAATCAGAAGAAAATCCACAACTACTTGAAATACTCTGCAGGTAATAGAGCGTCTGTGGTCTTGATATTTTGAGTTGTTTTTCTGTTGTAAGTAGTTCAAGAAGACAGGAAGCGAGTGATAGTGCTTGGAAGAGACTGAATTAGAAATAAGAGCATTTTTGATTGACGGTGAATAGATGAGTTTTTAATGATGTGAAACAGTATCTATTTGCACATTTGCCTTTAAGACCTTTTTTGTGAAAGTGGGTAATCAAGTCTTTTGAATCTTTTGTTAGGATGTGCTCAATTTTCCAGGGCACTAATTCTACGATTACACACTTCCTGCTTTAACTAAACAATTCAGATCAGCTGATGCATTGATAAATTATTGATTGTTTTATGAAGTGAATAAGACGATCTTTAGAATGGTAATCAGCCACTGTCCTAATAGTATTGCACAGGATCATATAGATGTACATCTGTTCTAAAACAGTGACACTTATTTCTTTAAGCAATTGCAGTGACCTTTCCTTGTGTTTCACACTATTTCAGATGTTAATTCTAATGACAATATTTTGATTACCAAAGTTTCCCTACTCTGGAGATGAATGAGGTTCCTGTGTTGTCCTCATCTTTTCATAACTGATCATATCATAGATTTCGATACTTGGTGTAGAGTATTCAGCATTCTAACTGATTCCTTTGGTGGGCAACTGGCATGAATGAGGCTGAAATCATCATTAACACTGCACATCATATGAATGTAATCCTTTATATTGCACTTAAGATTTTCTGAATTAACGTTGGACTGTGCATAGTTGAGGAGCTAACACATTTATGGATGGAATTCTTCCCAGAATTTTATTTGGAATGCAGAAATGTAAAAAACCTTGCATTTGGCATTAATGTGTTCAGGTAGTCAGTCTAACTACTTGCATGTGCAATGATGTATATCAAAGGACTTGCTGATGTGGCACTGTTTGTGCAGGAAGGTAGAAGTAACAATTGTTACTCTTGTTTCTCTCCTGTTTTGCTGCTCACTTGTGCCTTTATAAGCAACTTAATGAACTACCAACTCAAAAGAAAACAAGACATAGAATAGATCCAGATGCAATTCCTAGTCCAGTAAGTCTGCTTGTATGTATGTGCTGTTACCTACTGCATTACTGCCCTGCTTAAACTCCAAAAGGCTCATTTATTTGTAAATGTCAATTACATGCTGTAAGGTCATAAAATATTGTCCTTCATTTTGTGCATCCTTCTTTGCAATTGCACCTTTTTATTAAATAGGTAAATGACAGAATGAAAATGTATTCCTAAGAAAATATTTTTACTGCAAACCTTTCCAATAGAATGCTGGAACTTTAATCATCTGATTTGTGGATAATTTATAGCATTTGAACAGATGTCATGAGCTGCTTTGGTACCTTACAGTCATGTTTTATTAGGGTAGCGTTAGATATAAATGTAATCTTTTATTAACAGGATCTACACTTGCATACATAACGTGCATTTTTGGTCTTGATTTTAATTTGCAGCACTGTCTAGCTCAATTAGCTATATATTTGCTGTTTCTTAATGCATCACTATCAACATAGGAAAGAATGCAAATCACTTTAATTTCCCTCCTTTTCATTATTTTCATGAATTGTGAATAAGAAATTGAAACCATCCTATAGGATGCTTTAGTTGCAGAAGCCTTGATGTACTAATTAAGTCCTAACATTAAGTTAGAAGAATGTATATTAATAAAGTAGTCATAAAGCATCCTAAAAGCAAGCTGTGAAATTCTGCTGGGACAAAACTATTGTGCTGGGGTACTGAATATGACTAACTTCAGTAGCTACAGAAAAATAACTTTTTACTTGGAATTTTTTTGGCGAATATTAGCTTCTGAATGAGGGTCCCTCATTGAGAGGTACTTCACTGATACATTCAGAGATAACTCTGAAATGCAAATGTTGGTGTAATGCAAGTCTAGATTCAGCGTGTAGAGGATTCATATCAAATTTATTTTTTACTGTCCCCACCATCCCCAGTCATTGTCAATGTTTTCATCAATAATTCATCATATTTTTCACATTTGAAATATGTGGATTAGTGCCATTGTTTTGTTCCACAGGTACCTGGAATCAGTCGATCTGTTATCTTTTAAACAACTGAGTGAGGCAAAAGACTCCACTAGCCAGGCTGTTCCACTGTGCACAGCTTGAGAGATATCATAGTTGAGCCCAATTTTATGCTCAGATATGTTCAACTTTGCACTTCAGCAGTAACTACTGAGCACAGAATGGGATTGGGAACTTGGGCTGATTTATTTTGCTTGTTAGGAGTGCCAGAGTAAATTGTAATCCTATGTTGATTAGCTTGTTCAGTAGCAAGGCCTCTACGGCATAGGCAACATGTGTTGGCAAGACAAGGGTGAAGCTTTGTTAAATGGCTAGTCAGTGTTATATAGTATATTTGCTCATCTCTGCAATCTATAACAAATAGCTTGAACTTTAAAGAATGACTCTGAAATGTTGTATTGTGTGCTGTGACAGATTCAAGTGATTGAGGATGATAAGTCAAATCGAGGATCTGAACCATTTTCCACTGGTGTAAGAGGACAAGTTCCACCACTTGTGACTACTGACTTTGTCGTCAAAGATCAAGGTAGATTTTCCTTAGCTTTGGTTATAAGCAGTTTCATATCGCAAATATGGATCATGCAGTGGTTACCTGCATATTTGATTCATTGCTTTTGTGTAAGGTGCTCAGGACATGTATCTCAAAAGTTTTCTAAAAACCTTGGATGATTTTTCAACTTGTAAGTAAACTCCAGAAAATACTAAGCTGAATAGATCAGTGATTGAAGGATAACATTGCAACTTTAAGAGCTAGAAACCAACTTTGCAGCTCCAGCAACCTGGGTTCAATTCCTACTTCTGCTGCAATGTGTGTTGCACTTGCATGGTCTCCCTGTAGCAGCTTGCATTTTCTGAGTGCTTCAGTTTTCTCTTAGACTTGCAGAGACATACGGGTTGATAAGCTAATTGGCCACTTTAGTTGCTCTAAAATCAATGTAGACAGCATTCTCAGCTCTACCTTCTTCAATCAACCTTATCATCTCATCAAAAGAATCAATAAGTAAGTAAATAAGTAAGACACCACTTGCCCTGTTGGCTCTCCCTAAAGAGGACATGGTTTTCCAAATGTTCGTAGATTATATAAAATAAGATGATTGTAAATGGGTTATTTCCTGCGGAGCATCAAGAAAGCTCACCTCTGTCCCAGGATACTGACGGACTTTTACCGCTGTACCATTGAGAGCATACTCACCAACTGCATCTCAGTGTGGTATGGCAATTGTCTTGTATCAGACCATAAAGCATTCCAACATGTGGTGAAAACTGCCCAGTGGATTTTCGGCATCCATTGAGAACAACTACCATAAATGCCAAACACAAAGTACACTGCAGATGCTGTGGTCAAATCAAGACGTACAGAAAGGCTGGATGAACTCAGCAGGTCGGGCAGCATCTGTTGAAAGGAACAGTCAACTTTTCGGGCCGAGACCCTTCGTCAGGACATGGCCCTGCTGAACCTCACATCACAGTGCTAAACACCCATATTGTACTGTCTCAGTAATTCAATATTTGTATGCTGTGGCATTTACTTTTTATTTGCAGTTATTTTGTAAGTAACACTGTTCTTTGCATTTCTGGTTAGATGCTAACTGCATTTCATTGGCTTTGTATCTGTACTTGGCGCAATGACACTAAAGTTGAATCTAATCTAATCTAATGAATGGTGATACAAACTTGTGGCTTGAAGTACCAGATTCTGTGCTGCATAAATCTGTTAGTCGAATTATAGATTATCTCCCAATTCCAAATAAGGCCAACAGTGCAACAAACCAAATTTCTTGGGATATAACAGCTATGGGCTGTTATCTAGCAATTGTCGTTATTTCTACTCTATGTATGCTTTTAACTTATTTTTTCTTTAAACTGATGTTGTTTGCTATACATGTTCACAGTGATTTACCTTACTAGTAAGTTCTAATATTTCCCTTTGAAACCAATATTCAATCTTGGTTTTTCAGTTGGAATAAGTCACGCTGCACGTTGTGACCAAATCTAACCACTGTTCCAAATGCATTACGGGAGATGTATTGGGGTATTTTCTATAGTCTATTCTATTCTCTGTTCTGCATGAGTCTCAACAATTTATTCTTAAAAAATTATCATTGGGAGTAAAAAGCCTCTTATGTTTGGTTACCTTTCAAGTCATCCTCTGCTAGCACATGCCAATCTTTTTTCCCCCAGTATGTATTTAATCATTTAAATTGGAGGGTGTTTGTATATTAGTTGCATAATTAACATGCTACTTCATCTTTTGCCACTTGCTTTTCATTACTCTTCTTTGTCCTCAGGATGAAGTGTATTTAAGGCAGTAAATCAGCATTAGCCACATGCCTAAGTGAAAATACAATTTTGGCTAATTATAGTTCAAATTGATCAGAATTCCTTTTGGGCATGTTACCTAGTGCTTTTGGTTTCCTGTGTTCTTGTGTGCACTTGAACATTTTTTGTTCATCTGGTTACATTAAAGTTCAAAGTAAATTTTATTATCAAATGCATGCATGTTACCATATATTGTACTACCTTGAGATTCATTTTCTTGCACATTAAACAAAAAAGCAAAGTTGACATTTTTATCATCTTTACATGTGAACATTTGACTATGTAAGTTATTAAGTTGGTCACAATTGTAGTTGCTTGGCAGTCTTCTCAATCGATACACTTCAGTTGGTCAATACAAGGCTAAAGGCTATGAATGGAAACTATTGAATGCTTTAGATTCCTGACTTTCCCTGCAGTATACGTTAAATGTTATTCTAAAATGAAATGACTGAAGTGTTTATGAACTTGACCTTCAGTTTTTGGTTGATTCGCTGACAAGCAAAATGCACCAAATGTGGATTTTCGTAATTAGTAGATTGAAAAGTTACATTTTGACGATGTATGAAGGAACCTAAAACAACCTGTTCATTGTCTTGCAGGGAATGCAAGTCCTCGTTACATTCGATGTGCAACTTACAATATACCTTGCACTTCAGATATGGCAAAACAATGCCAAGTTCCCCTCACTGCGGTCATTAAGCCACTTGCCACCCTACCAGCTGATGAGGTAAATGTTTGCACTACATTCTTAATGCTTCAAGAGTTCAAGTTGTTTACTTTCTAAATGGATGCACCTGTTCAAGCATGAGTATATAATACAAAAACTATTTTAGACTAAAGTGGAGGCAATTAACAGAAGTACTTAACCAAAAGTATTAGCTGTGGTCTCTGATTAGATCTACTGTTCACAAAAAGAATTAAATCCATAACAGGTATTTGAAGGATCATTTTTGCATTAATTAATATTAAGTAAAAATAGGAAGGATAAAATCAAATTAGGTAAATAGCCTTCGAGAGCTGTGCATGTAGAATGGACATCTGAAGGCAACATCTGGGATTTACTTAAGCAACATTTGAATATTATGGTGTCTGCCTGTAGGTTCCTTGTGGACATGAGAGCTCTGATGAACCCGTCTTTGGTTGGAGGGTGATCATTGTGTCATTTTGTGCAAAAAACGCTGACTTGCTGGGGGATAACTGGCAGCATGTGAGAAATAATTTCCCAGTTGATGCCTTTAACAAAGGAAAAGAACATGGATCCAAACTTCCAATGGAAGCTGTTGCCTGATAATTTAAGTAGTTAAATTAATGTATTGTCATTGAGTGTAGTTGCTTGATGAATTGGGTTACTTCATGGGTTAAGTTAGTGAAGGGGATAGCAAATACAGGCAAATTCATTTGACCTTTTTATAATTTGAGCAATGTTGGATGTTTGTAACTTAGATGGTGCTCATCCTTGTACTCCATTCTATTTCAAGCAGTTAACGCTGCTTAAAGTTAGTTAAAGCAAGACACAATACTGTATTTGTTGCTCTTTTCACAATCAAGCTGTGAAATTTGATCTGACTGCATTTGATTGAGTCTGTCTGCTGACAGCTGCTGAACAGCTAGAATTGTACACCAACCATAGAGGTGGCAAAGTCCGTTGTATCAAGAAACACTCTTATAGCTTCCTGTTCTATAAAGAAATTTTAATATATGAAAATGAGTACCGTAAATTCTGGACTATAAGCCGCTACTTTTTTCCCACGCTTTGAACACTGCGGCCTATACTATGCATGTTTTTTTCTCATGCCGCCAAAAACATTTTGCCTCGTAACAGTAGACCAATAAAATTGATGAGTAGTTCACAGAGGTCCAATGAAATTGTACGATAAATCAAGCGCACTTTCACAATTAAATTATTGTAAATCAGTCATTTGTACTCGCCCTCATCAACATGGAAAACACTCGAAGCAAAGCATATGATGCAGCTTTTAAGTTAAAGGCGATCAATCTGGCGGTTTAAGAAGGAAATTGAGCTGCTGCACATAATCTTGGCATAAATGAATCGATGTTGAGACGGTGGAGACGCCAGCGTGAAGAACTGAGTCAATGCAAAAAGATGACAAAAGCTTTCAGAGGTAATCATAGCAGATGGCCCGAACTTGAAAACTTTCTTGAAGACTGGGTTAACACACAGAGAGCAGGCGGCCGCGGTGTTTCCACCGTGCAGATCAGACTGAAGGCTAAAGCAATCGCCACCAAAATGAAAATCGAAGATTTTAGAGGTGGGCCATCGTGGTGTTTTAGATTTATGAGACGAAAAGGCCTGTCCATCAGGGTACGCACGACTCTGTGTCAGCAGCTCCCTCCCGACCACGAGGAAAAACTTGCTAACTTCCGCACATTCACTCAAACAAAGATAGCGGAGAATTCCATCGGGCCAGATGATATCATAAATATGGATGAAGTACCTTTGACGTTTGACCTGCCTCTCACTCGGACTGTTAATAAAAAAGGTGACTCGTCCATCACACTGAAAACAAGTGGCCATGAGAGAACGCATTTTACTTGTGTTCTGAGCTGCACAGCATCCGGACTAAAGCTTCCACCGATGGTGATTTTTTAAGCGGCTGACAATGGAAGTTCAGTGAAAGCTGCCATCAAGAGTACAAACTCAATTCCAGCTGTGATTCCTGGGGGCACCATGAAGTATTTGCAGCCACTGGACATCAGCGTGAACCGGGCATTTAAAGTGGCGCTGCGCGTTGAGTGGGAGGCTTGGATGATGAGCGGCGAGAAATCCTTTACCAAAACAGGACACATGCGAAGAGCATCTTTAACACAAGTCTGCCAGTGGATCCTAAATGCGTGGAGCCGTGTCACAACATCCACCATCACCAGCGGGTTTCGAAAGGGTGGACTGCTGCGTGATGAAGAGGACTGCGTGCGCTCAAGTGAGAGCGACAACGAAGAGACTGAAGTGAGTGACGAGATCCTGAGGTTTTATTCAATTCGGACACTGAAGAAGAGGACTTTGATGGTTTTAGTGCGCAGGAGGAAGATGAAGAAGGCGATCAATAACTTTTCCTGGTAGGCTGCAGTATATTTTTTTTACCAGTCGTTAGGAGATATTGGAATGTTGTTCGTGCACTGTTCAGTAAAAAAGTATACGCAACGTAATTTGTGTGTTACCGATACGTATGTATATTTAAAAGTAGCTGTGTTACAGGCTCTGTTCGAAAAAAAGCATTTGCAATGTATATTTGTTTATGTTACCATACGGATTTAATTAAAAGTTAAAAAATCCTCACGTGTAATATCTTTCTGTGTAAATATCTCATATTACAACGTGGGGCACCTGCAGCTTAAAATCTGGTGCGGCTTGTACAAGTACAAAATTGATTTTCTTTCTAAAATTAGAGCGTGCGGCTTTTAATCAGGTGCGCTCTGTAGTCCGGAATCTACGGTATGTTTACTTGACACAGTTCTTAAGACAGGTTAATACCAAGTTTGTCAAAATCTATTTAATGGGAGTGATGGGGTTCTTTTTATGGGTACACCTCCACAGAAATATATGAAAGTGTGCTCAATGCAAAGTCATTTTTTTTTCAAGTTCTTTTTGCCATTTTGTCTGCTGCAGCTGTTGAAATAAATCCAGAAGTTGTAAGTGATAACAAGTGGCTTGAGCAGCACATTTGGTTTATATCGTGCACTTCTGAGATGCAGTTGATGGACTTCATCAATGTGAATTGTATTCTTCCACTTTTTGAATTAAGGTTTGGAATGAATCAAAAATTCCCAGACTGAAAACTTGAAATAACTTTGAATGAATGTAGGTCGAGCTGTAAAATTCCAAAGTTCAGTTTTCAATAACATCTCATTTATTTAAAGCCATCTTAGAATCAGGTTTAATATCCCCGGCATATGCTGTGAAATTGGTTAACTTTGTAGCAGCAGTGCAATGCAATACAATACATAATAGGGAAAAAAACCTGCAAATTAGAGTAAGTGCATATGTATTAAATAGTTAAATAGCACAAAAAATAGAAATAAAAAAGTAGTGAGGTAGTGTTCATGGATCAGATGGCAGAGAGAAAGAAGCTGTTCCTGGATCATTAAGTGTATGCCTTCAGGCTTCTGTACTTCCTTCCTGATGGTAGCAGTGAGAAGAGGGCATGACCTCTTGTGATGGGGTCTTTAAAGATGGATGTCACCTTTTTAAGGCATTGCTCCTTGAAGATGTTTTTGATACTATGCAGCTTTATGAAGGTAGTTTAGGCTGCGTTTGGAGTATTGCATTCATTTCTGTTTGCCTCATTACAGGAAGGATGTTGAGGCTTTGGCAAAGGTGCAGAATACATTTACCAGAATGCTGTCTGGATTAGAGGGCATGTGCAATAATGAGAGGTTTGACAAACTTGGGTTGTTTTCTCTGGAGGGGAGGAGACTGAGGGGAGATCTGATAGAGGTTTGTAAGATCATGTAAGACATTGATGGAGTAGACAGACAGTATCTTTTTCCCAGGGTTGAAATGTCAACCAGAGGGCATGCGTTTAAGTGAGAGGGGTAATTTCAAAGGACATGTGAGGGACAAGTTTTTTTAGTGTGATGGGTGCCTGGTGCAGTGGTAGAGGCAGATACATTAGGGACTTTATAGTAGCATTTAGATAGGCACATGAATGTGAGGAAACTGGGAGGATATGGACAATTGTGTAGGCAGAGGGGATTAGTCAAGCTGCCAATTTGATTATTAATTTTATTGGATCAGCACAATACTGTGGATTGAAAAGCCTGCTCCAGTGATGTACTGTACTGTGTTCATTACTTTAGGAACTATGAAGAATTTGAAAGCATTGAGAGTCATTGTGAATGTTACAATGAAATTGAAGACTTGGACTGTGCAATTGTCAAAAGCATTGTATGAAGGCACTCCATTATTTGCAAGACGTGTTTTTGCTGATTTTGTTTACTTACAGTCAATCAAAAGAAAACGGCAGCATACAGTGGATGAATCCTCCATTCATAACTATTAGGAACTAAATCAGTTTTATAGTACTCTGGATTTTTCATCGGGGTTTACTCCTGAAGTCTTCCCATGAGAAGGTCTTGCTGCAAGGCAATGGAGGTTTGAGATTAGAGTTTACCTTCTTGTAGATGAGCTGCCAACCATGGCTGACGAGCCCCAACTGTCTGAAGTGACTGGTTTTAAGGTGCTGATGACCCACCTTTGCTCCTTCTGCCAGTAGAAATGGTTTTGCTCGGCTTAGTAGCTAAGCCAAAGGTGAAGGTAGGAAGGAGCTGGACTCTGTTGTCAAAGGCTATGAGACACATGCCATTGGCAGTATTTAATGGGCAGTGGGAGCACAAACCCCACCCCGCTGGCTATGACAATTTTAAGGAACTCCCCAAATCCCTGCAATTAACTTCACAAATTGTACTCTTTGTACTTACCTGAGTTAGAGTTAAACTCAGATAATTTTATCAGCCATTGGCTTGCCTATTTTCCCAGGTAATTTGGATTGTGTTAAAACCTGAGGCAACCTTCTTCACTATTCACTCTACCACTAGTAATTGGTCTCCAATATGCAAAACAACTCTCCACTACCATCCTCTGCCTCCTACCACATGGATCCTGAATTTGCAAACCTTCTGAATGTGCTGTGTGTGATTTTCGCCAAAGCCTTGTTAAAATCCATGTAACGATATCCAGTGCCCTGGGCTCATCAATCCTCTTGGTCACGTTATCAAAATAAAAACTCAAAGCAAATCTGCAAGGCTTCTATGCAACTTCCATGAATAAAACTGACCACTTCTGATTAGTCCTTGCCTTTGCAACTGCAAATAAATCGTGTCCCTCAGAGTCGCCTCCAGTAATTGGAAAAGCCTTATGCAAAATTTAATTTTTTAAAAACCCTTCTGCAAAGGTTACTTCCAAATATTTTTCTAGTGTGGCCCAGGTACAACAAAACAATAATCAGGCCTCAGAACAAACTCTCAGGATTTTGATACTGGTCTGGCAGATTTTCTGGATTATTGGGCATTGCTTCTGTTAATACACCAAAATGATTTCAATTCACTTCAATGTTCCTGTTTAATTTTCCTGTTGAGCTTGAGGTTGGGAAATGTGGTCAAGTGTTTTTGTTTAAAGAGACCATGGGAACTGTGACTTTTCTTTCACGAGAGTGCAGGAAACAAGGCATGGAAGCTGGATGCTGAGCTATCTGGATTTCTAATGAATTGCTTAGTATACTAAGTTTTTGTTGCTTTGTTTGGTCTAGTATCCAAAATAATTGTTGACATGGACTGCAAAATAGGATTGTAAAATACTGGAATAAATGGGATTGTTCTGGTGTAATCACATCAAAAATGTTTGCCATTATTTCTGCAAATGGCAACTTTTGTGCATTGAGAATAGATTTCTAGAATCCTTTTTTGGAACCACAAGGCAAAAAGCCTTAGTAAATCTGAGCATAAAAAAGAATTTCATGTAAGATCTTGTAATTTAAGAACCACAGTAGATGAAGGTCAATGAGATATTGATAAGTTTTTAAATTTAAGTTCTGGAAAATTAACTGAAGTTAATTTGAACAAGCTTTTTCCGTGGACTGCTGGAAGCTGTGGGGTAACTTTCTTTGAAGTATATAAAATCATGAGGGGCATAGATAAGATGAATGGTCAGTCTTTTACACAGTAGGGGAGTTTAAACCTGAGGACATAGATTTAAGATGGGGGAGAAAAATGTAAAGAAGAGCTAGAGTTTTCCACAGTTCGGTGGGTGTTTAGAGGAGCTGCCAGTGAAGTGGTAGAGGTGGACGTAATTACAGTGTTTAAAAAGCATTTAGACAGGAAAGGTGTAGAGGGAAATGGCTAATTGCAGTTAAGTGGGACCAGCTCAATAGACAGCTTGATCAGCATAGGCAAATTAGGCCAAAGGCTCATGCGTGTGTGTGTGTGAGAGAGAGAGAGAAAGTGGGAATCAAATACAATGCAAAAACCTATCTAAAAGGTAAGACTTCATTGGGTAGTTGAGAAATCATGATCAATAAACAGATTGGTTCTGTAGTCAGCTAAATGTCGTAGTCAGCTAAATGTGAAGGCTGACACAAAGTTGTAAAAATCAAATGGGCTGAGGTTAACAAGTTTGTGTTAAAATAATCATGAAATGAATGAAATATAATAAAATAACTGATTGGTATTGGGTGAATACTTTATAAATTTGAAAAAGTGTTTTGTAGTTATTTATCAGGATTCAAAGGAATAAAATACCAACTATAACCAGAACTTGAATTTTATATCTATGATTGCAATGGAAACAATGAAATGTAATCTAAGTTTTGATGTTTTCCACCAAGAACATTGGAAAAATAGATGATAAAAATACAAAAAACTTTGATCCATGATTGGACCTGGTTAGTTTGGCCAGAACTTCAGTGTATTCTTGTCGATTCAATGATAAACTGAGGTTCCTCTATCCCCTTTTGGTTGTTAAAGGCTATTATATTATTTTGAAGTGATTGAGAAATATCTTAGTATATCTTCAGCATTTATCCTGAAACAAGCATCATCCAAGTTAGTAATCTCATTATCTGACTATTAATTGCCTACAGATTGCTAAACTGTAAAGTAAATGAATTCACAGATAATTTACTTTGGAAAAAGTGGATGTAAAATGCACTGCATTAATAAGCACCCAATAAATCATGCTGTAAAGGAAAAACATGCATATAATCTCAATTTCGATAAATTGCTGAAAAGATGTTATGGAACTCTTTTGTCCTTCTAATTGCAGGCACAACCTTTCATTGTAGATCATGGAGAAACTGGTCCAATAAGGTGCAATAGGTGCAAGGCCTACATGTGCCCTTATATGCAGTTTATTGAAGGTGGGCGGAGGTTCCAGTGTGCCTTCTGCAGTTGTGTTTCTGAAGGTAATTTTTCATTTCTGTAGAATGTAAACTTATTTTTGAATTCTCCCTCATTTGATGTTCGCATAAAATAGAACAGCACAGTCAAATTCAGTATTTTAGGTAGCATTGTCTTATAGTAACTTCTGAATATGTCAGAAATTACTGCAGATGCCCTGCTTTTCACTTGTCATCTTCCTACCTACTATAATTGGCAGATTTGGAATCAGTTCATGTTAGGGGATGTCTAAATTACCATCGAACAGCCTTTGATCTTCAGAAATGCCAGCTCTACAAATCCTTAACAGATATCCTGCATTATTTTGATAATTTTCAAAATTAATCTACATGCCTCTGTTAATTCTACAAGATTTTTAAGTTGAAGTCATTTTTAGTGGTTATCAATATAACATTTTTCTTAATGTGACTGACTTGTTCATGTTCCCATCTCACCTTTTTGACGTACTTGGAAGCAACACTGTAACTCCTGTTTTTCTTTCCTTAGTACTGCCTCACTATTTCCAACATTTGGATCACACTGGCAAGCGAATGGACTACTATGATCGACCGGAACTCTCACTTGGTTCCTATGAATTTTTAGCCACTGTAGACTACTGCAAGGTATTTTATATTTAATTTCCTACTTAATCAATGCATCTCTTTCACAGTAGTTAAATTGTAAGTTAAATGTTTGGTTTAAAAAATACACATTCTATTGAGCTTAATTAAATATTCTAAATTTAACCCTGTGGCTTTAAATAATATAATATGAAGTCATTTGATGTGGGTAACTACAGTCCGCTTGTAAATTCTTTTGCTTTGCTGTATCTGCCGTTTAATATTGCCAAGTAACAAGCCAACTCGAATAAAGAAAATAGATAATAGCTAATAGGTTTATTTTTAACGCTGTCAAATATTGCATTAGTCATTTGCTTGCCAGCACTTGGAATTTTTTTTTTAATTCTTGTATTATTGGTCTGTTGATGGCTTGCATAAATCAAGGTGAATGTAGTTGTTGACTAAGGGAATTTATATATTATATGTTTATAAAATATATAATTGATGGAAGTGTCTTTTAACCAAAGTTGCAGTGAGGCGATTTATCAATGGTCCATGACTTTCTGCTTGTCTGCATCTTTCATTCTTGTGAATGAGTTTATAGGAGAGGCTAGTCAAAGAAACTAAGTAAGACCATGTTTTAGGATTTTCATTTTTCTCAAGATAAAAAAAGCATGCCTATGATACCATTTTGGCAGTAGTTTCAGCGGAATTTTGTAATAGACTTTCTTTTCATCATTTTTAACAAATCTTCTGAAATTTCTTTTTAAATCACTGAAGGCAGTGGTTGTTCTTGGTGCAACTCTCATGCACGTGCCTCAGCTTGCATTGTGTCTAGCCAATTGTAAAGTTGAGGCACTGCTATGGTTGATGCAAAGGGTTTTGCAGATTCTTCAATTTCAGCTGAGAAAGAATTTCTTTTGCAGAACAATAAATTTCCAAATCCGCCTGCTTTCATCTTTATGATTGATGTATCCTACAATGCACTGAAGAGTGGGCTGGTTCACCTATTATGTGAGGAGCTTAAGGCTTTGTTGGATTTCCTTCCAAGGTGAGAGCATTTTGTTGTGCCCGTTTAAGCAGAAATAACTTGCTCTTTGAATTCTCAACAGTCTTCATCAGTTATCACTTGAAGTCCAATTGAAATAAATCACTTTCCATTCCAGTACTTAACACATTTAAAAGAAAACTCATTTATTTTTTGTATATATTGTTGACTCCATTTTATTTATCTTCAAAGGAAGCAATCTTTCTTTTGCCTGCTTTTCTATCTAATGGGGTTCATTGTTTCTGATGCTATTGTAATTAATCTCTATATCCTTTCCTTGGGTGATGTGCAGATTTGCCCTTTAGCAAGTATCATCCATATTGCCATTGTTTGTGTCCGCTGTCACAACTTGTGTATTTCTATTGTTCTGTTTTGTTTAGTATCTTTCCAGATGAAAACCTGGTGCTGAGAAGTAACGTTCTTGAATATTTTGCTTCTCTTCCAGGGAGGGCAATGCGGAAGAATCAGCCATAAAGGTTGGCTTTGTAACATACAACAAAGTTTTGCATTTTTACAACGTTAAGAGCACGTTGGCTCAGCCACAAATGATGGTGGTGTCCGATGTAGCTGACATGTTTGTACCCTTGCTTGATGGATTCCTTGTCAATGTGAATGAGTCACGGGCTGTGATAAACAGGTAAGAACCCCATCCAGTGATATTAGAAGGCTTCACTTGAAGCATAAATAATATGCTAATACATTCTGATGAGTATTGTTGTTAGGTTTTAATAGTGTCTCTTATCACTATTCTGCACAGTGAACTCTGCTAATTGATAAACCTGTTCATATTGAAGTGGAGATAATTGTTAGAACCCGAAGTTGTCATATGGTTTGAGAAATCTGAAATGAGGTACCTAAATATCAGTGCTACAGTTTGCACTGAGATGTAGCCTCCAATCGTGCAAGATGATAGGAATTCAGAGTTTACATTGCTCTGATGAACTCTCAGAACTGTTGAATTTGATTTCATAACTTGCAGTGGTTCAGTTTGTGGATTGATGGGCCAAAGCCAGTTGAATGCTTACCAATGGGGGTATTGTACATTGTACTGCTAAGTTAAGCAACTTGTCTCCTTGTTTGCATTTTGAACCAAATACCATCTTCAATTAAATCTGGGTATTGTTGGGTTCGCTATGCAGTTTATGTAACTGAATTGCAGTTGTACTGAACAGCTGTAAGTAATAATAATCATGGCTATTTTCCCCTCAGTTTGTTAGAACAAATTCCTGAGATGTTTGCTGATACCAGAGAAACTGAGACAGTTTTTGGACCTGTCATTCAGGCTGGTTTGGAGGCACTCAAGGTAAGTCTACTTTTAGATCCACACACTTTTGAACCTGCAAATCATGTTGAAAATCTGGAGCAATGGATTTTGATCTTTGGATTTTTAGAATAGTAATGATTCAATGACTCATTTCAATGATTGGAGTTGATTTTGGGGCCAGAATTGCGATCTTAAGTATATAAATCTGCATTTGTTGGGGAAAAATATTTTTGTTGTTATTGGGAAGAGTTGATGCAATTACAATCATGAGTTCTATTTTCTTTGTTTATTTGTCTTTGACTTCTGCTCTGTCTCTATACCTCTGAGAGAAGGTGCTGATGAAGTTTTGTACTTGCAGGCAGCTGAATGTGCTGGCAAACTCTTCATATTCCACTCTACCCTGCCTCTTGCTGAAGCACCTGGAAAACTAAAGAATCGAGATGACAAGAAGCTTATCAATACAGATAAAGAGAAGGTAGGATGATGAAGACAGATTTCCATCATTTGAAGTTAATTATTTTTGAGGCTGCTATATTTGGAAAAACAATGTTTTTTGAGTAACTTCATAAATAGTCTCTCCATGTGTGATGCAGTTAATGCTGCATTTACTGCCTAGGTCTAGCAGCATAAGGATACTCGAGTCAGTATTTCTGGAGGTAAACTAAAATGGTTTATTATTGTCACATGTAATGAGGCACAATGAACATTTCTCTTACAACTCAGCTGTACAGTTCATTACAATGGTGCTTTGTGGAGGTACAAGCAAAAACAGAAATGTAGAATAAACTTCTGAAGTACAGGAAAAGTGCAGTGCAATTAGACAATAATTACAACAAGGTAGGTGGTGAGATGAAATGTCTATCTTGTACCAGGGGACTGTTCAATAGTCTTATGATGTTGGGATAGAAGCTATCCTTAAGCTTCATGAATAGAACCTCTGTTTAAGTATGTTATAACTTCAATATTTAGAACAATGATAAGCAGAACTTATGGCAGGCATATTTGATTTTTAGCATTCATTGGTCATTGTAGATAATTCTGCTTTTTAAACCCCCAGATCTAACTTTTTTTCATTCCGTCTTTGGTCTTTCGATCTCTCCTTCCTCTTACCCTATTAGAAATGCCAAAGTACATTTATTATTGTATGTATGCAGTATACAACTCTGAGGCTTGTCTTCCTGCAGACAGCCACAAATCAAAGAAATACCATGGAACCCATTCAATGAAAACATCAAACACCCAACACGCAAAACAAAACACATCTTGCAAGTGGCAAAAAATGAGCAATAAATGCAGAATATTAAACACCAAACTCAAGAATCCAGGAATGTTCAGTTTAGTTCAGTTCAATTTAGTGCTGATCGTTCGTTGTCTGCAGGCTACGGAGCCAGTTTGCCTCAATCAAAATTGCACAAAATAGCAAAAAAAAACCGGAACACACATAACATGAACTATAAACGAGTCCAATCCACAAACCGCACTTATCAAACCTTTACTAAGACCCAAGACTCCTGTACCTTCCAATAGGAGAGAGAGACAGAGAGATCAAACGCAGGCAGACAGTGTTGATCGCTCACTCACCTTCCAGTCTCATCCTCGTACAGCTCTCTTTAAACTTGCTAGACGGTTTTTATCAGCAGGAAAAGGAGCTGAACATGGGCTCGTGCCCAGTCTCTAGGCCGCACACTCTGCTCCAAGCCTCTCAGAACTCCCACAGACAGCAAAGTGCCAGATCACTCATTCGGCCCACCTTCAAATGTAAATCGGAGATTCCAATTGCATGCAGCTTAGTAGTAGAATCTTAGTATTTGAAAGAAGTAAAAAAACAGTTCCATGTATTGTCTGAAGAACGTTGCCATTGGTAATGCTGGTGCTATCTTCCTCTGTTTTTGTGCTCTCTGCCATTATTTTTTCATTAAAACATCTAATCTGTTAATTCCAACAGATACTCCCAGCTCCCCAGTACTTTTTTTCCCCAATTTCCAGCATTAACACAATTTTAACGTATTATTTGTGTTTGTTTATTTATTTATTTATTTATTTCAGGTTCTATTTCAACCTCAGACCAGCTTTTACAATAATCTGGCCAAGGAATGTGTGGCCCAAGGCTGCTGTGTAGATCTTTTCCTATTCCCCAATCAATATGTCGATGTGGCAACCTTGGGATCAGTTAGTTATCAGACTGGAGGTTCCATTTACAAGTACACGTACTTCCAGGTAATGTTTATCAGGTTACTGTGGCTATAGATGAATTTTACAACTCTCTTTCAAAGCATTCGCATGGATTTGGCTCCTCCAATGCACACAACTTTTCAACAGCGCTTTCACTTTTGTCTTTTAAGGAATGTGCGTTCTTAAGTCACAAGCAGTTTCTCAAATTAATAGTACTTTATTGATCCCGAGTGGGAAATTCTTTTGTTATAGCAGCAACATTTAAAAACATACTTGGTAATGTGCAGACTTAATCTAATAATAAAGTACAGAATAATATACACAGTAATAATTTACCAATGTGCAATAATGTATAATAAAACAGACTGTTGTACTATGATGTTTGTTCTCCTGTTGCATTGGTGAACTGTTGCATATGCTTATTGAAATTGGTAGGAAAAATTTTCTGTAACAATCCTTGTGACTGTCGTGCTGAATGAGTCTGTTCGAAAGGGTGCTCCGCTGCTTATTCAGTAGGTCATGGTGATGATGTGCCAGATTGGCCATAATCGACAACAGTTTGTTTAGTCACCTCCTCTCCACCACTAACTCAAGAGTCCAGGTTGTAGCCAAGGACGGATCCAGCCTTTTTGATGAGTTTATTTAGTCTTTTTACATCACCAGCACTAATGCGGCTTTATGTTGGGGGAGCAGCACGGAAGACTGTGCTGTCTATCAGAGACTAGTTACTGGTTTGAAGATGAATAAGTTTTGGGCATTACTTGGAATAAAATGTAGTACAAGTTGTTTCTTTTTAATGAATTTGATTGTGTGCTTGTGTTCAAAAATTGCTCTATTTCTCTGGAGACAATCCAGGTCCATTGTGCACAAGGGGCTCAGATTCCTTCAGCATATTTGATCCAGTTCACACCTCTCGTGTTGTGGATCACAGTTGATTGGGTGAAGCAGCTGTGGGTAGTTTCCATTTCAAATAATGTAAGGTGATATTGCAACCGCTTTCCAAACTTGTTCCAACGGGAGAATTGAATATTGGTTTAAATCCTAATTCCCCTTGAGGATTTTCTAATGTTATTAGTTACATTAGAGCATGCATCAGTACGCTCTTGCATACTCAAATAGTGCCATAAATAGTCAAAACATTTCGCTTGCCCACTTGATGTGCATGGGTGAAAAGGACTTAGCACAGTCCTGATTATTGAAGATAGAAAACTGTGAGCAAAAAAAAAAAGAAAATAAACAGGTGGATTGGGATTTTTTTTGCCTCTCGGTCTATTTGTTTGTTATTATTGGCAATCATCTATTACTTTGGCCTACTAAAAACTAAAATTGCACTTCTGGAAGCTCTGAATAAGCTACTGAAACTGAACTTTGGAAAAACAAAAACAACTAGTGTTTTCTTTATTGTGCAAATACTGAAAGCAGTTTTTGGTTTCTTTAAAAAAACACCAGGCACAAGCAGATGGTGAGCGTTTCCTAAATGATCTGCACAGGGATGTTCGAAAAGTGATCGGTTTTGATGCTGTGATGAGGGTACGCACAAGTACAGGTACGTAGGTTCATGAACAGACATCCTTTAAAAGTTGTTAGTATTTATGTTTTCGGCAGAAGGCAATGGCAAACCACTGCTGTAACTTGCCTAGTACGCGATTTCCCAACACGTCAGGGTGGTGTGGAAGGAAATTGTTCACTACCTGGAAATAATTCTGGATGCAACGTACCTATTTATGTTTTGCAATGTCCATGTGAGTAGATGGTAGTCCACAGTGCAAATTCAACACAGCTTCAGAACAACCTTTGCACATAAAGTTTCTCAAGAAATATGCATTTACAAATCATTGTATTGAAATGCAATCATAATATTTTTATATGCAATGCACTTCAATTTCTTGTGCATGAATAATTTCATTAAACAGCATATCAAAAAATAATTAAAAGGAAGTTGGATTATTTGCACAAAACTTACATTATTGAATTGACTATTACTTAAATCCTTCAAATACATGAGTAAAAACCATTCAACTGTGCAATTATAGTAATTTATAATAAATATTATGCACAACAGGATAGTCAATATAATATAGAAATACAGTAACATCAGCATGAATTAAGTAGTTTGATGGCTTGGTGGAAGAAGCTGTCCCAGAGCCTGTTGGTCCTGGCTTTTATGTTGTGGTACCATTTCCTGGATGGTAGCAGCTGGAACAGTTTGTGGTTGGGGTGACTCGGGTTTCCAATGATCCTTTGGGCCTTTTTACACACCTTTCTTTGTAAATGTCTTGAATAGTGGGAAGTTCACATCTATAGATGTGCTGGGCTGTCCGCACCCTTCTCTGCAGACTCCTGCGATTGAGGGAAGTAGAGTTCCCATACCAGGCAGTGATGCAGCCAGTCAGGATGCTCTCAATCATGCCCCCATAGAAAGTTCTTAGAATTTGGGTGGCCATACCAAACTTATTCAACGTTCTGAGGTAAAAAGACGTGTTGTAGTGCCTTTTTCACCAGTACTATTAAGAGTGCTATTCTGCAAAGTTGACCTTTTGTTTCTACAGAGAAATTTTTGATCTGTATCCCAATCAGGTGCTGCTATTAAGGAACCTACTTGTAAGTACAGTGGCATGCAAAAGTTTGGGCACCTTTGGTCAAAATTTCTGTCACTGTGAATAGCTAAGCAAGTAAAAGATGACGTGATTTCCAAAAGGCATAAAGTTAAAGATGACACATATCTTTAATATTTTAAGCAAGGTTATTTTTTTATTTCCATCTTTTGCAGTTTCAAAATAACAAAAAAGGAAAAGGGCCTGAAATAAAAGTTTGGGCACCCTGCATGGTCAGTACTTAGTAACACCCTCTTTGGCAAGTATCACAGCTTGTAAACGCTTCATCTTCAGCTTTTTTGTGCAGACTGTGTGATGTTTGCTTCCAGAATTTGCTGGTATTTAATTGAATTCATTCTTCCCTCTACCAGTGAAATGTTCCCCGTGCCACTGGCTGCAACACAAGCGCAAAGCATGATTGATCCACCCCCATGCTTAACAGTTGGAGAGGTGTTCTTTTCATGAAATTCTGCACCCTTTTTTCTCCAAACATGCCTTTGCTCATTGCGGCCAAAAAGTTCTATTTTAACTTCATCAGTCCACAGGACTTGTTTCCAAAATGCATCAGGCTTGTTTAGATGTTTCTGTGCAAACTTCTGACTCTGAATTTTGTGCTGAGGACGCAGGAAAGGTTTTCTTCTGATGACTCTTCCACGAAGGTCATATTTGTGCAGGTGTCGCTGCACAGTAGAACAGTGCACCTCCACTCCAGAGATTGCTAAGTCTTCCTGAAGGCCTTTTGCAGTCAAATGGGGGTTTTGATTTGCCTTTGTAGCAATCGTACGAGCAGTTCTCTCGGAAAGTCTTCTTGTTCTTCCAGACCTCAACTTGACCTCCACCGTACCTGTTAACTGCCATTTCTTAATTATATTACGAACCGAGGAAACGTCTACCTGAAAACGCTTTGCTATCTTCTTATAGCCTTCTCCTGCTTTGTGCATATCATTTATTTTAATTTTCAGAGTGCTAGGTAGCTGCTTAGAGGAGCCCATGGCTGCTTATTGTTGGGCCAAGGTTTGAGGAGTCAGGGTATTTATAAGGCTTTGAAATTTGCATCACCTGGCCTTTCCTAATGATGACTGTGAACAAGCCATAGCCCTAACAAACTAATTAAGGTCTGAGACCTTGGTAAAAGTTATCTGAGAGCTCAAATCTCTTGCGGTGCCCAAACTTTTGCATGATGCTCCTTTCCTTTTTTTTCCCCACAGTAAAATTGTACAAAACAAAAATAATACACGAATCTTGCTTAAAATGTTGAAAAGAATGTTTCATCTTTAACTTTATGACTTCTGGAGATCAGTTCATCTTCTACTCACTTAACTATTCACAGTAACAGAAATTTTGACCAGGGGTGCCCAAACTTTTGAATGCCACTGTATTTGCTGCTTTTAAAACTAGTTTTATTTCTTCATTACAAATTTTGGTTGTGCTTTTTGTCAGTATTTATGTAGATGTTCTGTAACCAGTGAAGATGCAACTTTCCCATTGAAGCTACTACATAATTTTTGATCCCTCCATCCTGCTACACGGTGCTTATTGAGATTTTTAAAAAAAACAAGTGAAGTTAGTTCTTTGCTTGCAGAACCTTATTTCTAATTCTTTAATATGGAGTTACAGAAGTGTTTTTATTCTAGGCATTAGAGCAACTGACTTCTTTGGCTCCTTCTACATGAGTAACACAACTGATGTGGAGTTGGCAGCATTAGACTGTGATAAGACCATCACTGTAGAATTCAAACATGATGATAAATTGAATGAAGAAAATGGAGCTCAAATCCAGGTGAGAGACGTGTACAATTGTGACTAATGCAATTTTTCCATTTAGTATTTTTTCTTGTGGATTTGTGAATATTCCAGAAAGTTAAGAGAATTTAGGGAACTTGTTTTATTTGCTTATTACACTTGCCATTGTTCATTGGATCCACTATTTTTGATAATTCTACCTGAGGAATGGTGAAATCAAAACGTTTTACTGCTCCAAGTCTGTGATTGGCACTTTAGACTTGCTTTTGCCTTCCATGTTGCATCTGTCAGGTAAAAATGCCAGTTCCCCTGTTTCTTTTAGCTCTGCTCTCTAGAGGCTAGGTCTCTGACTGCTGCTAATGCTTGAATATCTGCTTTGGTAAACAGAATGCTGGAGAAACTGCTGCAGATCAAACAGTATTTATGAAAAAGAGAAAAAAAACAGTTGACGTATCAGGCAGGGATCTTTCTTCAGGAGTGGAAAGGAAGAGGGGGAGACAGCAGAATAAAAAAAAGTGGGGAGAAAGGAAAGAGTACTTGCTCAAAGATGATTAGTGAAGTCAGGTGGGTGGGTAAGGTAAAAGGCTGGGGGAAAAGGAATCAGGAGAGGAGAGTGGACCATGGGAAAAAGGACAGAAGGAGGGGCACTGGGGGCGGTGATAGGCAGGTGAAGAGAAGAGGTAAGAGGCCAGAGTGGAGTTTAGAAGAGTGGGGTGAGGGAAAATTACTGAAAGAAGAAATCAATATTTGTGATATCAGGTTCAAGGTTACCTTGATGGAATAAAAGTTGCTGCTCCTCCACCCTGAGGACTAGCATGTCGGAATGGGAATTGAAATTAAAATGTTTGGCCACCGGAAAATTTTGCTTTTGGCAGATGGAGCGGAGATGCTCAACAAAGTGATCCCCCAATTTACGGTGGGCCTCAATAATATAGAGGAGGCAGCATCAGGAGCATCAGATCTAATAAACGACCCCAAAAAGATTTGCAGGTGAAGTGTTGCCTCACCTGGAAGGACTGTTTGGGACCCTAGGGACCTGTATGGAGGTGAATGGGCAGATGTAGCATTTCTGTTGCTTGCAGAGGTGTGTGCCAGGAGGGAGATTAGTGAGGAGGAATGAATGGATAAGGGAATCACAGAGGGAGTGATCCCTGTTGAGAGTAGAGGCAACCTAAAGGTGTGTTTGGTGGTAGGATCCCATTGAAGATGGCAGAAGATGCCTGAGAATGATGTGTTGGATGCTGAGGCTTGTTGGGTGGTAGGTGAGGATGAGAGGAATTCCGTCCATGTTAAGGCAGCAGGAAGATGGGATGAGCACAAATGTCCAGGGAAGGAGAAGGCGAGAATGAGGGCAGAGTCAATGGAGGAAAAAGGAGAATCCCATTCTTTGAAAAAGGACATCTCTGATGTCCTGGAAAGGAAGCCCTCATCCTGGGAACAGATGCGGCAGATGTGAAGGAACTGAGAAAAGGGAATAGCATTTTTACGGGATGCAGGGTGGAACAAAGTAGTCAAGTTAGCTGTGAGAATTGGTAGTTTTATAAAAGATATTGGTAGACAGACTCTCTTGAGAGATGGAGACAGAGATCAAGAAAGGAGAGAGAGGTGTCAGAAATGAACCAAGTGAATTTAAGGGCATGGTGGAAGTTGGAGGCAAAATTAATGAAATTGACAAGCTTAACATGGGTGCATGAAGCAGCACCAATGCAGTCATCAGTATAGCCCAGCAGGAATTGGAGAGAAATAGCAGGGAAGGCTTGGGACACGGAGTATTCTAAATAGCCAGTACGAAGGCAGGCACCCATGGACGTGGGAAGAGCCAAAGGAGAAATTGCTGAAAGTGAGCACCAGTTCTGTCAGATGGTGGAAGGTGGTGGTGGAGGGGAACTCGCTGAGTCTTTTGTTGAGAAAGAAGCAGAATCAGATTTGTGCTACCTACTCTGCACAAACTGCACTTAGACCAGAGAACTCTATAGTTTGAACACACTGTGATGTATTTCACTTGTTTAACCTAGTTTCTTTTCTTTTTCAATATTTTTATTGATTACTTGCATAGATGAATACAAATACATTATCGTATTATGAAAACAGAAACAAAGTTAAAATGTCCCATATCTGTATATAGTAAATTAAACGTAATACTGAAAAGGTATATTTTATTCTAATTTAAAGCAAAATCAAAACCCCGTAACAAAAAAGAAAAAGAGAAAAAAAACAGCTGTTTGGTTAAAAGAAAAGAAAAAAAAATCCTGAACATAGTCGTAAATTCAAACATAAAATAGCCATCATCGCTGAACAAGTCGAAGATTGTGAAAGTAATTCCAAAAAGGTCCCCATAATGTGAAAAAATCTTGTCTAGGTACAGAAATAGAACACCTAATCTTCTCTAAATTTAAACATGACATAACATCAATCAACCAATGGGCATGAGTAGGCAGAGCAACACCTTTCCATTTAATCAACAAAACTCTTCTGGCTAAAAGAGAAATAAAAGCCAAAATATGCAAATCATCCAGCTTAAGAGTAAAATCATTTCCTCCAATAATGCTGAACAAGGCAGTCAGAGGGTTGGGTTTAAAACTTACTTTAAAACACTCCGAGGAAGTTTGAAATACTTCTTTCCAAAATTTATCAAGCCGCAGGCAAGACCAAAACATATGAATTAGAGAGGCCTCTTCGACATTATACCTATACAGTATGGAGAAAAATCTGAGTGAAAACGAGAGAGCTTATCTTTAGTCATATAGGCTCTATGAACTCCTTGAAATTGTAGAAGAGAGTGATGCGCACATAATAAAGAGGTGTGAACAAGTTTAAAAATTTCATTCCAAGTATCCTCATCAATTGAAATCTGTAGGCCTTGTTCACAGAGGTTTTTAATTTTATCTAGTGGAATTAAACATTCTTTGAGGATTTGGTTACAATTTAGAAAATTCTTTGGGTTATTTGGTTTTTTACACTCTAGTCCCATTTTTTCTAATTTTTTAAAAATCACCTTTGACATGTAGTTTTTAAAGAGTGGAATAGACTATTAAATGTTTTCAGGATCTGTTTGTTGGAGATGGTCTTTCCTCATTTGATCAACTATTAATTATAATCTTCATAAAGCTCACTTTTTTAGATAGTTACAAATTAGAGACTTCTTGCGTTCTCAACTTCATATATTTCCTAAATGTCCAGATAAGAATCTAATTGATACAATTTTTACTCTGAAATTTTTTCATAATGGATCTATTTCTAATATTTATAGTCTGTTGTTGGCAATGAGAAACATTCTGTTATATCCTAGTTTCATTATACTCTTTGTGTTGTTAATTGCTTGTGCTTATTTTGAAATAAGTGCAGAAGCTAATGTGCAGTAAGATTCCAGGTGCATTAGTCTGGTTTTAAAACCTGGTAATGTTTTTGTAACATTGAGTGAAGTCAATTAATACATGAAAGTCAGAGATGTCTCCAATCACAGTCATCCTAGAAACTCAGGGCAATGCTTGTTCACCCACTGGAGAGAGAGAAATTTGATTTCTGGTTTAACATTTTATCTAATATCCACATTACTGCACAGCATTAACAGTGCTGATCTTTGTACTCCAGTGTCTAGAGTGGCATTTGAAGCTAATGACAGTCAAAGGCAAAAGCTGAGTCACATTAACTTGACAACTTTACCTGTGCGATGTGGCTACTGTTCTTTGATCTGCTGTGTTTATGCCAACTTTTGGAAATTGATATTGTTTAGCAGTATACTGCTACACTTCTCGTGCCTCTGCTTATTTCCCGTCTTTCACTTAAATCTGGACTATTTTTGAAAATTACTATCAAGTTTGCTTCTGTTAAATCAATCAATGCATTGACTAGTATTCAAAGTTCAAAGTAAAATTTATTATCAGAGTGCATACATGTCACCACATACAACCTTGAGATTTTCTCCCCTGGGCATGCTTAGTAAATCTATAGAGCATTAACTGTAAACAGGATCAATGAACAACAAACTGGGTAATTGCAAATATAAATAAATAGCAATAAATATCAAGATAAAGAATCCTTAAAGTGAGACCATCAGTTGTGGGAACACCAGAAGTAGTGAGTATAGTTATTCCCTTTTGTTCAGGAGCCTGGTGGTTGAGGGGTAGTAATAGTTTTTGAATAGTTTTAAGTTCTAGGTGCTTTGTGTGCAAGCTAAAATTCAATGAAAATTACTTTCACTTCTTTAAGGATTTAAGTGTCATCCCAGATACTTTAAGCAGTGAATCTGAGCTGACACTTCAGTGTAGCACTGAAGAAATGTTGCACGGGTTAATGGTATTTTTGGATGAGATCCCTCTCTGCTGTACCGAGTGGGTATATAAGATCCCTGAAACTATTTTGGAAGAGTAGAAGGGTGACTAGGTATCCTAGCCGAAAATCTTTCCTTCGTCCCATATCACTAAACATATCATATTGCAGTTTGCCCAAGATGTTGTATGAACATTGACTATATAACAAAAACAACTGCACTTTAAAAAGCACTGTAAAATGACATGGGATATTGGAAAAGGGACCAAAAGATGCTTTTGAAATTCTAGGCCCTTTTCCTTTCTTGCCTTGAAACATTCATATTCTCTGTGCAGTTCATATTTCTCAGATGGGCACACGTGCAACATTTGTTCAAGTAAATTTTGGTTTTTATTGAGCTATCCATTCAAACGTTTATGAAATGAGCATCTTTTCTCTCCCCTACAGTGTGCTCTGCTCTACACCAGTTGCAGTGGACAGAGGAGGTTACGCATACACAATCTTTCCCTAAACTGCTGCACTCAGCTTGCTGACCTGTACAGAAACTGTGAGACTGACACACTTATCAACTTCTTTGTAAAGCTGGGTATGTTTTTGCTTAAATTGTCTTATTTCAAAACTGTCTTAATGTGATGAAAAATTAGATGAATTCTGTACAGCTTCCTTGACCTGGTGTTAAAATAATGTGGCTTGATCTCAGTGATCTGGCCTTGTGTTGCATTTGTTATTCTAAGTGAAGGGTATGTCAGTCTGGGATTCCAGCCCTCATTTTTATCTCGGTAGTGTGCATGAGGTTAGGATGTGCTTTGTTTATAATGTGTAGAGCTGACTGTCTACCCCAGCAGCTGAATTATGCACACACTGCATTACCTTAAGTAGCCCAAGCGCTATGAAATTGGCCTCCATTTGACACGTGTATTAGAGGAGAGCTGAAAGCCAGCAGAGAAAAAGGGAAAAGTGATACTGCAGTTGGCTATAGAAACTATTCAGCAAAAACCAAGGCTGGTTTCTGGTTTCAAATAATTGTCAGCTACCCAAGGTTCATTATGTACAAACCTATCTATTCTACAGATTCAATTATGTGTAGTTTTAAAATTAATCTCAAATGAGTCCTACAGAGAATGCTGAGAAATCCTGGAGGCTTGAATATGTTCTGCAGCTAACGGATGCTTGTTATTTAATAAGTTGGTTTTGAGTTGCGACCTTTATTGCAATCTTATGTTTCCTTGAACAAAGCTAGTAGGGTGTCCTCTGTAAAGCAACTTATTGTACAGGGTTACTGATGATTCAGAAAGATGTGAAAGTAAAACAATACACATTAATTTCAGAAGCCAGTAGTCTAGTTATGGTATGTTGACAGTACCTTGGTTGTAATAAATTTCCTTTGCATTGAAAGTTGATAATAAAAGATTTCATAACTTTTTTATGATTAGTTTGCCCTACTGCTGAGGATAGTTTTTTGTTTATATTTGAGTTAGTATTTGGGGTAAATATGGCCAAATGGAGCAGATCAAACTTCGTTAAATCTGAGCTTTATAAAAATGCTAAACAAAAAAAGCAGGAATTGGCCATTTGGTTCCTTTGCAAAAGAAAATCCAAACAATAACCAGATGTTGGAAATGACATAAAAAGGTGCTGAAAACAGTCAGGTCAAGCAGCATCTGTGGATTCTCAATTCTTGTCTCGGGTACAGGATCTTGTGCCAGAACCAGGTAAAGAGAAAGGGAGTTAGTTTTCAGTAGCAGAACTCATTCATAATTTTTTTGCCAACAATTCCCATCGTTTTTGTATTCACTTCAAACCCCCCTCATTTCTGGATCACTTTGTTTCCATTCCAGGGAATAAACAAGTAATATATATCCACAGCTTCTTGTGATCCACAACACCACTAGTCTGTGAACTAACCCACCCATATACATTTTCATCCAGGTCACTTACGTACATCACAAACAGCAGGTCCCAGTACAGGTCCCTGCCAAGCACCAGTAATCACAGACTCCAGCTAAAAGTACCACCTTGACCACTACCCTCTGTCTTCCATGGGCAAGCCAGTTCTGAATCCAATTCACCATGGATCTCATGCATCTTAATCTTTCAGATGAGCCTCCTATGAGGGACCTTGTCAAACACCTTAGTAAAATCCATGTAGGCTGTATCCATAGCTCAGCCTTCATCAGTCACCCTCGTCACCACATCAAAAGCTTTTGCGTGCATGCCTAAGGCCCCATGAATTGTCACTCTATACAACGTTAATCTTCATTTTCTTTTCTGCGAAAGTAGATGGCTTTATGTTTCTGTTATCTTAAACAACCCCCCTTGAAACCTTTACAACTAATGGAAACATAGAATTGAAATGAAACGCGATTGAGTAACATTAAAAATAGATTGCTCTTTTCTGATTCCCTGTCATCCTGTTCTTGTTCTTATCTCAAATCTTCATAAAATCTTAAAATATAAACTAAATAACTTTCCTGCATGTTTCCTCAACCTATTTACAACTCGTGGCCCCATTGAATTGTGCTGATATGATCATTCATGTCCCTTTGTGGAAGCTTTTGTTTTCTAATTCTTAACAGTTAAAAGATTGCATTCAGATATTCTGATGTACAGTATATGTGCTTTGAAGCCGTCTAGTCCATACCTGACATGCTATCATGTTGTATAATGCAGTTGGTCTAACATTTCAATGTCATGTTTGTAGCTTATCGTGGTGTTCTGAGCAACCCCACAAAGACTGTACGGGAGTCCTTAATTAATCAGTCTGCTCAGATTCTGGCCTGCTACCGCAAGAATTGTGCAAGTCCATCATCGGCTGGACAGGTAAAACATGGTCTCTTTTGCAAATCTATATAGGAGTTTGCTTTTACCCACACTAAGCAAGACCTAAGTTTAATGCCCTTTCTAGTAGATAAATTTGAATTGCAAATAACCATATCTAGATTTTAAGACAGGTCAGTAGCTTCATGATTATTGGTGCCTTTCATTCCTGATTCAAATAACAATTTAAATATCCGATAGGGGAGTTTTATCCAGGACTTTGGTTTACTAGTCATGTAAGATAAACATGTGCAATTTGCATCCCTCATTTCAAATTACATGTTGGGTGCAGCAAATTTGAACACAGCTTTGCCTCTTTGAAAGATGCTTGCATCGTAGAGCTTGAAGAACTTGCAAGGTTAGTAGCATTCAGTAACTTTTGCAAACTGAGGAGCAAGCACCTATAAAGCAGCCTTCAGTTCCTGCTGCTGATAAATCTGCTGTCTGCTTACAAATTAGGATCAATCCTGGACTAAGTAGTACCTGTTACATGCTAGGGGAATATTCTACAATTAGATTCCAAAACTTAAACAAATTGATTAATTGTATGATTTTGTTCTTGGAAAAAGGGGGGAAATATTAATGGAATATGGAGAGAGAACATTGCATGTTAGGTTGACAGCTGAGAAAACTGTCAGTGATGCTCAAGAACACTGAAACCAATTACTTGTTAAATATCACTTACCAATTTACCTGCATTAGATTTAGATTGTTCATAAGAGCTGTTTGTTATCAATTGATAATGTTATTTTTAGCAATGCTTGAGATTCATCTATTGATATCTCAAAATATATATCAGTATGTTTCAAATGTGTTGCCAATAGGTGGTTTAATAACAGCAAAAATGCTCCTTTGTGAATAATGCTCATTTGTTTTCAATGTCCACTGTTAAAATGCACAGTTATTTGTTCAGAAATGGGAAGGATAATACTAAATACTAAACTTGGGTATCGGTCTTTTAAAAAATATGCAATACATTGTCTTTTGAAACAAATGAGAAAATCTGCAGATTTTGGAAATCCGAGCAACACACACAAAATGCTGGAGGAACTCAGCAGGCCAGGTAGCATCTAGGAAAAGAATACAGTTGATGATTCGGGCTGAAACCCTTTGGCAGGACACAATTGACGTTTTGGGACAAAACTCTTTGGCAGGACTTTGATTTTCTGTTTTTCAAGCTTTCTTCTTCATGTTCCTTGTGCATTGCACATTTGGGCATTCATGGCTTTCCACATCGTATGATCCCACGCAGCATCAGTGATACCTCGCACACTTGGATCTGTTAGTTCTTTCACAGTGTCCATATGTTTTCTTCTTTGCCTTCCTCTTCCTTGTTTCCCAGGCATGCGACCTTGTAATGTAAGGCATTCTATTTCTCCCTTTCTGCTGAGATGGCCCAGGCATTTAAGTTTCCTCTCATTTAATGTTCTCATTAAAGATCTTTTTGTATGGGCATGTTGGAGTACTCTCTCATTAGTTACCCTATCTCTATAATATTTTCAGCATTCTTCTAAGAAACCACATTTCTGTTGCTTCTAAGTTTCTTTGGAGTTCTGGTTTCAAGCTTTAGCTGAGAAATAAATGTGAAATTGCAGTTTACTTAGTGGATCTTCTCAGTTTTACCTTTTCTTGCTGAAGAATTGTTCTTAGAACATAGAAATCTGCAGCACATTACAGGCCCTTTGATTTGATTCACAATGTTATGCCAACTGTGTAACCTACTCTAGAAACTGCCTAGAATTTCCCTAGTGCATAGCCCTCTATTTTTCTAAGCTCCATGTACCCATCTAGGAGTCTTTTAAAAGACACTATTATATACGCCTCTACCACCATCACTGGCAGTGCACCCACCACTCTCTATACTCTTAATTCTTTTGGCTCCTGAATTCCATTCCACAGGACAGTTGCATTAGACATTTGATCTAGGTCACAAAATACGCTGGGATCTGGAGCAACAAACAATTTGCTTAATAATTGAACAGATTAGGCAGTATCTTTGGGAGTGGACTGAGGTGAGAATGGAGTCCTGATGCAGGATTTTGAGCTAGAATGTTAATTTTCCCTCCCCTTCACACCCCAGACTTCTTTTTCTGCTTTACTGGTTAATGAAGTAGTTATCATTTCTAATTATCTTTGAGGGAAGTTTACTGTGCACGAATTGGCTACTAGATTTTCAATGTTAAAAGAGCTTGTATTTCAAAAGAGCTAAATTGGTCATGCATGACCATTAGATTACCAGAGTGAACAGAGTTAAACTGAAGTTTAAAAAGAAAACACATCTCCATTTAGCTTTGAAGTTCGATAGCTTTGAAGTTAAAAAGCTTCCCAGTTCCAATGTTTAATGATCCAAATTTAAATGTTGAAGGGACTTTGAAAATACAGTATTTGCACCGTAGTCATTTTAATTGTTTGTACTTTTGACGAGCAGTGGTTTTGTGATCTGTTCAGGTGCTTGGTTGATGTCCATTAACATTTATTCAGACAGCTTGTACAATAACCTTGCATATGGTGCAGTAAATAACAAGGTGTACCTGTTATATTGGACATGTTTATTCTTGGGATGCTTGCAAGCGGAATGGCTTTATCAGGAGGTTGAAATATGACTGACACTGCCAGCTATGTGCACTAATGAAAATTTGTCAATGGGCCCTCAAACTTGAACTAAAACTATTTAGTCACTTGTGCTTTATTGGATCTGTTCAAAGTAGCTTGTGCTGATCTTTTAAAGTTAAATTAATTGGTGGGTCATCAGTGTGTATTCTTAGTTATGCCCACACCATAAGAATGAATGAAAGCTGCGCTTCATCCTCCTTGGGGATCAATATCCTCGGATCCACAGGCCTTTGCCATAATGGAATAGTGAAAGGGCATGAGCTGTAAGGGTGAATTGTATATGCTGTATCTTCACAGAGTGTCCCCAATCCTTCGACGCTGAGATCTGAAACTGAAATACATTGCAAGTTTTCTTCCTGATGTGAAAATGCCTTGTCTTCTAGGTTTAAGCTACCATTAAGTGTAGTGTGGCTGTGATAGGATTGGAGTATTTCTGTACTTCAGTATTTGAGCCGGAGTCAGATTTTTGGGAATTGAATGAGTTTCTTTTTTAAAAATAAAATGCTTGGCATGAGATTGAAAGTTTTTATCTTGACATTGTGGAAAATTTCCCCTGAAGCTCCAATTTTAGCATTGTAATATTATTGCACAGATGTTTTTTACCTCTACATTTGTCACTTGATCTCTTGTTTTGTTCCTGATAATGTTATATAAGTAATTGATTCCCAAAAAGTTTATGAACTTCAACTATTTTGTAACTGATTTCCCCCAACACACACACATTCCAGCTTTCCTCTGTAAAGTACATTGTGGAAGCTTTATATGCACAGATGTGCTTTTAAAAAATGCTTTATTTCTTTTCCAATTAGTTGGAAGTAGGGAATGTACTTTGTCTTTCCTGGAACTGACTGTACAAGCCCCTGAAAAATGTTGGTGCAGCAGTATACCTTCCTACTTGTCCTCTTAATACCAGCTTTATGGTGTTTTGCTGTTTGTAGGAAATAGTAATTTTAAACATGTGAAGCCTTGTTTAGATAGCTTTTTTAAACATATAGTGCAAAGTGCATTGAGTTCTCAATTCATATTATTTTTTGTTCATATTTTGGAAATCAATGCAAGTGATTGCTTATTCCTAATCGCTCCTTAACTTGACTCATTAGGCCATTTCAGAGTGTGTTTAAGTCGGCCTCATTGCTGTGGAACTCGAGCTACTCACAGGCCAGATGTAATCTTGCCCTGCTTATCATCCATATTACAATCTCATGAGTCCACAAATTGCCTCTTAACTCTATTTATCTTCCTGCCCTTTCTCCTAGCTGATTCTACCAGAGTGCATGAAGCTACTGCCTGTTTATCTGAACTGTGTATTGAAAAGTGATGTTCTCCAGCCTGGAGCTGAAGTTTCTACTGATGATCGGGCCTACATCCGTCAGCTCATTGCAAGCATGGATGTGTCAGAAACCAATGTTTTCTTCTACCCCAGGCTTTTACCTGTGGTGAGTTATGATTTATGCAGTTACTTTCTGGCCATTATGCCACTGGTGTTCAGGGCAGCAGTGGAAGTCCTCCAGAGGGATTCTTAATTGCTGTTTCCATACGATTTTTGTTTGATCAGTCAGGGTTATTAGCCCTGAGCTGAACCCCCAAACCTGGAGGACATGAGACCACTTTTTTTAAAGCCTGGCCTCTATCCTTCAACCTGTTTGGCATGGGTGACCCTAACAAGGGCCAAAACAAGGCCCTGACTCTAGCCAACATAGCTGTCCATGCCATCGAGGCACACAAGCCTCCAAATCTTGTGACAAGGTTGTGGTCCTCTTAGAATTCACGCTGTTACTGTAGAATAAATCTGGAAGTTCAGCTGTTAGTGATTGTGACAAGAAAGTGCTGAATTCTTAGCCTGCAGTGTTAGTTTCCAGTTTCTTATACCTTGTTGGACTCCTTTTGATGTTTTAAAACCCTGAAAATTGCTGCTCTGAACATAAAATGAGAGTGGCACCTATAGGATGGGCTGATATACAAGACATGCAGATCTGCGCTAAACACAAAGAAAATTAGAAATTAGGAGTATCCAACAAACCCCTCAACCGTGCCCTGACATTGAATATTATCATAACTGACCTTCTGTGCCAGATGCCCACTTCCTCTCTTTTCAGATAATTTTCTGTTTACACTTGAAATGTATCCAATAATCTGGTCGCCCACCACTTGGGTGGGGGAGTTGGGTGTGCTTGCCAAGGTCCCTTATTTTATAGAGATATAGAGATGCCTTTTTGTTTGTAAATCTCACTTTGGTGAAAACATCTCAACATCTACTCTGATGAGTCCAATATGTTTAAATAAGGTCACCACTCATTTTCAAATATGACAAGGAATACAGACCCAAGCTGTCCAGACTCTTGATATGAAAATCCTCTTCTATAAGAAATAGCCTGAATGATCTTTGCACTTTCTCTAATGCAACTGTATTGTTTTTCAATAACATGTCCAACACTGCATAGTATCCCAGATATGACCGCTCCAACATTTCGCACACATATAACAAAGCCTCCCTGTTTTCAGAAAAGACTGAATTGTCATTTGCCTTAATTACTTGAAAAGAAATTGCTTGCTAACTTTCTTTAATTCATGCCTTGATACTCCTGAAATTCACTGATTCGCAAGTTTTCTTCCACTTGGCTAATCCAGATTTTGATTCCCTTTCTTGAAGTGCATGAAAGGGCAGCATGGCAGCATAATGGTTAGTGTAATGCTATTACAGTGCCAGCAACCTAGGTTTAGTTCTACTGCTGTTTGTGAGGAGTTTGTATGTTACTCCTGTGACCATGTTTCCTTCAGCTGCTTGGGTTTCCTACCACACTCCAAAGACATACGGGTTCGTAGGTTATTGGTCACATGGGTGTAATTGGGCGGTGTGGCCTTGTGGGGACAGAAGGACCTGTTACCATGCTGTATCTCTAAATAAGTATATAAATCCACATTAACCTGTTTCAAACTCCATTTTCCAAGTTTTTATCCATTCAATCAGTATGTCCCTTTGCTGAATCATAATCTCCATGTCATATCATCATTCGCTTTAGAGAGGGAACACTCTCAGAAATGTCTAAATGGTTCCACAAATGTGTCTTTTGCCTTTTGGTAGAAATGTTGAAATATTAATTGATTTCATTTGTGACAAAACTCTCTCTTTCTCATTAGCACAAAATGGATGTTGATAGTGATGAGTTTCCAGTGGCCATTCGTTGCTCAGAGGAACGATTATCGAAAGGTGGCATCTATCTGCTGGAGAATGGTTTGAACCTGTTCATATGGGTGGGAATGAACACACAACATGACCTCATCCAGAGCATCTTTAATGTGCAGTCATTTGGCCAGATTGACTCTGGAATGGTGTGTTTCAGATGAACGTGAATTCTCCTTCAATTATATTTTGCTCTGTGAATTTTGATTAATACTAAATATCTTTCATTGGGAATCAAGAGTAGCTATGCAGAACATGCTATACATTCTATGATTTGGAAATGAGTAACAATAATTTGTTCTCCATTCTGATGAGTTGCTATCTGAAGGTTAGGACTATTGTCTCAAATTTGATTTGTTTATTGTAGCTTTTCTTTTCAGTCAAATGAGTTTTTGACTATTAAAGTAACAGCTCTTTTGGGGAGCATTTGAGGAGCATTGTCGCAAATTTGATTTGTTTATTGTAGCTTTTCTTATCAGTCAAATTAGTTTCTGACTGTTACAGTAACAGCTCTTTTGGGGTATAATTTATAAATGCACATCAGAATTTTCGAGATCAGCATATCTTAATTTGAACTTGCTAAAATTTGGGAAATTGCTTTTTTTGTAGTACAGCTGCTAAATCAACCATAACTTTAGCATTGGTATGAATAACCTGTACTTTGCACCAACCCCCAACTGATCGTTGTCCTATCACATCAATATTTTACTCTGGATTTAGTAATGATTGAAACTGCTTTACATTGTCACTGCATTTGCTGTGAGTCCATTTCTCAACAATTGCAAAATCAAACTGCTTAACTCTAAAAATACTATTGATGAAGTTATTTTCTAGACAAATTCAAATCTACTTAATTTAAAAAGTGCTTCTACTAAATTAAATACTAAAGTGCGATGATAAAGTTGATGAATGTCCTCATTGTGCATTCAATGATAAGTTTTGTGAACCATATATTTCTGTCTTCTATGCAATGCCAGCCATCTGATTCAATATGTATTTTATTTTCAGGCCACTCTGCCGCAATTAGATAACCCATATTCCAAAAAATTACGATCCATGGTTGATGCAATTCGTGCCCAGAGACCCAGGTTTATGAAGGTAATGTTAAGTCCTGAACTATATAGGTGCTTAGTTAATAATTTTGGGTAATACAGTGGGATCTTATTTTTGGAATACCTTGTGTTCAGTGCTTTAGAAATCATGGAGGGAGGGGTTGTCAAAATAGTAAATTGAAGACGGTGACTAGACCCGTATTCACAAAATTTTCAAATGTGGGGTTACCATCTCAAGGTAGGTAGTAAAAATATTAGGATTAAGAAGATAATTATTTGAGAGTGGTTAACATATATGACAGCCTTTGATAAGGCTGTGGTGGCTAAACCAGAGGCAATGTTGAGGAAATCGATTGCAAACAGCATCAAGGGATATGGGGAGAACCAGAACATGAAATTGAGATAGTATTCACTGTGATCTCATTAAACTGTCAAGTAGGCTTGAAGGGTCTATTTTGTTCTCTGGTTTCCTGTTTTATTTTCTTGGTTTATGATATTCTTGGTAAATTTCATTAAGTATGGACATAAAATATTTGTGTCGGCAACATCATTTAAAACTTCTTTCAGTGTATGCATTTCTTAGATAACCAACTATTGTGACCTGTGGAGGCAACCAGTTGTCAATGAATGGTTTACCTTGGATCAGTGCACAAGACAAATGCGGGTCCATTTCTGTATTATTAAAATATGTTAAAATTGTTCTTGTGCTTCTTTAAGAATCTGAATGCTGCTTACTGATCCTTGACCTTAATTATTTGTAAGATTATAGGCACAATCTGTTTGACACACTGCCAGTGGAGCTTGTGTCCTTAAAGCCTGCAGAAATCAGGATTTCAGTTCCATACAGCTCTCAGAAACTGTGGTACCTTCCTCTTTTCCTTGCCCCAGGAACAAGTGGCAAATGCGCAGGTAGCACAAGTGCTGTGAGAAATAGGTTCAGGGAGGAGCCTGCATCACAGGATTAGGTGTTAACCTCTGGCATTCCTCCTCTCCAGTAGAGGTCAAAGGCTTCTGCATTCAGTTTGATGAGGAAATGAGAATTCTCCATGCCCCACCCAACCCTGTGCATTAACCATGCCAGCAGAAAAAGAATTATTTCATTGACTATTTGTGTCATCTAACTTAGTGGAAGTATGCTGGTGGGTTTCGCACAGAACAGTATTCAAACTGATTCCATTAGCTGTAATTTATACATCATTGGTTGACCTGTGCTTGAAGATTTGATAAAATACTTCATCAATACACTGATTCTTATTCTTACAGCTCTTGATAGTGAAGCAAGAAGACAAGATGGAGGTGCTCTTTAAGCATTTTCTCATGGAGGACAAGAGTGCAAATGGTGGAGCCTCATACGTGGACTTTCTGTGCCATATGCACAAGGAGATACGGCAGCTACTCAGCTAATCTGAGAGAATAGAGCAGGGATTGAGAGGGTCGGGTGGAGCTGTTTCTGGAGGTGTTTCCCAGCTTCTCCCCAGTGGGCCCAGTACTTGCTGTTAGCAAGGGCCCTGTTTGTCAGCAGCTGCCATGGAAGCAACATGGATGTGTGGCTAACCTGTTAATACTGAATGTAATGTAAGGAATTAATAGTACAGTATAATGTATATGATTTAGAATCTTATATGAGAGCTATCTTTTCAACACTTGTATTACTTTGTCGCTTGTGTATGAGGAGATGTGGAAGGGAATGCACTGTGTGGATGGATGTACGGACGGTAAACTCCTAATACACAGGATTTCAAGTCAATAAATTGAACAAAATCCAATTTGTGGCTTTGCTAACATGGTTTGACTTCTGGAAATTATTTTTATATACATCAATAGTAATCATTTCATGTTGTACCACAGCCTTTTTCTCTTAGTTGTTAATTAGGTCTTTAAATGTGAATAGATTTGTCAATGAAAATAATTTATCTATTCACTCGTGAATGCTTAACCTTTGATTAAATTCCATATTCTATTTTGCTCCCTTGCAGATTCTTAGAAAATTTGACGTACAGAAAGGCCTTTGGGGTATGGGGGGGGGGGGGGAGGGTGAGAGATTTTTAAAAACTGCATATCTTTCTGTATTTTTGTTTCTGATTTTAGAAACTAATCAGAGAAGGGAGCAGAGAGTAGGCGTTCTCAGCTGCTGCTCTGTTTAAAGTCACTGATGATGCCCTCTAATGTGTTGTTTTGTAATTAGAGTCCCAACCAAATACAAAAAATGATTTAATTCAATTCTTTAACTACATCCTCATGTTTTGATTGTATGCATTGTGATTGCAAGACTTTGTGATGGGATTTGATGCCAATCTTTGGCGGAGAGAGTACATTACTGTATTGTGTCCATTTCAAATCAGATGAACAGTAGTGATCCAGGATAAAAGGCACAATTCCTTTTCAAGGCCTTTTTCCTTGTATTTTCCCATTCCTATTTATTAGATCGGTTTACCATGCTGACTTTTGCAACCTGCTGTAAAATATATATATATATATTAAAAACACAATGTGCTGTTGTAAACGGGACATTAATTTTTGATGCAATAAATATGTTTCTTTCCAAATGTCTCACTGGGTCTGCTCTTGGGTTTCTGTTGTAGTGTTAGCATATTGATGCGTTTGTACTGGAGGGATTCAGCTATTGCTGAAAGAGATACAGGCCAAGGGCTGGTCTAATGTGTAACTTCAGATAGAGTTGCGGCACTAATGTCTTCACATCAGAGCCCTGGGCCCAATGACATGGTACTGTGCAGACGCAACAGGAGTGTTCCCATGCAGGTTCTCCAAAGATCTTCGATGGGAGAGGTACCACCTTGTAGAGCGGTCATTATGGAAGCAGTCATCATCGAAGTAGTCTGAGGTAGAGTAGTAAGGCTTTGACTCAACAAGGCTTCGGTGAGAGCAGGCGGAGGCAAGGTAAGTAGGTAAGTTCATTCTTTATTTCTTATTTGAATCTTGAGAGAACAGGGGTTATGTCTACAGAGCCAGTGTTCTGTTCTGGGTGTCAGATGTGGAATATCCAGGAGACTCTCAGCCTCCCTGATGGCCACATCTGCAACAGTTACATTGAGATGCAGCTACTTAGAGACAGTGTTAGGGAACTGGAGCTGCAGCTCGATGACCTTTGGCTTGTAGGGAAAGTGAAGCAGTGTGACAAGATAGGAGCCACAGGGAGGGAGTCACCCCAAAGCTACAGGAGACAGATAAATGAGTGACTGTCAGGAGAGGAACGGGGGAATGTCAGATAGTGGAGAGCACCCCAGTGGCCATCCCCCTCAACAGTAAGTACTCCTGCATTTTGAGAACTGTTAGGGGGTGTGGGGGACCTGCTTGTGGGAAGCAACTGCAGCCATGCCTCTGGCACTGAGTCTGGCCCTGTGGCTCAAACAGTAGGGAATTGAAGAGGATGTCAGCAGTTAAAGGGGACTGTATAGTCGGATGGGCAGATAGGTGATTCTGTGGATGCGAAAAGGAAACACAGGTGGTTACTTCCCTCCTAGGTGCCAGGGTTCGAGATGTTTTCTGGATATGTTCACAATACCCTGAAAAGGGAGGGTGAGCATCCCGAAGTTGTGGTACTTATTGGTAACAACGACATAGGAAGAATATGGAAGGAGGTACTGAAGAACGAAGTTAGGAAGGAAGCTGAGAAGCAGGACCTCAAGGGTAGTCATCTCAGGGTTGCTGCCTGTGCCATGCAACAGTGAGGATAGGAATAGAACATTATCTTCAGATAAATGCATGGCTGAAGAATTGGAGCAGGGGGCAGGAATTCAGATTTTTGGATAATTGGGACATCTTCTGGGACAGGTTGGACCTGTACAAAAGGGATGGGTTGCACTTGAATCTGAGGGGAACCAATGTTCTTGTGGGCAGATTTACTAGAGCTGTTGGGAGTGGTTTAATCAAATATGGCAGGGTGATGGGAATCAATAGGTGCAGGAGTTCACCATTTGGCCCTTCGAGCCAGCACCGCCATTCACTGTGATCGTGGCTGATCATCCACAATCAGCACCCCGTTCCTGCCTTCTCCCCATATCCCTTGACTCCACTATCTTTAAGAGCTCTACCTAACTCTTTCTTGAAAGCATCCAGAGAATTGGCCTCCACTGCCTTCTGAGGCAGAGCATTCCACAGATCCACAACTCTCTGGATGAAAAAGTTTTTCCTCAACTCTGTTCTAAATGGCCTACCCCTTATTCTTAAACTGTGGCCTCTGGTTCTGGACTCCCCCAACATTGGGAACATATTTCCTGCCTCTAGCATGTCCAATCCCTTAATCTTATATGTTTCTGATATCTTGTATCAGATCCCCTCTCCTTCTAAATTCCAGTGTATACAAACCCAGTTGCTCCAATCTTTCAACATATGACAGTCCCGCCATCCCAGGAATTAACTTTGTGAACCTACGATGCACTCCCTCAATAGCAGGAACGTCCTTCCTCAAATATGGAGACCAAATCTGAATGCAATACTCCAGGTATGGTCTCACCAGGGCCACTGTACAACTGCAGAAGGACCTCTTTGCTCCTATACTCAACTCCCCTTGTTTATGAAGGCCAACATGCCATTAGCTTTCTTCACTGCCTGCTGTACCTGCATGCTTACTTTCAGTGACTGATGAACAAGGACACCTAGATCTCGTACTTCCCCTTTTTCTAACGACACCATTCAGATAGTAATCTGCCTTCCTGTTCTTGCCACCAAAGTGGATAACCACATTTATCCATATTAAACTGCATCTGCCCACTCACCCAACCTGTCCAAGTCACCCTGCATTCTCCTAACATCCTCCTCAGGATGAGCCAGCAGGTTTACAAGTAGATTGGTGTAACATGAATGTAAGGAAGTACAAGACAATGATTAGGTACATAGGCAGACAAAGCAAAGATAAATTACCACAGAGGCAAAATTCAAAAGGGTGAAGAATGCAGGACTGAAGGTGCTGTTGCATTCGGAATAAGGTGGACGAACTCGTGGCGCAATTAGGACATTGTGATGGTTGAAAGAAGGCCATAGTTGGGAGCTGCTTCAAAGGACATACTTTGTATCAAAAGGACAGGCAGAAAGGCATAGGTGGTGGTTTGGCGCTGTTGGTAAGAGATTGAATTACATTTTTAGAAAGAGGTGACAGGGTCAGAGAATGTATCTTTGTAGGTGGAGTAAGAAATTGCAAGGGTAAAAGAAACATTCTGGGAATCCTAGGCATCCAAATAGTATCCAAGATGTGGGGTTAAGATTGAAAAGGGAGCTGAAAAAGTCATCTAATAAGGGTAATGAAACAATTGTAATGAGGGGCCTTGATATGCAAAGTGAAGGGAAAATCAAGCTGGTGCTGAATCGCTACAGAGGGCATTTGTTGAATGCCTATGAGATGGATTTTGAGCCTACTTGGAGAAAGGCCATCTTCGTTTGGGTGGTATGTAATAACCCAGATCTTATTAACGAGCTTAATGTAAAGGAATCCTTAAGAGGCTGTGATCATGATATGATTGAATTCATACTGCAATTTGAGCGGGAGAAGCATAACTCACATGTATCAGTTTTGCAATGGAATAATTGGAATTACAGAGGTATGATTGAGGATCTTGCCCAGATGGATTGGATTGGGGGAGAATACTGCCGAGGATGATGGCAGAGCAGAGATGGCTGAAGTTTCTGGGAATAATTCACAAGGTGCTGCAGGATAGATATATCCCATAGAAGAAGAATTTCTCAAATGGCAGGGGAAGACAACTGTGGCTGACAAAGGAAGTTAAGGACTGCATAAACGTCAAGGAAAGGGCATATAAGGTAGCAAAAGCGAGTGGGAAGTTGGATAATTGGGAAGCTTTTAAAATCCAACAAAAGGCAACTAAAAAAGCTATAAGAAAGGAAAAGGTGAAATATGAGGGCATACTTGCCAATAATAGAAAGCAAAACACCAGAAGTTTTTTTTCTCATAAAGTAAAAGGAAGGTGAGAGTTGATATTGGACCACTGGAAAATTATGTTGGTGAGGTAATAATGGGGGACAAAGAAATTGCAAAATAACTTAATGGGTACTTTGCATGAGTCTTCACTGTGGAAAACATGAGCAATGTGCCAGAGGTCTGAGAGTGTCAGGGAGCAGGAGTGAGCACCATTGCTTATTACAAAGGAAAATATGCTAGGCAAACTGAAAGGTCAAAAGGTGGACAAGTTCCCTGAGCCATATGGAGTACATCCCAGAGTCCTGAGAGGTTGCTGAAGAGATGACAGATGCATTGGTCATGAACTTTTAAGAATCACTTGATTCTGGTATGGTCTGGGAGGATTGGAAGATTGTAAATGTCATTCCACTCTTTAAGAAGGGAGGAAAGGAAGTTATAGGCCAGCTAGCCAAACCTCAGTGATTGGGGAAATGTTGGAGTCATTATTAAGGATACAGTTTTGGGGTACTTGGAGACTAATGATAAAGTAAGTCAAAGTCAGCATGTTTTCTGTAAAGGGAAATCTTGCCTGACAAATCTGTTAAGAGTTCTTTGAGAAAGTAAAAAGCAGTGTGGACAAAGGAGAGGCAGTGGATGTCATTTACTTGGAATTTCCAAAGGTGTTTGATAAGATAACACACATGAAGCTGCTTGACAATATATAATCTTATGCCATTACAGGAAAGATACTGGCTGACAGGCAGGAGGTAGCAAGTGGGAGTAAAATGGGCCTTTTTTAGTTGGCTGCTGGTGTTCTTTAGGGGTCAGTATTAGGGCAGCTGTTTTTTATATTTGTCAATGATTTAGTTAATGGAATTGATGGCTTTGTGGTAAAGTTTGTGGATGATACGAAGATAGCTGGAGGGGTAGGTAGTGCTGAGGAAGCAATGCGATTGCAGCAGGACTTAGACAATTTGAAGAATAAACAAAAATGTGGCAGATGGAATACAGCATTGGGAAATGTATGATAATGCATTTTGGTAAAAGGAACAATAGTGCAGACTATTATCTAAATAGGGAGCAGTTTCAAACATCAGAGATACAGAGGGCCTTAGGAGTCCTTGTGCAAGATTCCCAGAAGATTAATTTGCAGGTTGAGTCTGTGGTAAAGAAGGTAAATGAAATGTTGTCATAAATTGCTATTAATAAAAGTGTAACAGAGACAGGTTGAAATAAATGAAGCATTTTAGAAAACCTATTCAAAAATTGTTGGTTTTAAGCTTTTAAAAGATAATTTCTAAATAGCATTGTTGTAACTATTTTTATTCAAATACTGACATGTACACTGGATCTGCAAAGATTTAAAATGTATTTTTCAATGTCACGTATTCTTGCAACTGTCTAGGTGGCATAACATATTTTCTTTGAAAACAATTCAATATTCTTGGTTTGTAAAAAAAATAATAATTTGCTGCTTCATTTGGTAGTAAACATAATTATTATGTATCTTCATTATGCCTGGGGTTTAAAGAATTGAGGGGCACCACTTCATGCTGCATGCCAACAAAATTTTCATGCATGTCACCTTGGCCATGTATTTCCTGAAGTTTTATGGAAAAAGTTACTGATAGCTTTTCAAATTCCCCAACTGCTGAGGTGAGATTCAGACTCATATCCTTGGATCAATAGCTTAGGTTTCTCATTACAAGACAACTTAACCACATTTTGACGTTGTTCAGCTCTTTAAAGTAAGATATTAAACTAAGTCTCTTTCCTCTCCTGCATGGTGTAAACTTGAAGAAAATTGGGGGATATCTGAGTTCCTTGTGAAAATTTAACTTGGCTGAGAAATGGCAGATGGAGTTCAACCCAGATAAGTGTGAAGTGGTTCATTTTGGTAGGTCAAATATGATGGCAGAATATAGTATTAATGGTAACGTATGCAACGCTGGAAGAACTCAGCAGGTCAGGCAGCATCCGTGAGAAAAGAGTAGCCAATGTTTTGGGCCGAGGCGTTGGCTGCTCTTTTTTCACGGATGCTGCTTGACCTGCTGAGTTCTTCCAGCGTTGTGTACGTATTCTTTGATCCACAGCATCTGCAGTTGTATTTTGAGTATTAATGGTAAGACTCTTGGCAGTGTGGAGGATCAGAGGGATCTTGGGGTCCGAGCCCATAGGATGCTCAAAGCAGCTGAGCAGGTGGATTTTGTGGTTAAAAAGGAGTATGGTGTATTGGCCTTCATCAATCGTGGAATTGAATTTAGGAGCTGAGAGGTAATGTTGCAGCTATACAGGACCCTGGTCAGACTCCACTTGGAGTACTGTGCCCAGTTCTGGTCGCCTCACTGCAGGAAGGATGTGGAAGCCATAGAAAGGGTGCAGAGGAGAATTACAAGGATGTTCTCTGGATTGGGGAGCATGCCTTATGAGAATAGGTTGAGTGAACTCGGCCTTTTCTCCTTGGAGCGACAGAGGTTGAGAGGTGTACAAGATGATGAGAGGCATTGATCGTGTGGATAGTCAGAGGCTTTTTCCCAGGGCTGAAATGGTTGCCACAAGAGGACACAGGTTTAAGGTGCTGGGGAGTAGGTACAGAGGAGATGTCAGGGGTAAGTTTTTTACTCACAGAGTGGTGAGTGCGTGGAATGGGCTGCCGGCAACGGTGGTGGAGGTATATACGATACAGTCTTTTAAGAGACTTTTGGATAGGTACATGGAGCTTAGAAAAATAGAGGGCTATGGGTCAGCCTTGTCATTTTAAGGTAGGGACATGTTCAGCACAACTTTGTGGGCCGAAGGGCCTGTATTGTGCTGTAGGTTTTCTAAGTTTCCATGAGATGCAGTATTCATTGTTTGGCTGGAGAAATTGTGTTTCATACATCATGGCTGTATTAGATCAGGTAGGTTCTTCTGGCTGCTGAAGTACTTTTGAGTCTGATGCCCTTTTGAGTGAAGACCTTTTGAGAGCAATTGTCCCTCAGCCTTTTGAAGTATAAATATCAAGCATGGTGTGCATCAGTTTGATCATTGGGGAAGTGCATATTTCTGAAATATTAATATTGTTTAGATGAAGATGACTGGAGTTTTGATCATTCTGTGGTATTAAGTAACTTGGCTTGTCTTTCTCACCACTACTTCCCTTTTTCTCACAACTACTGCCCTCTTTTTGATGAACAACCACACCTGCCTTGCATTCAGGTTTCCAAGCCTGACTTTAATTGTACTCTCCACAGATACAGAACATTTTATCTTCCCTACATTTTGTCTAAAATTTCCAGTACCTGAGACTTTTCCATTCTGTCCGATGACTGGATTTTTTTTGGGAAGTGGTGAACATCTAAAAGTTCTTAAAAAATGGCCTGCGCCATGTGCTTTGATTAAACTCATCCAACCTATCATGCCAATATTAGTAAGCTCTTTCTTCCATTTTTTTCAGCTTGTGGCTTTTTATCAAATATATAATTGTGTACACACAAATTCATCATTCTCGCTTCATTAAAGAAAGCATATGTTGAACACATCAGTACTTTAATAAATCTTAAATGATTTTCTGTACTTAATCCACATGTTCAAGTTATCTGATATATCTTGCTCTATTTTGACCTTTTTTGACAATAATGGAATTGAGACTAGTTTTGCAGCAGCTGACATGATGGAAAATTAATAGTTAAAACTATAGGTCAGATCTCAAAAGCCAATAAATTCCCTTCTAGTGTTCTGCTGAAAGATTTATTGGTCTAAAACATTGTTTCTTCTCCATTTACTAGCTGAGCTGAATATTTTTGTACTTGCAGTTTACATTTTGATTTTCCTTTCCGTTTCTGGCAAAGTTCAGCTTTCTACACGGATTCAGCTTTATTTTAAATACAAGCAAGAGTGAAGAAGGAGGACTGCTTTTCAGGGTAACGAGAACTTGATCAGTTCTGATCATCTGAGGTTTAACACAATTAAGTGGACCAATAGCCTTTTCAAAGGGAGTTTGAAAGTTTCTGTGTGACTACAAGTTTGAACCGGTAGGTTTCTGTTTCTTATGTTTGAGCCAATTGGATATTTAATGACAATCCTACAGCCTGGATCCACCTATCAACTACCAGCACTTACTCCACCCCTTTTTATTCCAGCTAATTCCCCTTCTGTCTAGATGAAGGATCTTAACGTGAAACATTAACTGTTTATTTCCCTTCATAGATGCCTAACCCGCTGAGTTGCTCCAGTATTTTGTGTTACTCTAGATTCTAGCATCTACAATCTCTTGAGTTTCCCACAGTCTCGTGGCCAGTTTTACCAAGACCCAGATTCCCAAGAACTACATTCTTACAATTTGTACTTTCTAGATTTAGTTGAGGTTTCTGGATGACTAGTGACAAAACTGTAGATTGCTGAAAACATAATCTCTACCTTCACCATTCTGTTAATATATACTCTTTTTTGATCTACACAATATTTTTCTTTAACTGAGATCCTAGCACCAAGGCTGAATGTAAAGAAGGCAAGAAAGGAAATTTTAATGTTACTATAGAAATACATTTAAATATCCTTGCTGAACCAGTGTGCAAACTGGCCTTGGCAAAAACAAAAAAAATCTATTCATTTTCATGTTTCATGCCATAGGACTTCCTGAAATGAGTGCCAAATCCAGGAATGGATAGAGTTCTCATGCTTAGCATCACAAAACAATTTACTGAAAAACATTTGTTTCCTTGTTTGAAGCCCTGCAGAGAGAGCGACTGGTTACTTGGTAAATTTTTGGTTTTGAATCGGACAAGGGCATTCAAAGTTCACTCGGTCTAGAGCCTTTGCACTTTTTCAGTCATCTTGAATCCAGCACCATGTAGAATTTTTGAGTCCCAGATCTCAGCAAAATTTTAACTCCACGTTGAAATCAGCATTGTGATGTGAACCCATAATTGCTCCACACTAATCCCTGCATGATCTTAATGGTAAAATTGAGCCTACAACAAGAAGGGCCAGGTTTCTCTTAAAAAACCTGAGAATGCAAACTGCACGCAAATTGAATGATTCACTCTGCTGAATATTCATCAATGTTCAATTTAGTTATATTTTAAAATGTAAGCATTGCACATAGTATTTGATGAATTTAAAAGAACAGATGTGATGATTGCTGAACTTGCAAAAATTTGACACAATTTGCTTAAATAGAATTCACCAAAAGTGGAGATCAGTGGAAAGACCTGATGCTGCATGATGTTCCAAGCAGCAAATTATGATCCTGAGGGACATAATTTGTTTCCTGCAATGACAAATGTTTGTACATTAAGTGTCCAGAAGGATTTATTAAATTTAAACTTTGAGAAAGTGCTAGTATATTTGTGGATTGGGTGGAAAGAAGAGGTTTAAATATTCGTGGAGTTCATTACTTATAATTTATATAAGTTACAATGTTTACATGAAAATTGCAATGACATTCTGTCCATTAGAAAAAATGCTGCTGGAGGATCTGAGTCAAGCATTATCTTAA